>NC_139221.1:193415299-193517799 GCF_055691185.1 Crinia signifera
GAAACAGGATCTTAAACATGATTACCTTTACACAACTTCTAGATCTTAGACAATATTTGTTTTACACGAAGCAAAAAAAAAAAAAAAAAAAGCACACACACACACTCTGACATGGCATGTAATAAGCAAACGGTTTAAGGAGTTTACATAGTAATGTGTTACAAATAAAGACTATCAAAATATTGGTCTGCTTTGCAAAGATACAATACAGATTACAAAGGAGTATTCATTTATGGCCCTGTAGTTAAAATAAATATAAACAGTGCTTTTTTCCTATGGGAAAAAAAGAAGCGGTATCATGTTAGATTTGTATTTGCTTCTATGGAATCCATTCAATTAACTACAAAAATTTTTTTTTTAACAAAAACCTAGAGTCCAAGGTGAGACCAACCTTTAAGGGGGGCAAATTGTGCTTCAGATAGAGATGTTTCAACACCACTTCAATGGCAACTTATCCTATTTGTAGTTAAATAAACTGACCTTTATAGGCATGTTCAATGATGGGACTGATCCTAAATTTACATCTAATTATATCAAGTACATATTAACTCCATTCCCCTTCTTGTGCATCAACACATCGCTGCATTCTTATTATCCACTAGTTAAGCCCGCTCAAAGCAAAAACTTCCAAAGCTAGTTTACTACCTTGCGATTGCCTCTGCGTTTCTGTATGTGTGAAAGAGATGTAGTTTTACTCGCTGCCAGCAGATCGATCGATAGATAGATATGATTGATCTAAAACGTGCTATAGCATACCTCCCAACATGACCCTTTCTAGGAGTCACACAATGCTCTGCTCCTGGACTTTCTTCTTAATGCATGATTACTATCACCTGTGTTGAGCAGGTTAATTGATAAGAAAGGTGATTCAACACAGGTGATGGCAATTATATATTACCAGGTAAGTGTAGGAGCAGAGCAATGTGTCCCTCTTGGAGAGGGTCATGTTGAGAGGTATGCTATAGCTCTGGGGTAGCCAACCCTAGTCCTCGAGAGCTACCAACAGTGCATGTTTTGCAGGTCTCCTCACAGAATCACAAGTGAGCTAATTAGCTCCATCTGTGTATCTTTTAAAATGTGTCAGTGATTAATGAGTGCAGCTGTGCAGCAGCTAGGTTGTCTGGAAAATGTGAACTGTTGGTAGCTCTCGAGGGCTAGGGTTGGCTACCACTGCTATAGCTCATGACCTGTTAGCTATCTCAGCAGTTGTTTCCTTCTTTACCTTGATTACAGATTTGACTTTAGAAGAATTTCCAGCAAAGTGTTTAGCATATTTTTGTAGTAATGTTAATTCACTGTTGGGCCTTCTGGGACCTAGTCTACCAAAACACCCTGATATCAAGTAAAATAATTAAAATGGCTTTGGCTTGGCTGTAATGTGCTTTCTGCATTCTTGGAGACAGCATTTTCCAGTGCATGGACAGGCACTTTGACTAGTACTGGAAGATCGATGTTCAGTCTATCTAGTGCATGTGGGGTATGCGCTAAGCACATATAATCATACATGTTTAAATGTATGTGCTGGCAGTGCATCTGGGATTGGTGAACCCGGGACACAAATCAGCAACCATTATGGTTCATTCTCCTAAGCCCACCCTCAGTCTCTCACTAGTCTCTCTAGTTTCACAGGAGTCTGGGGGCAGGTTTAGGGGAGTGAAGCTTAACGCCAAGTCCTGGGTATTGAACTGAGGCTGTGATACACAGCGCCACCATCTGCAATAGGTAGTTGGCACTGCAACCGCTTTTTTTTTGGGGGGGGGGGGGGGGGGGGGGAGGTGCGAAAGGCATTACAGGAAGTTCATCAACTTTGATTAAATCACCAAATATTTTGTACCACTCAAAAACATGCGCACATGACATACAGTTTACCGGCCTCGGTTAGTATACAGAAAGATTCAGTGGGCATTTGTTCAACTTTAAGTTGACATGTTGTTAAATGCTGTGTGACAACAAACTATCTGTGCAAGAGGGGTGAAACATACAAAACTGCTCCAGCTTTAACTCATGAAGTTTGTTTCATTTTTTATTTAAAGTTTTGTTATTTAATAGCCACACCACCTTATTTTAATCTTATCTGAAATTATGTCATCGATTTTTTTCACTTTGTCATTAGTTAAATATTAAATTACAGCAATAAAAGCTCAATATACTGTATGCCATGCCAAATAAAAACACTGCGTATGTATTCTATATTGACCATCTAATTTTTAGTTCAACTTTTGGATAAATGTTCATAGCAATACTGTCACAAAATGGCAGAAGCTTTCTTTATATGGGGACAAACCCCATGGACCAAGTAAATTGAGAATACTTGCATATGTAGCACATATGACATCTCAGATATAGTGGATTTCTGTTCACAGCCCCATAGGGCAGAGAATTAAATCCATGAAAAGTGGGATCCTGAGAAGAGGATCCTGAAGGTCGCTGTGGACACTAGGGGACCAGTAAAGTATGATAAAAAAATAAAAAAAATCCAAAAATCAGAAAAATCACTTATACAAAATGCCTGTGGTCCCAAGCATTTCGGATAAGGGATACTCAACCTGTACTTGCGCTTATCCTCCACACAATTAGGTAAGGGCTTTTTGCTTTGACAACCCAGGTCCTGGCTTGGTGTTAAAGATCTTACAAGGTTGTGTTACTTGGAAATTTAAATCAGACACTGATTGGGACCGTGGTTGAATCCAGCACAGGTCATGATGTCATCTTCAAGCTCTGGTCATGAGATGACCTTGCAATAACCCAAGTCAAGCATGTAGTGTTATTGTGGTTTCAGAAAAGAGGAGGAGTTAGCCAGTTGCACAAGTCTAAGGTAATAACTTAAGGACCCCCTTATTTATCCTTATAGTCAAGTGTTTATTGTTCGTTATAGGATCGGGGGGGTGCGAACCATTGGACACATGTAAATTGAAGAGTTTAGGAAAGAAAAGGAGATGTCCTATATTGGGTTTTATGTCCTATATGTTACTTTTATTGCTTTATTTTAAGAACTGCGAAAATATAAAAACACAAAATTGACAAACATGGTAGGGATTCACACATTTAAAACTAAGGTGGCAGGCAGATGTTGCACTCAGATAATCAGTAGTTGAGAAATGTCAAAATCGAACAGTGTGTATCTGCCTAGGCAGAATAAATATAATCTGTCTGACCAGTTATTCAATTTTATTAGGAGTGGGTTATGTAACCTCTTTTGAATAATTACTCCGTGTGTCGCAGACTCACTATCATGTATTATAGGATCAACACATGTTACATGCAGTCCTAGTGTGTGTCGTGATATGTCACGTTACTACAATGAGGATCCTTTCAGTGGAGTGGCCACCTGTATTTGTATGTGTAACATAGGTCAGTGTTCATCTATGTCAAATGAGCATGGTGCCTGACGTAAAGTCGTGGATTTAAGAAATGTGGACCTTCACAACAACGTGTATATAAATATATATCGGCTGTGATAACTAAATACCCCCTGGGTGTACCTCTGCACAGCCCAGGTGGGTTGCCTCAATAATGGGTGATCACCTATGTAGATAGCTAGTCTCTGGTGTCACGTAATATGATAGGGCAAACACAGCTGGAAGTGAGTTTAGGCCCTTACAAGGGCTGCTGCGGCATCTCACTGTTCGAGCACATAATCAAAATACATGGTATGAAAAATAACAAACACTGCAAACATCTGCCTGCGCACCGCTAGCCTTATTGTGGTTTCAAGCTGCTGTGACCCGTGACACAGCTTGAAGTAGTGAAGGAAGCTGTGGCTTAATAAAGTCGCAGGGACAGGAACCTGGAGGAAGAACGGGCTCCGGTCGGTTGATCTTAAACGGATGACCAATTAGGACCAGTTGAATACTCTACTAGCAATGATTCATGGTTTGGTGTGTAAAAGGTCTGGAATTCTGTCTACAGATCTGGAACTGGATATCTTGTACCTCACTATATACTATTATAAATAAGACATTTTTGGCTTAGGGGTGCTGTGGATAAAATTCTGATACTAAGAGGTGCAGTTATTAATCAAAGTTTTGTAACCTGGCGTGGCTTGGCCGGCTGTGTGAGAAGTCGAGTGGTGCGTGAGCTCTGCTAATATCCTGCTCTAAATCCTGTCTGCATCCACCCGGGCACTCCTTGAACCACTTTGTGACTCCCCTGTGTCCCCTGCACCTCCTGAACTGACCGGAGGACTCGGGCGGGCTGTGAGTGACCGGGGCTGGCTACCAGCACTGGCGCCTTCTGCTCTGGCGGCTCTTGTGAGGGCGTCATCTTTGGTGGTCTTCCCTGTGGAGCGGCACACAGATGGCGGGTCTCCTGCTACCTTTGATCAGCACCGACCACGCTAGTGCCTCTGACCGGGTGAGTCGGCGGGTGGGAGCGCCGGGTGGCTCTCCGGATCTAGCGGTGAGCGAGCGGGAGTTGTCTCCCTGGGGGCACGCTGCTTTGGCCGCACAGAGGGGCTGGCGCCATCTCACTTGCCTGCCTCCTGGGCGGCGGTGCCTGGGTCACCCTGCTTTAATCTATACTGGGCTCAGTGTTAATCCCTGATCTCACTGGGACCTATGAGGTGAGCTGATTCCTGTTGAGGAATCCTGCTGTAAGCTGGACTGAAAATGTGAACCAAGCCTGGTGTGGGAGGTGCTGCCATTACATGCAGGGAGTACTGACACCTAGCTCTTTACATGGACGATTAACTATCTTCTCTGGCTCCTCTGAATACTATTTTGCTGGATCCTCATCCGGCTGCTGAACTATACTATCCTGCTTTAATTTCCATCCTCTCGTTGAGGGAACATGGCATCTTCTGTTCAATTAATACTGCAGGCCATTTATGCTTCCACTAATAGAGTGCTCCACCAGATTGCTGACATGCAGGATGGTATTCTGTCTTCTAGCGCCGATCCCATGCAGCGTGATGGGGATGCTAAGGGGGATCTGTCTGCTACTATTATCGTATATACACCTGTGGACCTGTGCCAGTCTGAGGATACTTGCTGCACTACTCCTGAAAATATCGATGGTGTCACTGTTTTCCTTAAATCCTCACTTGTACCGCTGCTGGCTGTTTTGGGATCCCTGAATTTGCATATTGGCATGAAGTTAAGAATATCCTTTTTCATCCGCTACCTATCGACGGCTTCTACATCCCTGGATGGATGAGCGTCTCCTGAAACTCTGGTCACCTATTGTCTTACCCCCTTATTTACTGGACTCGAGGACTGGCCGGACTAATATCTTTTACCGCACAAATATTTTGGATTCCCCTCACTCCTATAAACACATCCTTCCCTTTTATTATTTTCATGAAGATGTCGAAATGCCTAAGTCATGGGTCCTCAAACTGCGGCCCTCCAGATGTTGTGAAACTACAAATCCCAGCATGACTTGCCACAGTTTTGCTATAAGGGAGTGTTAAAACTGTGGCAAGGCATGATGGGATTTGTAGTTTCACAACATCTGGAGGGCCGCAGTTTGAGGACCCATGTATATTTTGCTTTCTATATATCTGTTGATCTTTGCAATGTAGTCTCACACTATGGGGGAAATTTACTAAGATGTGAGTTGTGTTTTACATTGTATGTTCCTATGGGCAACCAATCAGAAACTACTTCTCATTTTTTTAGCACCTTCTAGAAGAAAATAGATAGTATCTGGTTGGTTGCCCATAGCAACATCCCTTGTGAAATACAACTCACATCTTAGTAAATTTCCCTCTATGAGTCATTCACATTATGTGCATTATATCTGTATATTGAAATGGTAGAGTCAGATGTAATTCAGCCTGGATTATGGCCATTACTCTATTGCTCTCATAATATTTCCATACCTCCCAACATGACCCATGCCAGCAGGGACAAATCACTCTGCTGCTGGACTTTCCTATTAATGTATGATAGTTATACTGTTCAAAAACAGGTGATGGCAAATAAGAAAGGTGTTTCTCCACATGTGATGGCAATCAAAATTAAGAGGGAAATGCAGAAGCAGAGCAATGTGTCCCTCCTGGAGAGGGTCATGTTGGGAGGTATGTATTTCTAAATTTATATCCTGATGATTTTATGGTCCTATGCATCATACTTTAAGCTACTTTACTCTCCTGTAACTGGGCTATATACACAATTTAATTACCTTATTGTATTAGATTACTCGATGTTGTTATTATTTAGCTGGAGTGCTATCTATTCTTTAAATCTGCATGTTAGTGGGAGGTCGTGTTTATCCTAGCTATAACTGCTACTTTGCCGCCCTAATCAGTTCATGTTTCTCCTATTTATCCTATATCTGTAATAGATGGGAGGGGGGGAGGTAGTTGGGTTAGTTAAGTATAGTCTAGGAAAGGGATAGGGGTAGTTAAAGGGATCCAGGTACGCCTTAGTTGGGGGTGGGTTGTACAGGGTGGGGGGTTTGGTTTGGGTTTTCTGGGTGGTTTTATTTTTTTAGAGTTAGTGGGTTTAGGATAGAGTTCTCGACAGATAACTACTCTTTGATAGGTCTCTCCCTTATGGGGTTGTAGTATCACAAAAAATAATCACCCTGTAGCTGTACTCTAATATCTCCTGTAGTTATATTGCCCGGATGGCGCCTTTGGGCAAATATGATTTGTTTATAAATGGTACAGTACTGTCTAACTTTTCTATGCACATATACTATCCTTTGGATACGCAAGCAAATACCTACTCCTACATGATATATGTTTATAATGTCTCTGTCAGAAATTTGTTTGTATGTTTTTTACCTGTTGAAAAACGCAATAAAAAATACCTAATTAAAAAAAAAAGTTCTGTAACCTCTCTGACAGTCTATTAAGGATGCCTGGGAGCACCATCAACAAAAGTAACGCATAGGGTTAAACTACCCTGTACACTCTGCATTAGTTGGCTCTTTTATACAGAATACACCTTTGGTGCAGCTCTGTACGGAATCATTAAAAACATGTACTGAACCTTATCTGCAACATCCAGATGATAGGTCAACAGTGTATAGGTTGACAGTAAATAAGACGATGGTCAACATATACAAAATGGTTGACATGAGTTTTGGGGATTTTTCTTTTTTAAACTTTTTCATACCATGCACATGGAGTCTGACTGGGAACGCTAAAGAATGTAGAGCGTAGTGGTAGCACAGTGAGGCACCATGCCCGAAGCATGGTGAGCAGACTCGGTACACTAATTTGGGGTCCATGTTATGAAATCTACAAATGGATACAAAATAAATAAAATTCATGTCTGCCTTTCTATGTGTATACCATTTCCGTGTTGACCTTTTGTCTATGTAAACCTTGTGCCATCCACCTTTTAGGTTTGACCTAGGCATGGTCATCTTTTTTATTGTCAACCTAATATATCACACCCTTTTCTGCTCTGTGGCTAAGCATTAAGCCTGGGACTGGTTTTGGGGACAACCTAGGTGACTGGGAATCACAGATGGATTGGGGGTACAGGGACGGCAACTACTGCAATTAGAATTCAGCTCTGATTGGGCAATGGACAAACTGAGCTTCTGCATTTGCACAGAAGCTCATTCTGTACTACAAGTACTGCCCATTCCCAGCCACAACAGCTCCTCCCATAGGCCTATGAGGATACGGGGTTCCTCAATCATTCAGACACCGAGCCGATTAAACCAAAATACGGTTTATTTTTCCACAGCACACACAAATAGATTAAAACAGGAACACAAGGCAAAATGTAGCATATAAACGGTATGCTGGTAGCAGTCCAAACCGGCAGTCCTTTTAGCATCACAGTTCCAAATCACAAAACTATCACTCATCCACACAGCCGTGATAGCAGAAACCTGTATAAGTCCACACACCACCGGACACTCCACACCAGAGCGTAGTAGGGTCCACCCAGGGCAGATGATGCGGTCCAAGATACCTAGGCAGAGCATTACCTCTTAGCCTAGGACAGTGACCAACCTTTAGTTGGCTTGTGTGCAAGTCATTTTAAAACCTTCTAATTTCCCATGGTGCTTGAACCATCAGTGGGTTTGCCCAAGGTCAGGATTGGTGGATTCATGAATCAGATATATCCCACCATCAAGCTACAGCTGTCCATCTGCTGCTGCACCCCCTGCTGTGCCCGGTTCCACTGAGTCTGCTAGGGACCAGAGATATACAAAGGAGTGCAAATACAAGGAACAATCACCGGCTAATTACGTTATGTGCTGATCCCCTCCTGTGAAGATTGTCCCTCAGCCATCATCCTCCTGTAAATAGCAGGGACAATAGCAGGGTAATTGGATCACCCGCTGTGGACATAGCCTTTTGGTTAAATTATACACTTCAGCCCTGGGTATTTCCTGTATGACCATATATGGGTAACATCCTCTGATATACAGTCTAATACTATGGTTCTGGAAATACACACATATGGGGAATAGAGACATATATACGGAGAACAATAGGGTACAGACGGACTAAAAAGTATATTATTCACTATACATAATAAAATATCATAATTACAGTCTTACTGTGAGTCTGATAACCTCAGAGGCCTATGCAGAGCTTGTGAGTCACACAACGGCTCCACCTCCAGCTGGCAGCACTGACGTCAACAAGTCCACCTACACTCAGCAAGAAGCCAGGAAAAGCAGGGGCAGACAATGCTGTCTGTGCGATGAACTCTGTGCTTTTAGTACTAGATTGCATAGCATCTAGTACAAAAAGCATACAATGTACTACAGCACCGTGCTTTTGTACTAGATACGATGCAATCTAGTATTAAAAGCACGGGCTGCACAGACTTTATGTGCTGTGCAATGGGATGTGCACCGGACCGTGCATCATCGCACTGCCCTGTTGCACCGTGTATGGGCACCTTAAGCCTGTTCTGTGACTGATGGGTGAAATGTGTGGTACTTGTTTCCTATCTGGGCGCCCACTAAGTTAATTGCGCACCATGCTATTCTCCGTAGAGAAATCGGATCGCATCGCATCGTACACATACACGATATTGAACGATGCGATGCGATGCGATCCGATTCGATTTCCCATAGGAAACAATGTTAAATGGCTCAATTTAGCCAAATTATCATAGGAACAATAGTAAATGGGCCAAAAACACCCCTGAACATTGAAATGTCCCCCCAAAAGTAGTTGACGCCACCCCGCCATCAACGTGAACCCGAAGCGTGGCGAGCGCAGCGAGCCCGCGAGGGGCGGCGGTACGCGTCCTCCGACCTTTTCATGCCCTACTATCCACGTCGGCGTGGAGTGAGAATAGAATAGTGTGGCGAGCGCAGCGAGCCACCGAGCCCGAAGCGTGGCGAGCGCAGCGAGCCCCGCGAGGGGACGCGGATACCTTCACAGGTAAACGCGTCCCTTCGCGGGCTTCCCAGGTGTCCGCGTCGCCCGCGAGGGGACGCGTATAACTGTGAAGGTATCCGCGTCCCCTCGCCACGCTTCGGGCTCGGTGGCTCGCTGCGCTCGCCACACTATTCTATTCTCACTCCACGCCGACGTGGATAGTAGGGCATGAAAAGGTCGGAGGACGCGTACCGCTGCGCTCGCCACGCTTCGGGTTCACGTTGATGGCGGGGTGGCGTAAACTACTTTTGGGGGGACATTTCAATGTTCAGGGGTGTTTTTGGCCCATTTACTATTGTTCCTATGAGAATTTGGCTAAATTGAGCCATTTCACATTGTTTCCTATGGGAAATCGAATCGGATCGCATCGGATCGCATCGCATCGTTCAATATCGTTTGTGTGTACGATGCGATGCGATCCGATTTCATTACGGTGCCGTACGTAGAAAACCTGGGCGCCCAGATAGGAAACAAGTACCAAATGTGTTGACTGTGATGTGCTGGGTGAGTGGTGCTGTGATCTGTACTGTGAGGGGTGCTATGACGGAAGTCAGTGGTCAACCTGCAGGGTGAATAATGTGTCTTGCCTTAGAAGTCCACAAGGTGCTGCCCTGTGGCACCTGGTGGACCCAATTTCCCCTGAGCTCCCCCGGCAGAGCTCAGTTATGATATATTGAAGTGCCATTTTTGCATGTGATTTATCAGAATCACTTTATTGGCCATCTATACTCTCGTATACTAGGAAATTTTTGTGTATACAGTGCAGCTTCAAGCATGGTACAAGAGGGATAACAGGACATTGCATCCGTTGCGCATACAAATGACAATTCACGTTATGATTTGCAAGGTTAGATAGAGCAGTTAGGTGGTTAGATTAGCAGTATCTTAGAGCACATTGTTCAATAGCTGAATAGCTGTCGGGAAGAAGCTTTTTGCAGTTCTTGTCAGGGATGGACCTGAAGCGTCTACCTGATGGGAAAATATCAAACAAGTTATGGCCAGGGTGGAGTTTGTCCGCCACGAACTTTCCAGCTCGCTTCTTCACCCTACTTAAGTATTGTTCCCTTACAGAGGGGAGGTCCGTACCAATAATCCTCTCTGCTGTCCTCACCACTCTTTGCAGACTTCATTTGTCAGATTCATTGGCCCCTCCATACCAGATTGTAATAGAGGAGCATAGAACGGACTCCAAAATAGCAGTGTAAAAGAGCTGCAGCAGCTCCTGCGGAATGTTGAATTTTTTCAGTTGCCTCAGAAAGAACAGCTGCTGTTGGGCCTTTTTGACAATGGAAGTTATGTTGGGCTCCCATCTGAGGTTGCGAGAGATTTTTGTCCCGAGGATTTGAAGGTCTCTACCCATGACACCACTCTGTTGGAAATTACCAGTGGGACCTTGACATTTGTTTTTTTCCTGAAGTCTACTATCTCGACTCTTTTGATGGGGTTTAGGTGCAGGTTGTTTCTGCTGCACCACTGTGAAAGTCTGTCCACTTCCCGTCTGTATGCAGACTCATCTGCCTCCTTGATTAGGCTGATGATGGTGGTGTCATCAGCAAATTTTATAATTTTACTGACTGGTCACTAAAGATGCAGTCGTTAGTGTAGAGGGAGAAGAGCAGGGGGAAAGGACACATCCCTGGGGAGCACCAGTGCTGATCGTACGAATGGTGGATGTGAAGGCTCCGGCTTTCACCACCTGTTTCCGTGCCTTCAGGAAGTCCACAATCCAGGAGCAGGTAGATTCTGGAATGCCTAGGGAGACAAGTTTGGGCTTTAGGATAGCGGGGGCAATTGTGTTATATGCAGGGCTGAAGTCAATGAATAGGACCCTCGCGTAGGTGCCTGGATGATCCAGGTGTTCCAGGATATAAATGCAGCCCTAGGTTAACTGCATCCTCAAAGCTTCTGTTTGCTTGGTAGGCGAACTGCAGGGGGTCGAGATGGGTGTTTGTCACCTCCCTCAGATAGTCCAATACCAGTCTTTCGAATGCCTTCATGACCACTGATGTTAGTGCGACTGGCCTGTAGCATTTAGATCCTTCACAGCCAACTTCTTGGGAACCGGAATAATAATTAGCGTTTGAAGCAGGCGGGGAACCTACTCGTTTCCAGTGAGGTGTTAAAAGATGATAGTGAAGATGGGTGCAATCTGCATTGCACAGGTCTTAAGGGTAGATGGCGACACTCCATCAGGACCCGCAGCCTTCCTAAGTCTGACCCTTTTGAACAAAGCTTCTACCTCCCCCTGGTCCACCTGCAAGACCTCGGAGTGTCGGTCAGGGTGGGGTGGCAGTGGAGCCGCCTTACTATGGTCGAGAGGAGGGGGGGAGAATGAGGCACTAGGCTCCTTTTTCGAATCTGCAGTAAAACTTGTTCAGCTCCTCAGCCAGTTCCTGGAGCATTAGAGTTGGGCTTGGGGCTTTCTTGTAGCTTGCATACTTTTCCAGACTGCTTCCAGACTGCTGAGAGGTTGTTTGTCAGCTTGCTGGCGTAGCGCTTTTTTGCCAGCCTGATTTCACGTGTCAGGGTGTTCCTGGCCTTTTTGTACTGTGCCCTATCCCCACCACTGTAGGCCTCCTCCTTGGCCTGGCGGAGCTTCCTAAGCGGACTGCCGAACCACTGCTTATTGTTATTAAAGGATCAAACTGTTTTGGATGGTACACACAGATCCTCGCAGAAACGGATGTAGGATGTCACGACGTCTGCTAGTTTGTTCAGTTCAGTCGCAGAGGCTTCAAAAACCCTCAAGTCCATGCAATCAAAACAAGCCTGAAGCTTTAGTTTTGACTCATTTGACCAGCTTTTAACTGACCAGACAGTGGCCTTTGCTGACTTTAGCTTCTGAGTATACGTTGGGCGGAGGTGGACCAAGCAGTGGTCAGAATGTCCCAGGGCTGCTCGTGGGATGGATCGGTAGGTAGACTTTATAGTGGTGTAGCAGTGGTCCAGCGTCCGCCCCTCCCTGGTGTGACATTTGACCTGCTGCTTGTACTTTGGTAACTCCTGGAACAGATTGGCCCTGTTAAAGTCACCTAATATTATGAACAGTGAGTCCGGGTGCTTGAGTTCAGTGTCTGTAATCAGGGAAGCTAGTTGTTGTTGGGCTACTTTTGTGCTTGATTGTGGGGTGATGAACGCTCCTACCAGGATAATTGAGGCAAATCCCCGTGGGGAGTAGAATGGGTTACATTTGATGGTGAGAGTATCCAATTTATCTCCAATCTGCATGATTTACCTAGAGTCTTTACATCATTGCACCACCTTTCATTTATGTAGAAGCAGATTCCTCCACCTTTGGATTTGCCAGAGAGCTCCTTGTCACGGTCAGCCCTGAAGAGGCCATGGCCTGGCAGAGACTCAGAGGAGTCTGTTATGAGGTCATCTAGCCATGTTTCAGTGAGCATAAGACAGAGGACCATGCTGTGCCTGATCTAGTGTCGTTTATTACCAGATATAGCTCATCCATCTTGTTGATGAGGGATCGGGTGTTTGAGAGGAGGATTGCGGGCAGTGCAGATCTGTGGCCTCTGCGTCTCCACTTAACAAGAGTCACCGCACAACAGCCCCTCATACACATCCCACGTCTCCATACTTTGCCAGACCTTCCCGCTGACCAGTGAGGGCCCTAGCATGCTCCTTGACTGTTGTATCAGCATTCTTGAGAGGGATGTTTTTCCAACTGACATCCCTGGGGGGTGCAGCTTTGTTGCCACTGCTGGCTACTGCCCCCTCGCAAGATTGCCCTCTGCTGGGAGTGCTGGTAGGCTGTGGCTCGGGTGGGGACCACCGCCACACTGCCCTGGGTGTTTACTTCTCCACCACCTCTGTGAATGTATCTCCATGGTCGCCGGTTCACTCTCCAACAACCGCCATCCACCTTTGCTGCATCCTTTCCGCACAGGGCAGCAAGGGCAGCCTGGGCTGTGAGGGCTGCCGATCTGCTCACTTCCTGCTCTGTCAGTCCCATGTGGGTGGTCTACGCCAGGGGTGAGCTTCATTCCAGAAGGGCTTCTCTGCGGTGCTTGGTCACTGCACTTGAGGGGGTGATGAACAAGGACAAGGGGAGACATATAGTTTGGTTGAGCTGCACAGCTCCAAGGCAGCCTTCTGTGGCGCCATATTTGTGGTATACCAGTACGATGATAAAAAACACTTTTTCTCGTCTGTGAGTGGTCCAGGTTATTGCTGTATTCAGTTGCTTCTTTCTTATACAAAGATGTATTTTGAACAGGTATTCATTAAATAGACTACATGTAACCTTTTCTTTTCAGTTGCTAATTTAGTGATTTTAGTCACACAAGTTATTTGGGAACAAAGCAGACTTGTAGAGAGGTGTTAGAAGTCATTCCCCATGTAGGTGTGAAATCCCAGTGTCAGGCTTTTGAAGTGTATAGTCTTTGTAGAGATAACATGTCTTTTGGGAATAAACTAGGGCCCTGTATTATAACATGAGCAGATATTGTTGAATCCAGAGGCCAGTCCTAGTAGAAAGGGCAGGGGTTTAAATCCAATCCAGTGTGCATCTCAGTGCAGGAGTGCAATCCGTTTGTTCTGGAGAGATGTCCATGTAGTGAAGTACAAGTTAAAGGTAAGTCCATGGATATTTTTGATGATTCCGAAGTCAGCTGTGTAGAATTTAAGCTGTTTTGTAGAGATGTTCAGGAGCATGTAAAGTGTGAGGCAGTCATCTTGGCAGCCCTGGTATAACCACCTTTTATCATATGTAAAGACTCCCGGGAAGCTGCATGGGCAGGGAAAAAAAGAAATTGGTGGCAGCAGCAAGTCCCAGACATCAGTGGATACTCGTCTGCACTGAGTGCCCAAGGTGGAAGGGGGAGACCGGGAAGTGGGCAGTGTGGTGCTGGGCTGCCAGCAGCAGCATAATTTAAAAAAATCAAAAGAGGGGCCAGACATTAAAACAACTGCATTCGCCGACGATGTCTCAATATACATAGCAAACCCCAAAACCTCTTTGCGCCCTCTCCTAGATCTTTTACGTAGCTCAGGTCGGCTGTCTGGTTCCAAATTAATTTGGAAAAGTCTGAAATTTTATGTCTGAAGCAGGGGTTTACGCGCCCCAAGTGGGCTTCACAGCTACCCATGAGATGGGCTAAGGGTTGCCTGACTTACTTAGGCATAACCCTGCCCAAAAATATACAAAACCTGTATACTTATAACATGAGTAAAACTATCAAAAATCTCGCCAGAGATCTAAACAGAATGGGCCATCTCCAGTTGTCCTACTTGGGCAGGGCGAACCTCCTGCGAATGATATATTTCCCTAAACTCCTATATCAAATCCAGGTTTTGCCCCTTCTACTTACTAAACCAGACACCCTCACTATAACAAAACTGTTCCGAACTTTTATTTGGAACAAGGGGAGAGCAAGGATTGGAATGATAAAATTAACCCATCCCAAATGGAATGGCGGCATTAATTTCCCGGATAGAACGATATACAATCAAGCGGCGGTATTCAGATATCTTAAAGACAGGATACTCACAAAACACACACACGCTAACACCACTCTAGAACAAAACTTTCTACCCCATACCTCCCTAACCGCCTTTTTACACCTAGAAGATAGGGACATCCCTCCGGAAATACTTCTCAATCCCCTCCTAATGCCTGTCCGTAAATTATGGCTAACTTTACGCCACTCTTTTTACTTGAACCCAAACCACTCCATACATCTGCCTTTCCTACGAAACCCCCAATTCCATGATGGTAACACTCCACCCATCTTTACGAGTTGGAATAATGCAGGATTATATAGAGTCGGACAATTAATGGACACCTGAACTCACAAACCACTCACTTTCTTAGAAGCCTCTAGAGACTATCCAATAATAACCACACTTAAATTTTATACAAGCCCAATCGTACACTGACAAAATTTCTAAACTTATCCCGGAAAGAGATTGGAATAATGACCTTGACAATGTACTCTTAGCCCCCCCCCCACCCAAAAAAGCGATCTCTACTTAATACAAATTCCTCCGAAAGCCTATCGACTACTCATCACAACGCACAGGCCTTAACCAATGGTTCGAACACTTCCCTTCCCTAACAACAGACACTCTGTTAAAGACCTTACAGACCTCAATCACGACATTCCCAATGGCCAAATTCTCGGAAATGTACCTAAACATTTTCCACCGATCAAACATTTCTCCATCACGAGGGTTCCAGATGCAAATCCTAGATTCTCCAGATGTAATAACCCTCAAGCAGACCTATATCACTTTTTCTGGGCAGATGTTCGTGACTTTGCCAATGAGCATTTGGTAAACTACACCCTGCTCACCTCGGAATGGGCCATATTCGGCATCCTCCTGGAGGAAATAAAAAAATGAATGCTGGCAATTTCCTCGGCTGCCCGCAAAACGATCTTTTAAGTATGGATCCAAACCTCCCCTCCAGCCTTGGCAATGTTCAAAGATAAACTGTTTTTTATTTTCCACATGGATTGGTTGGAGGCTCCCTCCAAAAGGACTCACGTACCAAACAGTTCTTTGCTACCCGGAACAGCTACATGGAAATGTTACCTATGTCGACTTAAACTCTCCATCAATGTTTCCAAAACACCCGCTGGTACGAAGAACAGATGTTACTTAATGACCCTCCGCTAGTCCTAGAATAATGTGTTCTCCTCTTCTGTTAAGTTTGATATTCTGTACACATGTTATAATAAGGAAACCCATGATTACTATGTAACCTAATCTGACCTCATATCTGAATGTATGATATCTGAATCACATGCTTGAATGCACAGCAATGTATCATGTTTTGAATTGATAAATTGATGCTTTGACTAAATAAAAAGTTGTTAAAAAATAATGAGAGGCCAAGATTGATTGATGCCTTTTGAACTTTTTTTCTTCAATTCTTCTGCTGCTGGCCGTCCGGCACCTGCCGCTCAGCGCTTCCTGACACTGCCTGCTACATGGTCACCCCCCCTCCGGGCACACAGTGCAGCCTGGCACCCACTGCTGCTCCTGCCTCCATCGGGTGCTCAGCGCAGCCGGCTCCCGCCAGACGTACCTACACAGATGTGTGTGCCAGAGATGCTTCAAACATCCAATTTGGCCCAAACCTTTGGCACCGGGTGAAATAGTCCCAAATTTTACTAGAGTATGGGGGCCTTAAGAGCCCTCATGGCATGAAGTTGTTTGACCACTTCAACGAATGCATCTGTCTCCTTACCAAACAAACATTTTTCCAAGAAGGAAAAAGGGGCAGTGACCACAATATGTAGTAAAGCTTTCGAACCAAAAACAAATCCTCCAGTAAGTAAACATCAACTGAGAATTTGTGTTTCTAAGGGGCGTGGCCTGTAGTAGCTGGGAGTAAGACGTGTCTGCCAGCTCTCCCGCACAATATCCTACTATACATACTTTTCTGGCTATAGGAACCTTCTTTATCCCACTGCGCAGGTGAGGCAATCTCTCCGGCATCTCCTGTACCGATCCGCTGGACTCGCTTTGCGGTATATCCCCACCTTTGACCCGGTGTGCTTGGTGGTGGGAGCGGTGTGGGCGGGAGCGGTGTGTCAGGCTCCATTGCATGCTGCTGGTCCCCACGCTGTTCGGACGCTCCCTCCTGCTGTGAGCCTGCTGATCCTCCGCATCTCCTTCTGGCGCCCGGTTATCTCCTGTGCTGCACGGATCCCCTTTGGCTGTTCTTTGGTCTCCGGTTGGTGAGCTACAGTGTCTGGGTGCGGCTGCGGCCATTTTGACACTGCGTGACTTGCAGTGAACAGCATATCCTGTGGGATTCAGTATGAAATCCCGGCGGTCGGGATCCCGGCGTTCAAAATCCCGACCGCCGAAATCCCGACAAGGGGGGGGGGTGTGGATTGCCCCCCCCCTTGCGGGCTTGCTGCGCTCGCCACGCAGCGGGCCCAGTGCCTCGCTATGCTCGGCACGCTAACTTATTCTCCCTCCAGGGGTGTCGTGGACACCCACGGAGAGAGAAACGGTCGGGATTTCGGCGGTCGGGATTCCACCGTCGGGATTCTGAACGCCGGGATTTAAACTGCATCCCATCCTGTGTTACTGAATCTATCTGCTGCTGTCTCCTAGCCCCACAGAATCTAATTAGGCATACTGTATACAGGATTCATATCTTGAAAATTAGGGAAGAAATAGATGACTGTCTTTACAGACACTTGCTATAAATTACTTGTAGGTGTGCTAGCCACCTCCAATTTGTTCTGTACCCTTTTATAAAGGCTGATCTGGCTTACCCATCCCTATCAACATCTCACTGGCAAAATGGATGCACAAATGCTCCTACAGGCTATATATGCCTCAACGCAGAGGCTTCTCAACATGTTTGCTGCTATACCAGTGAATGCTAAGCCTCTATCTGGTAATGCTGTTAATACCTCTACAGATGGTCTATATGCTACTACTGCTGTTACCGCTACAGATGGGCTATACGCTACTACTGCTGTTACTGCTACAGATGGGCTATACGTTACCTCTGTTACCACTAAAGATGGTCTATACGCTACTACTGCTGTTACTGCTACAGATGGGCCATACAATACTACTGCTGTTACCGCTACAGGTGGGCTATACACTACTACTGCTGTTACCGCTACAGATGGGCTATACAATACTACTGCTGTTACCGCTACAGATGGGCTATACATTACTACTGCTGGTCTACAGAGAAATGTCTCTTCTATGTCACATACACCTGTACAGCATCTCAACAGGGATGAGAGGGCTGTGAATGTGTCTGAGGCCTATGCAACATCCATGGCACCTCTGTTTGCTCCCACCTTGGATATGTATTTATTAGCAGTCTTGCCTAAACCTGCCGATCCTTATTTCTCCAAATGTGAACGCCTCAATATTGCTGTGGCCCAACCATACTTCTTCAACTTGCTCCTGGTACAAGCTACATCTCTATCGGACTATGGGCCTTATTTTGGTTCATTCTTTCTGACAAAATCCTTCTTAGATGGACAAAACCATGTGCACTGCAGGTGGGGCAGGTGTTACTTGTGCAGAGAGAATTAGATTTGGGTGGGGTTTTACTTCAAAGTGAGATCTATATTGCAGTGTAAAAATAAAGCAGTCAGTATTTTCCCTGCACAGAAACAAAATTACTCAACCAAATCTAATTCTCTCTGCACATGTTACATCTGCCCCCCCCTGCAGTGCACATGGTTTTGTCCATCTAAGAAGGATTTTGTCAGAAATAATGAACCAAAATAAGGCCCTATATGATTATGTATCCTAGACGCTCTCCTGGGTATCTCCGAGTGAACTGGGCCGTGACCATTTGCATACTTCTGACATTCCAGGAGCTTGAGACCTGGCCGGACTAGTGCTACAAGATATAATATAGATATGGGATGCCTCACATGCCCTGCTCTGTATTTTTTATTTAGTGTTTCTCAATTGCACTGTAATTTATATATCCTGTTTTTCCTTTATTTCTTCTGTGCGGTATATCTTATGTTATAACACCAAGCGCGCACTCATGTGGTCATTGTGGGAGAATAGGGTTTAGTTAGCTACGGATGCTGGTTTGAAAGCCCTCTTCACCACGTGCCCTGTAACTCTATATGTGTAATCCTTTATCGCGGGAGAGCTGGATCTCATCCAGCTTAAGGTCATTAGTTTTTTGCCCCTTTCCTTGCGGGGGGAGGGGGGGGGGGGGGAGTAGTTAGGTAGTTTAGATATATAGGATAAGGGAGTATTTTTTCTATTTAAGGGATCCAAGTATGCCTGAGTTGGGGGTAGGTTATACAGGGTGGGGGGTCATGGGTCAGGTTTAAATTTGGGGGTGTTTATGTTTCTTCATTCTGCAATTTTACTTTATTGACGCCTGGGTATATATATATGCGGTGCATGTGCCCATACTGTAACGGTTTGATATGTACAGCTTGCGATTCTACCTTTATTCATATTTAGAATGTCCTGAATATGTTTCTGTACATGCAATCATTCAGTGGTGTAGGTTGGTTCCACGGTGTCCGGAGCAAGTGCATGTTTGGCGCGCCCCCCCCCCCCCCCCCTGTCGTCATGTCGCTGCGTCCCAAACCGGCGCATGCGCAGTGAGAGCGCTCGCCGGGTTTTAACTGTCCCCACAGACGTGCACGGGGTTAACACTGTGCTAAAAAATTGAATAAAGCTGCTCAATAAATAATGCGGTAAAAAATAAGGGTGAAAATCTCCCCTCTCCTAGTAAAAGGCACAGATGGGGTTAAGGATTAGTCCTGCCTGTGTTCCTCTGGGTACCCTTGGAGATAGGGCCACACTGGCCAACTCACGTGCCCTGGGCTGGTCTGGTTCCAGACCTTCCTATTCATGTGCCACAGGATGCTGGGGGCCATCACTGGTCGCTGCCTAATGTGGGGTGCTGCTGTGGGGGGTCAGTTGCTGTGGCCAGGTAGGTGCTGGCTCCCTGCCGCTCTGGCTGTTGCCCAGGCGACACTGGGTACAGCGGCCAGGTGCTGGGTACATAGGCTTGATGCAGGGCCTGGGCTCTCCTTCTCTCCTGTGGCCACCAGGACTTGCGGCCACCAGGACTTGCGGAACAAGGAGGCCACATTGGCCGTGGAGAGGAGAAGTACCTGGTCCCTGGAGAGGAAGCCCGGGGTCGGGGGTCAGTGCAACGAGGAGAGTGAAGCTGCATGGCGAGGGGCAGGAGGAGGAAAAGCAGCAGCGTGGCCAGCAGCGCATGGGAGCAGAGATAGGACGGAGCGGAGATTGACAGCTCCAGTCCCCGGCACCAGCACCTGATACCCGGCAGCCAGGTGCCGTGGACTGGTGGGGTGATGCGGCTGCCGGGTATCGGGCGCTGCTGTCGGGTGCCGGGGACTGGATCTGTCAATCTCCGCTCCGTCCTCTCTCTGCTCTGCTCCCACGCGCTGCACGCCACGCTGCTGCTCTTCCTCCTCCTGCTCCTCGCCATGCAGCTTCACTCACCTTCTCCTCCTCGTCGCGCTGACCCCCGACCCCGGGCTTCCTCTTCCTCTCCAGGGACAAGGCACATCTCTCCATGGCTAATGTGGGCTCCTTGTTCCGCCCCCTACACAGGCACAATGGGGATCCACGGCACAGAGGGGAGCGGGGGGAGCCGGCGGCAGAGCTCCAGCGCCAGGTGACATGTCGGCTGCTTTGGTTATGTCCGATAGGAGCCATCGGGCAGCTAAAGAGGCGTTTACCTAGGTTAGCAGTGAACCTTTATACAGTGGGACTCTTCAACAAAAGCACTACATCCTGCTTGTTGTTATCCTTTTTACTGTCTGAAAATGTCATTTGCTCTGATGTCCATGTATGTGCCTAAGCCTTTTTGTTTGTCTGTTTGTTTAGTTATGCTTTGTTTATAACACTCCAAAACTCAATAAAAATGATTGAATTTTAGAAAAGAAAATTTGTGTTTCTTACCTATGCTGGCCATACGCTAGACTAGAGCAACATATCCAACTAGTTGGTTGAATGGAATGAAAATCTGAGGTACTGTATGGGGGAAAATGTAATTTGTATTTCAGTAATTGGTAAATCTTGAAACTGACAAAGGGCCAGATATTCTAAACTTGAAAAGTGATAAAATGGAGAGGAGAGCGATAAACCACCAGCCAATAAGCTGCTAACTGCCATGTCACTTTTTAAGGCTTAGAACCTTAGTCACCCAAAATCGGTCAGATGAATTCACTTGAGATACACAATTTGACTGACTGTTTTTGTCCATTTTCCTAGCAGTGCGGGCGGGGGGCGGCGGTGACGGGCTGAGCAAATGGGAACACCCAGCATTTCATAGGCGTTCCCATGAAAACCCTGGGCGTTCGTATGGAAATTAGGCCGTGATGCAGGTGCCGGGGGCTGCCAGCTGACGTCATCAGATTTCAGCTGCCCGCTCTCTTCCCGTACAGGGAGCAGGGGTAGCTAACTCCAGTCCTCAAGAGCAGTTAACAGTTAACATTTTCCATGTCTCCTCACAGAAATCTCAAGTGAAGTATTTAGCTCCACCTGTGGATCTTTTAAAATGTGTTAGTCAGTAATGAGTGCACCTGTGTACCTGCAAGGTGAGCTGGAAAACGTGAACTGTTGGTAGCGTTCGAGGAGTGGAATTGGCTACTTCTGCACTAGAGAGTAGAGAATAATTTGCAACTGCACCCAAGGCTGTGTATGGATGTTTATGCAAAACATCCATTTGCAGCCATGCGGGGGAATTTGCCGAGCGGGAGTGCGAGTGGGCAGCGTTTCATCCACACGCAACGCTGCGAATTTCACAGCGTTGCATGTGGACCAGAATAAGGCCTTCTGCCCAATGGAGCAGGGTGCAATCTGGTCTGCACTTTGCTTTATTACATGCATCAGGCTACTTCTGGTTACGATTGTTTTAAGGCCCATACACACTAGAAGATTATCTTTCCACTCTGGCTGGTTAGAATGAAAATCTGGGAATTTTTGGGAGCTAATGAAAATTGACCATTTGCTCCTAAACATGGAAAACAGCCAAAAATTGGTCCTACAGACAAATTGGTTAAATCAATCTATTCATATTACCGCTTTTGTCCATTTTCCAGTGTTTGGGAGAAAACGGTTGATTGTAAATTGTTCCCAGAAATTTACGGATTTTCATTCCAACCAGCCAGATTGGAAAGAATCTTCGGTACTCCTTTACTTTCACGGCGCCAGCATGGCGCCGCGCTACTTCTGTGTTACGCTCGCCACAAACTATGTAAAATAAACAAAGTTAACGCCATGCCAACATGGATAGTTCATACCTCCACTATCCATGTTGGCATGGAGTTGATTTTAAATAGCGTAGCAAGCTACCGAGCCCGCAGCGTGGGCGAGCGAAGCGAGCCCCGCAAGGGGACTGGCGCCGTGAAAGTAAAGAAGTACCGAATCTTCTTTTAGAAGATCTTGCTATCATTTTATGCTGCTTGACATTTTTTTCTTCTGCTGTTTGCCATGTTTATGGTATCATATTAATAAATTGCCTATTTTTTATCATACTGATACTACAACAAAATGAACTTGAAGAATGCACTTAACAGTAGGTGGTGCTAGGTATGAGACTGGTATGACGAACCACGATGCAAAGTTCACCAATTTGTTTGGGTCAGCTGGGACTGGTGAAAAACCAAGTGGAAAAACAGGTTGACCGAAAACGTAAGAGACTACAAGATTGTATGCATCTGCCAAATAAACCTTCATATGATCAGGACTAGGAGACCAATACTAGGATTTTGCTCTAAAATGCCAGGATCTGAATATCAGGATTTGTACCTTCAATCAATTTTCTGGATCACCACAGCTGGAACCACCATCTCCTAACAGCTGCCGGGGACATAATCGCATCCTCACTCCCACTGGAACAGTAATTACCTCCTCTCACCTGATGCCCCAGGAACCAGAGCCACGAGAAAGGGGGGGGGGGGGGGGGAGCGGGTACTGATTACCTGGGCCAGGGCTCGCTGGAGGGGCTCAGCGGGGGCCCTGGTCCCCCCTCTTCTCTCCCGGCAAGCAGCAGCACACACCTACAGCATGTGCTGTGTTGACAGCCGACTCAGCATGAGCATCTCAATGACAGCGTGAGAGATCATGCTGAGCCTTCTGTCAGCACAGCACATGCTGTAGGTGTGCTGCTGCTGGTGTGAGGAGGGGGGGGGGGACACAATAACACTCCCCCCTCGACTTTAGAGTGTTTGATCACCCCCTTAAATATTTTGGGGGCGTGGATTAATTGCTGGAGGTGGCCATGCCTCCTGCAATTAGGCCATGACCCCCAAATTTTACCGGGGCCCCCCAGCATACCTCTCGGCGGCCCTGCTAGGAACATGCAGACCCACACCAAATGAGCAGAGGAAGAGCAGCACTGGTACCAGGACATCTGGAATCACCCTCACCTATTGTACAATTCAATACGGGATTGAAAAAAATTATAATGCTGGATTGACCTCCATAATCAGGACTCACAGTCTTCATCCAAGGATGGACATCTAGCATGCATCTGCCCGTGTGAATGTCGGGGTTTACAGACATAAAGCTTTAACCATACAGCACATCGACTGCAGATATATCAGTACATATTCAGCAGCTGCAGGAACCACTGACAGTGAAATCATAACTGGGCATGAAAAAAGGTAAAAGGCCCATCTATGAAGCCTGGCTAGACATATCAATCATTAGACTGATTGGTAAAGCTCTACAAACCAATTAGCCACTCAGCGATGGATCCATTGTGTCAGGTGTCAACCGAGTATAAGTACCAAGCAAAATGGCATTATGAAAGTGGTTGTAGGTATAGGAAGGGAGAAAAAACCCTTATTATTCTTGATTCTGTGTCGGAGTGGTTTGTGCCAATAAGACATCAGTAAAACGATGAATTATGGATCAGGCGCATGCATGTTCTATCCCAAATACCAATAAACTCAAATATACATCTATAGTTAACAGAGTATAATGTAGTTAAGTGTAAGAAAACAGTATGCTTCAGAAAACATTGCATAAATGAGTGGCCTGGCAGTAAGTAACTCAAATAAAAGTGGGTGCACAAATAAATATTGATTAGCAAAGTGGCGTTTAGGGAGCGTATACCACAAGTGTTCTAGTTAGACTTACATTGGGTTCCATCTCTCCTCCAGACGACGGTGTAGCGAGATCTTTTCACTGAGGTAGATGTTTATCTGATGTTTGTTAATGCTTTCCTCCTCCAGCTTCTTTTCCTCCCCTTGAAGGTTGAGTTTCACAGAGCGCCCAAACTCTCCCAAGGAATTAGGATCCAATGGTGGTTTTTTATACACTGTGCGCTTTAGTTGTTCATAGTCTGGCACATTTTCTCTAACTTCCCTGAGTTCATGTTGATCGGCTGCATTAAGTCCTTCTGCATATTGGTTATTACTATTGTCTTCTGCATCTCTGCTCAGCAACAGGAAACCAAAGAATAACACACAGGAGATACCCACCAATAGACAAAGACCCTTTCTCCTCCTAAGTGGTTGCCAAGGATTTACCAAACCACGTCTTCTTTTACTCATCATTTAAATCACACTGCCACCCTTCCAGAGGAAGTGGTAGGGAACAGCTCAAAGAAGTAACGTGGGGTTTAGCAAACTATGCTAAGGAATGATGATTGTACTTCACAACTTTGTTTAAAAGATTATTATTATAACAACAATAAAAAATCTACTGCTTTTTTGTTGAGTAAAAACTACTGAAAGCAAATTAAAATGTAAATTACTTTAGTGTACATTGTGCACTAAATATTTGCACTTAGTGCTAATATACAGTAGCAATGCTCATTACAGGGTAGGTAAATATCCTGTTAATGTTTCTATCACTTTGTACACAAGTGTGTAAATATACAGGCTACCCTCAACAGCAATTGGTAAACTAAACTATGAGCACCCTGGCACTTAATGAAAGGGGAAAACTAGACTGATGTGACACAGACCTACTAATGACATGCCCACAGGAATGTAAATGTGTATGAGAATGAGGTGTGATGTGTGAGCACCCCGCCAGCGCAGGGCAATGTCCTAGCCAGGTATACAGCACATACTTACACAAGCAACGTGTAGGGCTCTATCTACCACTGCTATCACTATAGTCACACCCACTGTATGGCTAGTTGTTATAGCCAGGAAATCACCTGCCGATACCGTCCACAAGTAACTAGTAAGTTATTATTCGCCTCCTTCCTCTCACTACCTAACTCTGGCGGACAATACATGGAAAGTCACACTGTACAGCGTGCGCTCTTCTCCTACGTTCTAGCCCTGTGATAAATGATCCACTACAGAATACTGTACCCCAGAACCACCAGTGATTGCTGGACTCAGCCCTCCCTCAGTAACACGTCCCAGCAGTAGTAAGTAACACAACTTCTTCCTCTTCCCTCCGTCACCTTTCCCTTCTCCGGGTCCAGCCCACACCCCCATGCTTGTCCCGCCCGGCAGGCACGCCCAGCTTCTGCCCTTTGCTCATAGGGCTTCTTACAGATTAGAAGGCAAACAACAACTAACAAGAGGTACAGTAACAGTGATGCAAAAGGTAGAAGGTTATTTATTACTGTTCACTATCTGTAAATACTTACAGGTAGTTGGGGATTAAGTAAAAACCGGAACACCCTTCATCATAGTGCCTGTGGCAGCCTTGCTTTAAGCTGCTGCTGCACGGTGCCAAGTGATGGCTCACGGTCAGCAGGGAGGTGAAATCCAGGGCCATCTTAACGTATGGGCTCAGTGGGCAGCTGCCCAGGGACTCTTGATACTCGGTGCCTTTGAGCAGAGGGCATTCTATGCCGGTGCACTTGCCCCATGCCAGTCCCTCCAGAGCTTATTGGGAGGAAGGTAGAGGATACTGTCCAATTGCTCTTATTGTGAATGACACAGACTGGTCAGGCAGCATTCCCTACCTGCCT
Organism: Crinia signifera; assembly: GCF_055691185.1. Lineage (NCBI taxonomy): Eukaryota > Metazoa > Chordata > Amphibia > Anura > Myobatrachidae > Crinia > Crinia signifera. The sequence goes on from NC_139221.1 coordinate 193,441,006, forward strand.
TTTGTCTGCAAACAGACAATGAATTAGTCAGAATACTGATTGACGGATGGCTGTCGTTATCCACCAATCACTAGATCAGATGTATTAAGCTTGGTGAAGTGATAAAGTGGAAGAAGATAATGCACCATACAATCAACTCCAAACTGTCATTTTTCAAACAGTTGATTGGCTCTTGCGTTATCTCCTTCCAATTTATCTCACAGGAATGGTGGCTGTCCTCCCGCGCTATATACCTAAACAGAAGTACATACAGCTCCGTAGCTTGGGGCAGCTGTACGGCATCTGACTTCCCTGCCCACTGACTTCCGCTCTGACCAGAAGTTCGGGCAGACGTCGTACAGCTGCCCCGCAGTACGGAGCTGTAAGTATGCACTTCTTTTAAAGTATTTAAATGGTTTGTGTGTTTGATTTTTTGCACTGTACACCTTAAAAAAGGGGCATCCATACCCTGAAACGCGGTCACTAAAGATAGTTTTCACCTTAAATCCATTGAGTGCTGCTGTTTGTTTCCATATCAGATGCAACAAATTGTGCCAGGAGGCACCCACATACACTGTGCAGAAATGAGTGAGTGTCGGGCTAAACTGCTGAACACAGCACCCACAGGACTTGACAGATTGTTCAAGGCCGATGGACTCGGCCCGTGACCTAAATGTGAGGCCAGCGGCTCTCCAGCATAGTACATCTCTTATGGAGACACAAGAATCTACCCAGCATTGTGTGATCACCTACCTGCAAGAAGTCTCGACCCACTGTGACAGTTTGCAGCAGTCCTTAGTGACATGTGTCCCTCCTGCCCAGGCTTCTGTTAATCCACCTATAACAGGAAAATTACTCACATCTTCTGCTTCCTGTGGCCCAGAAATATGATGGTAACCCCAAGCCCTGCCAAAGCTTTCTTAACCAGTGCAGTATACAGTCTGAACTCCTACCATATAATTTTCTGACACCCAGAGCCAAGGTTGCTTACATAGTATCCCTGTTGACAGGTTGAGCATTGAATTGGGTCTCCCCCTTATGGGAGCACTCAGATCCCCTGCTAGCAGATTATGAAAAATATGTCTCGCCTCTCCGCAAAATTTGTGATAAGCCTGGTCATCCTGCTTCCATAGAGATACTGCGGATAAAACAGGGTGCCCCATGCGGATAAAACAGGGTGCCCCATGGGCCAATACGTTGTACACTTTCAAACTCTTGTCTCAGAACTCACCTGGAACAACAAAGCCCTTACAGCAGATTTTTGGTTGGGCGTTTCAGACCATATTAAAGATGATTTGGCTACCCGTGACTTTCCTGACAAATTAGAGGAACTAAGCTCCCTGTGTATCAAGATTGACTTGCATTTGCTAGACAAGGGCTAGAGAAACATAAAAGAGCCTTTCACCAGAATTCATTCCTGCCTCAGTCCTGTGCTGCCTCTACCCCAGTTGATGAGCCAATGCAAATAGGCAGAGCCTGAGGAGCGTTCCCAAAGACAGTGTTCCCAGGGGCCGCTGGTCCCATTGCGATTGAACCACTCTGGTTGAAATAAAATCTTGTTCTTTATTTGCAGCAGGTAGACAGCATACAAGGTAACAGCTTGGCAATTCTTGAGCTACAGCATGGGCATCTCTGCTATGGAGATTCATATACCAGGAAATAAGTGGAAAAAAGAAGGGGTTTGAGCAGCGCTGGGTTTAACTGAGAGAATCACAAATACAAAGTTAATTGAACAATTTATTGTGTACACAATTGACAAACAAGATAAAACAACAAATTGAATAAATTCTATAAAATAGGTCAATGTTGCAACAAATTAACCCCTTGGATGGTGAGTTTTGCTGGGGCAGGACAAACCTACCAGGGCAGGTTTGTCCTGCCCCAGCAAAACCCACCATGTGAAGTTGGAAGCCCCCCTCACCTCTGCTCCGGCATTAGTACGCCGTAGCTTCCATGCAGCCACTGTCCAGTGTCCCCGCTGCCTTAGCCGGCGCCTGTCACATTTAGCAGTGACATCGGCGGCAGGCTGGGGGATGTTCACGGCGGCTCGGGAGGACTCGGGTGCCTGAGCGCTCCAGAGTCCCCCCGACCATGCCCGAGCCTGCCGCCGACGTCACTGTAAAATGAGTGATGGCGGGCGGGTCAGGTCAGGGAGCTCCGGTGCACCGATCGCCGGAGCAAAGGCTGGGGGGATGAAAGGATAAGATGGGGGGGTGGCGGCTCTAGAGGTGCTGCACCAGTGGCGCACACTTGGACACCACTGGCGCACACCTCTTCTATGTTAGTGGTATGCCCGGAAATTTCCGGGCATACCACTCAAGGGGTTAATCCTGCATATTTGAGGAGGGGCGTAGATTTACTCCACAAGGGGTCTGGTCTCCAATGAGGCCTTTAAGATCTCCAATCACTTTTTGGTATATTATGGTTCATCACAAAACTTGAAGTGGGAAGATAAAAATAGTTCCAGAATATTACCCAGCTTTTGATGTTGGTTGCCCTGGTTGGCCAATATGCAGTCCGTCTGGAATAGTCCACAGTAGGCGAATAGCACTTCGCTGGCAAAAGTGGAGACGGCAGGGTCCTGTCCTGTTAATAAGATGCCAGTCCGGAACCAAGGTGATGAGATGGCTCAACATGTTTCGGCACCCAAACGGCACCTTCCTCAGAAAATAACATGTGTTGTTAATTAGCAAACAGTAATTCACAGTAGATCTTAGGAAAACCCAGACTGGATCTAATTAGTCCTGCTGCTGACGCAAGGCCAAAAGCCAACGGGTCACATGAGCATTCACCTCTTTGTTCGCATGCATCCATTGCAAGAGCACATGGTCTGTGACCAACAAAAACTCTTATCCCAACAAATAATACTTTAATGACTCCACTGCTCACTTTATTGCAAAGCACTCCTGGTCTACAGATGAGTATTCGACCTCTCTGGGCTGTAATTTACAGCTAAGGTAGAGGATACAGTAGACTTCTCGACCTCATCTACCTCTTGGAAATAACCGCCGCTAATCCTGCCCCAGAGGCATCCATCTGCAACACAAACTGTCTTTTGAAGTCAGGAGCTTGCAAGACATGCTCCATCCTGCCAAGCATTTTCCACTGGTCTAGACCACATTATATTGTCTGGGGACTGTTTTTTAGGAGACATTCAGTTAGTGGAGCCATTCCAGTAAATGTAGACCAATAAATGTCCTAAGTTGTGACTTAAATTTGGTTTAGACCAAGGGCCTTATTCTGATCGGTGCGGCCCGATCAGAATATGCGGCCGCGACCGTGCAGGCGAATCCCCGCCTTCCATACGGATCGCCACCTGCCGTCCGTACGCGGATATGTGGCGATCCGCATGAAATTGGACGGGGATACGCCTCCTCCGTCTTGGGAGCTGCCCCTGCATTCGATGGTCGCCGAACATCAAATGCAGGGCCGCACGCTCCACCAGGTCCCGCAACACAAGACCACACGGACACTTGTCCGTGTGAAAACATGTATGGGGGCGGGCAGCTGACATCCGGCGATGTCAGATGCCTGCCCCGTACCCACGCGTCACAGCCTCATTACCATGCATACGCCCCGCGTTTGCATGGGAACGCCCATGAAACGGGGGGCGTATGCATAGGGTAATGAGGCTAAGTAGCCCCTCACGCCCCTCTACGCCCCCTGTGCGGCGTATAAAGAATCCGTGCGGTGAAATCGCCTGCACATGCGCAGAGTGACCTCTGCACATGCGCAGACGATCAACATCGGCGGGCCGTCCGCATGCGGGAATATCCGCACCGATCAGAATAAGGGCCCAAGTGAGGACTGCTTTTACCTTACTTAACTTGTCCTCTGCCTACAAAGTGCCCCAAATACTTGGCTTTCTCCATACCAGTGGTACATTTCTTAGGGTTGGCGGTAAACTCATGTGCCAATAGGGACTTTAACACAGCCTCTATCTTTGGTAGGTGTGACTCCTAGTCAGAGCTAAAGATGACTGGGGGCCACAGCAACTTGTTCATAGCTTTCAGGAAGGTTGCTGGGGCACCATGAAAACCAAATGGCAGCATTTTATACTGGAATAAGCCCTCGGGGGTATAGAAGGCCATTTTTGCTTTACCAGCTTCAGTCAACTAAATCTGCCAATACCCTTTTGTTAAATCGAGAGTGGCAAAATAATGTCTCTTTGCTAAATTTTCCACCAGCTCATCAAAATGAGGCATAGGGCAAGAATCAAAGCAAGTAAAGGGAATTGCAGTATTCGAAAGCCCAGGCTTGCGTACTAAGACAATGGGGATATTCCACTCGCTGGTTACTTCCTCTATGACCCCTAGGCATACAATCTCCTCCACCTCTTGCTTTAGCGCTGCCAGCTTACCAGCATCACAGTGGATGATCTGTGTCTTTCCTGAAATGGCAGAAAACACATCTTGGTATTGTGCCATTAACTACACCACTTACTGTTTCATACTAGGATTACTGGTGATTTTAATGGGTCCCTGGCATTCTGAGACCTTTTTATCCACCAAAGATGGCTGATTGCCACTTTCCTTCCAAGGTTTCATCAGATTTATATGGTAGATTTGTACCGCTTTTCTTCTACCCTCCTGACGAACCTTGTAATTGACCGGTCCTATTGCCTCTATGATCTCATAAGGGCACCGCCATTGACCATAGATCTTGCTTTCAGGAGTGGGTACAAGTACTAGCACCTTGTCTCTCGGTTAAAAGGACTGGTTGACTGCTGTGACATTATAACTATGGGCCTTATTCTGATCGGTGCGGCCGGATCCGATTATGCGACCAGCACCGTGCGTGCGAAACCCCGCCTTCCATACGGATCGCCAACTCCGTCCGTATGCGGTAAGAAGCTGGCCGAACGGACCGCACGTGTATTTTTCAAGGAATACGCCTCCTCCATCTAAGGGAACCTCCCCCATCATTCGACGGTCGCAGACCATCGAATGCAGGACCGAGTGCTCCACCAGCTCCCGCAACCTCAGACCACACGGACATTTTTCCGTGCAAAAGCAGGGATCTGGGCGGGCAGCTGACATCCGGCGATGTCATATGTCCGCCCCCTACACGTGCGTCACGACTGCATTACCATACGTACGCCCAGCGTTTTCATGGGAACGCCCATGAAACGCAAGGCGTATGCATATGGTAATAAGCCCAAATAGCCCTTCACGCCCCTCTCCACCCCCTGTTCGGAGTGTTCACATATCATGCAGGATTTCGCCGTACGCCCCGCTCGCACATGCGCAGAGACGCCTCTGCACATGCGCAGACACAAAACATCGGCGGCCCGAACGCACGCGGATATATCCGCACTGACCAGAATAAGGGCCTATGTTTTGGACGCTGTTAAGCCCTTTCCTTGTGTTCGTTCAGGAGTGGGGTAATTTGCCTTAGTCATCCATACAATTGGGACACAGAACAACGTTAGGTTCTTGTCTTGGTTGTTGTTCCCACCCTTCTTTACACAGATCCAAAATCCTTCTGGGTCATCTCCCATAGAGGAGTTCTGAGGGACTAAACCTTGTAAAGGATTAGGGTACCTCTCTTAACTGCGAACATCAAATAAGGTAGAAGTAAATCCGTCTCACTGTTCTTGGGACACCGTCCTCTTTATAATTTGTTTAAGGGTCTGATTAAATCTTTCTACTAGGCCATCTGTTTGCGGGTGGTAAACTGAGGTGGAAATCCTGTCTACCATTAACAACCAGCATAAGTCTTTCATAAGTCTTGCTCCATTAAGACCTCCTTCAGTATTCCAAGGCAGGTATACAGGATAAGTAACTCTCTGACAATAGTGACAGATTTCATATTATGCATGGGTATAGCCTCCACATATCTGGTGGCATAATCCACTACCACCAGTATGCATTGATGCCAAACTTTGTATTCTTTGGTCTCTGGCTCCTGAGACACCTCAGCTGCTGACCATTTGCTAAGGTCATGCTAAGTAACGAACTCATGCAGCAATGTAAAGTCAAGGCCCAGGCTTAGCGGGTAAGGTGATTGATAAGTCACCACAGCTAACACCTTTATAGGCCAGCCTTGTATTACCATGAGTAGGTGTTCACGTGGGCACTCCTCAACATTACTGTGTATACATAGCACTAATAGAAGGAAGGACCTGGTCAACTCCCGGAGGAGCCGCGTTAGCCGCGGCAATGGTAAATTCACTGCCAGCATCAACTAGGGCCCAAATCTCCAGGCCTTCCTGCTCTACCATTCCACAGAACAGGGTGGACTCTTCGTGTGATATGTCTCCAGCAGCCATGCTGACCAACGGCTGAGCTGCTTTCCCCCACACTGCAATACATCAGCCCTCCCTGTTTTGGGCAGTTCAAATGTACATGACAGGGCTGGCTACATTCAAGGCACAGCCTTTGTTTTGACAATTGAAATCGGAGTTCTGGGCTTTGATATTGGCACAAAACCTGGCCTGGCTCTGGACACAGCAGCAGATCCTGCTAACTTTTATCTATAAAATTTCCCTCATTTTTGATCTCCAGCCTAGCACTCTCATCCACCAGTTCACTCAGAGGACACAGGTGGGAAATAGAAACAAGCAGAGATACAAGTGAGTTTATATAAATATATTTCACTCTAAGCAATTGTATTTATATTTTTGCCTAGATTATAACTGATGATATGATATTCGTGTGTGTGTGTGTGTCCCTTTTTTTATTCTCAGGTACTGGGTGAATTTTTACTGTATCATTAAATTCCACAGAATCAATATGTGACTCACAGGAGTCCACAATTGCAAGTCACAGTAAAAACCTCGCTGATGCTAGCTGGATCTGGGCCCCGTTACAGATGAGGACTGGGAGTCGGCCTTAGGTAGCCCAGTCTCCTAGATTTCAGCAAAACCAACTATACATATTACATAGGGTTTACCTCACCCCAGTGAGATTACTGAAAATGGGGGGTAGGGGTGACTAACTGCCCCAAATGCAACTCCCCCGAGGGCACACTTTGGCACTTATTGTGGAGTTGCACGGTAATGTCAGCTTTCTGGCAAGAAGTCATATCAGCATGTGTAACTACTGGTATTCCCCGCAATATTTTCAACCCACAATTTTGCATACTATCATTGTTAGAAGTGGATTGCCTAGATAAATACACTGTAATATATGCTGTAAACCTCTGTACACTGGCTAAGGTGTGTGTGGCCAGAAAATGTCTGGCTTCGGAAGGGACCCACGCTGAGAGAATGGATCTGTCTGGCTAACTCTGTAGTTAGACTTGAGAAGTTTGTTTCTCTGTCCAGGGGGGCCGAGAAGACATATATTGGACAACAATTGGATTAACTCACAATTTATGCACAATGACGACTGAGACCCCTACATATATATATAAATATATATATATATATGTCATTGCTAGCTATAATGCAGGGCACATATGGCGCTGGGAGAGGCGTGTTGACAGACTACCATGTATACTGCGGCTTCAGCACCCCTATAGACGATAGAATGCTTGCAGTGACACAGACAGTGTAACCGGGGTATCTGGGTAATCTTTATTAACGTACTCATTACAGAGCTTGTTATGTCTTACATTCATATTGTATTGATTTATATAGTACACAGAATGTATCATCCTACCAGCATTTATAACATGTAAACTTGCATAATATGTAACCATTAGCAACTTGTAACTCTTGTTTTGTTATTCACTTCTGCTTTTTGTTTTTGTTGTTTGTCTGCAATCTGTAAAAATAAAAAAACTTTCAATAAAAATCATTTAATTTAAAAAAAAAACCTCGCTGATAGAGCTATACCATTATCAGTATTATCACACTTTGCAAAAGACTAATTTGTACACTGCACTTTATTAATATTTTTCATGTTATCATGAATTTTGTAATTTTATAAACTGCACCTTGCATCCTGTACCCAGTATTCCGCTTACTATCGATAGAGAATATCGATCAAGTTCCCTGCACTTTATCTCTCTGATTGCAGAAACCTTATAAACTGCAAACACTGCATCCTACAAAAAAAATTCCTTGTTTTCATCCTGTATAATTGTAGCTATTTATGTATTTTTAAAAGGAGATGAATGTTTTTAAACTAACCAATCAAGACAAAAAAATGTAAAAAAAATGTAAAAAAAAAATGTTACTCAATTTATCAGCAGTGCCTCAGTCTTCTCTCCCTTCCCTACCTACATTGATAGCTCTGAAGACTCTAGGGAGCACCACCAACCTAGTTTTCACATAGGGCAGTGGTTCTCAAACTCTGTCATCGGGACCCCACACAGTTCATGTTTTCCAGGTCACCCGACCGGTGCACTCATTACTGACTGACACATTTTAAAAGATTCACAGGTAGAGCTAGTTATTTCACTTGATTCTGTGAGGATACCTGCAAAACATCCACTGTGTGGGGTCCTGAGGACCAACTTTGAGAACCAGTGACATATGGGTTGTATAAACCCCATAGATTTGATCAGATTTGCTAAACTATCCCAAATATCATCTCATGTCTAGCTCTGTGCGGAATCAAACCCACCCCTCCAGTTCACATTATATGGATTTCAGACACTACTCTGGGCATTGTGGGTGGCACTATTACTGTGGGCATTATATGTATAATGGATACTACTGTGGTGGATATTATATGTATAACAGACACTACTATTGGCATTGTGTGCAGCAGTACTACTGTGGGCATTATATGCAATGGAAACTATTACTGTGGGCAGTATGTGTAATAGGCACTAATACTGTGGGCATTATGAGCGGCATTATTACAGTAGCCATTATGTGCTGGTGGCTGCCAATCATAAAATATGTGTACAATCAGAAGCAAATCATGCCCTTTAACACATATCTGAACCTAAGAAGCACATATAAACACAATCTACTTAATTGTATATATATTTTTTTGGGGCCTAGGGGTGCAGTGTAAAAATTCTGATACTCTAGGGTGCCGTGATTCGAAAAAGATTGGGAACCCCAGGGCTAGTGACATAAATCATAGCAAATTATGTGCAAATAAAAAAGCTATATATATATATATATATATATATATATATATATATATATAATATTGTGTGCCCGCTAACATGATATGGGTTCTACTGCAAGCTGTCATTTTATATGCAATACAATCTACACACAGCAGGTGTCTGTCTATATTATAAATGTGGATGCTACTGTACATGGAATGGCTAGCAAGTATCACAAAACTACGGCTACCAGCCTTATATATGCCACTATAAGTTACAAGCTTACATAATAGCTCTTTGAGCTCACAATTTTTTCATTAGCGGTTATAACCTTTACTTGTGCCCACATTGAATATGACAACAACCTGCAAAGTGCATCCTGCTGAAACTACCCAAGGACCCTACTAGTGAGTATAAAAGAGAACTCGACATATGCAGCAGTGACAAACAAGAAATTAACAACTTCTTTGGCCACTGCACTAAAACAAGACTTTCCGATTTGTCCGGTCTTCTTTACTGTTCCAAAGATGCACAAAAACGCAGAACATCCACCAAGCAGACCTATTATTTCTGACAGAAATTTGCTAGATCATCCCATATCAGCATTTCTGGACAGTTTGTTGCAACCACTAATTCTTAAACAGAGCGATCACATTAAGGACACTACTAGCTTCCTGAAACTATTACACCAATGAAGTTCAATCGAAGACAACACACTATTATGTACAATGGACATCTGCAGTCTCTATACTGCTATACCGCACAAAGAAGGCCTAGAAGCCATGCGCCGCTTTCTCCTCCAAGAACAACTCAATGAGTTTGACATAGATCTGTTCTTGGTCTTATTAGAACTAACTTTGAAGAGAAACTATTTTCTATTTGACGGCACATATTATGTGCAGACTATCGGGTGTGCGATGGGGAGCAACATCTCCCCATCCTTTGCCAACGTCTTCATGTTGCAGGAAGAACAAAGTATGTATTTCTCTGATAGGCGGTTTGCCAAATGTATAAGTCTATATTGTCGGTATATAGACAACTTATTCCTACTGAGATCGGGGAAGCCTTGAGCAACTCATACAAAACATTAACTCCAGGAACTCTCCTATTAAGGTTACCTCACAGATAGAGGATGAATCCATAAATTACCTGGACGTGTTGGTCTGCAAAGAACAGGACAAGCTGCAAACAGCAGTGTAATACAAACCCACCAACAAAAACACGCTATTAAGATCTTCAAGCCACCATCCCAAAGCCCTTAAAACTGGTCTATCAAAGTCTCAGCTCATCAGAAGTGCCAGAATCACGAGTGACCCAGCCAAGTTAGAGGGGGCTCTGTTAAAGGGGACCATTTCAGTCACAGGGGATATAATGCCTCAACCTAACATTTACAAAAGAGGTACTTAAAATACCCCGAACACAGTTACTGGAACAAAAAAACAAAGTAAGTCAAACAGTCACCACACTTTGTAATTGAAAGGGCACATAGGATTCCCTCAAGACCACTGCCTCCGGGGGCACCCCCTAGATCAATAATCCTGAAATTGCTCAACTTTAGAGACAGAGAAAATATTCTTCGACGCTCCAGAGATTGTACAATTAGTATAAATGGATCAAATATTATGTTCTTCCCGGACTATGCGCAGGCTGTGCAACAAGACAGGAAAAAGTTCATTAACATCAAAAAGAGACTCAGAGACTTGAACTTACAATATTCATTGGTGTTTCCGGCCAAATTAAGAGTTATTTGTGATGGCAAGGCACAGTTTTTTACTAGTCCAGAGGATGCTGCTGCATGGCTTGATGGCCAGAAAGGGGGAAGACAGAAAAGGGTTTGAAATCCGGTCAGGGTCTAAAAGGAATGGGGGCGGGGGCGGGGGGGGAGAGTGTGTAGTGTAAAAGGTGTGGGTATCATGCGCTGTGCTTTGAGGGGGGTGGGTGAGGTCGACCTGGGGGGATTAAAGCACCCAGGTACTTGGGGTAGGGGGTACGCAGTTAAAATTGTTTACCCGCTAGAGATAGGCTAGCTTCCATCCCCCCCTTATCAGGTGGGGGCCCTAGGCGATGTACACAGTGGTTGCCATTTTTTTTTTTTTTTTTACGAGTTGTGGACATCTTGTCTAGGGCCTATGGCCTGGGTGTTGGTCCTGTGGTAGGAGCACCAAATGGTGCCTCCTTGGATAGTGGTGAAGGTTGATGCGGGCGACTGAAGATGAGTTATAAATTGTAGTACGCCAGGGACGCCACGTGAATAGCGGTGAATCCGGTAAGGGAATCCCAAGGGGGGGTGGGGGGGATGGCAGTGGGGTGGGGGAGGGAGTGGGGGGGGTCGAGGGTAGGGGGGTGGGGGGGGAGGTAGTTAGATATACCAAGGGGAACCCGGTATATAGGGGGGGGAGGGCTGGGAAAGGTTGGTCGACTGTCCGGGGTGAACACACGGGGGACACTGTCCACAGTAGTGGGCGCTATAGGGTGGCAAAATGTATGTGATATTGTATGGCTCATACTAGGCCCAAATGGTAAAAACTGTATATTGGAATACTAGAGGCCTGAACGACCGGTTTAAACGTGCTCTGGTGATGAATCATATTAAAGGGTATGATCCAGATGTGGTGTGCCTCGCTGAAACGCACTTGATCGGGGACAAGAATCTAGCTTTAAAGCGGGCTTGGGTAGGGCACATGTACTGTACGAACTTCTCCAATAATTCAAGGGGTGTTATGGTACTTATACATAAGAGGGTTCCGTTTAAATGTATTAGACTAGAAATTGATAATGCTGGACGCTATATTTTCCTTCACTGTCGATTATATAGCTTTGAAATGTGTTTAATGGCAATATACATCCCACCGCCGTTTCAGTATGAAGTACTACAGAGAGCTATCGAGTTTGTGGCTAAGGCTCATAATGTACCTGCCATGTGTATTGGGGATATGAATAATGTTTTAAATCCGGAGTTGGATAGGTGGTCTCGGTCTGGGAGTGGCAAGAGAGGCAACAAAGGGTTGGACAACTTTGTGCGGGATATTGGGTGGCTGGACTGGTGGCGAGACACCCACCCAGACGCACATGTGTACTCTTGCTACTCACAGACCCATCAGACCTTCTCGAGACTGGACGTAGCTCTTGTGAATGCAGAAATGACGGGTCTGGTCGAGGATGTTGTTTATGGCATTCGAGGAATCTCTGACCACTGCCCTGTAGTGGTAAAAACAAAATTGACACTGGATAGAGGATATAAGATGTGGAAGTGTCATCCCAGCTGGCTTAGGCAGGCTGATGCCGGAATAGAGGCAGTGCAGGAGTGGTCAGAGATTATGGAGTTGAATGCTAACTCGGCTCAGACCGGGATTGTATGGGATACGGGGAAGGCATATGTGAGGGGCCTGTTGATAAAAAAGATTGCGTATATTAAGAAAAGGTCCCGTGGTGTCTTGGAGAACCTTCAGACTAACGTTAAAAACGCAGAGACCCAGTTTAGGCTAGTGCGAACACAGGAGGCGAGAGACGCATGGGTTAAGGCGTCACAGAGCTGTGTAGAGGAAGAGCAGAGACGTATAGTAAAATTAGAGGCATTTCGGGCACATAATAGGTACTTTACATCTGACAAGCCGGGCAGTTTCTTAGCTCAGTTGGCAAAAGGCGATAGACCAGCACAGGGGGTCACAAAAATTATGAACCAGAACGGGGACCCAGTTATAAGCTCACCAGAAATTGCACAGGTATTTGTTGAATATTACAGGCAACTATATACTTCATCTACTAGGGGAGGGAGCATAGCAGCTCGTAATTTCCTAGCAGGGGTTAAGTTACCTAGAATTAGTAATGTACAAAGGGCAGCATTAGAGTTACCAATAGATATAGAGGAAGTTAAACTGGCTATCAGATCACTTAAAAAGAATAAAGCCCCGGGGTCCGATGGGTTGCCGATGGAGTTATATGGGTTGTTTGACACCCCGATGCTCTCTAAGTTGGTGGAAATGTTTAACGAGTGTGCAGTACAGAATAAATTACCAGCCTCTACACAAGAAGCCATAATAATTGTGCTATTGAAGGACGGAAAAGACCCCACCCAACCAGAGTCTTATAGGCCAATCTCGCTACTGAACGCTGATAGTAAAATATTGGCAAGAGTAATGGCAAATAGATTGGAAACGGTGATAAATGGGCTGTTGCATGGGGATCAAACGGGGTTCCGGAAGAAGAATTGTACAGCGATAAATATTAGGAAATTTTACACAAATACCCAGTTGAATCAGGGAAGGGGAGAGCTAGCTGGAGTGGTAGCCTTGGATGCAGCTAAGGCCTACGATAGCGTTGAATGGGAGTATTTGTGGGAGACCCTGCAGGAGTTTGGGTTTGGCCCAGAATTTATAAAAAGGGTACAGTTATTGTACCAGGATCCTGTTGCCAGGGTACAGGTTAACGGCTACGTGACGGATACATTCGCCTTGGCGAGAGGGACAAGGCAAGGGTGCCCACTGTCCCCGTTGCTATTCAACCTGGCGATCGAGCCACTGGCATGTGCCCTAAGGCAACAGGAAGGAATTCGGGGAATCAGCCAGGGCCAGTTGATATCACTTTATGCGGACGATATAATGTTATTTCTGGCAGACTTGAAGGAAGATCTTCCCAGGGTACTTGAAACAATTGGGAGATTTAGTGAGGTATCTGGTGTAAGGATAAATTGGTCCAAATCGAACGTCATGCCTCTGGTTGGGAAGTGTTCTGCCATTGTAAATGACCCCGGCGGGATCGAACCCCTTAAGTGGGTCGACGAGATGAAATATCTGGGGATCCAGATCTCCAATAGGCCGGAAGAGTTTATTGAGATAAACATCAACCCATTATTAGAGTGGTATAGGGGTAAGGCCAAGACGTGGGTTAAATTGCCACTTACGGTAACAGGGAGGATAAATCTGATAAAACTAGTGGTACTTCCCAAGGTATTGTATGTGATCCGCCAATCGCCGGTGTATATTCCTGGGAGGATTTTTAAGATATTTGATAGTATAACAACGTCTTTAATCTGGCAGAACAAGAGAGCGAAAATGAGCAGCAATGCCCTGGGAAGAACTAAAAAGCAAGAGGGGCTAGGACTTCCACTATTTAGGCTGTACTATATTGCGGCACAGTTATGGCAAATAAGAGGGTGGATAAGAGGCGAGTACGAGGGGAACACCGAGAGCCTGATAAGGCAAGTAAAGCCAGGCTATTCACCCAAGCAAGTGTTAATTGACAACAATTATGGTAATTCACGGGATCCGCTGGTGAAACAAGCTAAGAAAGTGTGGGGAATTGCAAACAATTATGTAGAGTTTGAAGGAATAGATCCGGAGACCCCAATCTGGGCAGGGAAAAACAAAAATAAGAGCAGAACCAATATGATAAGAGACCGCGAGATTAGAGAGAGCTGGGGAAAAGTGGGAATAAGTACCCTTAGTCAAGTGATCAGCGGGGGTAGGCTTAAATCGTTTGATAATCTGAAGAGAGAATTTAAGATAGGGAACCATATGTTCTTCCGTTACTTACAACTAAGGCACCACATACAGGCGACGTATGGTGATCAGCCAATAGGGCTTCAAGAATCGCCTGTGAAGCAACTGCTGATAGGCAAGGAGAGCATCGGGGTGTCGGAGATTTATAGGTTTCTGATGGATCATCGGGATAATAGCCAGTTGGGTAAGGTACAACAACAATGGTGTCAGGAGATTGGGGAGTTGTCTAGTCAGGAGTGGAATAAGGCACTGAGCTCACCGCTAAGAGCATCATGTGCAATTAGTCACCAACAGATTCAAACTTTTATTGTGAACAGAGTGTATCTGACCCCGACTAGATTGAAAAAATATGACAGCAAACGGAGTGACCTGTGCCCGAAATGTAAGGATGAGACAGGTACATATGTACATATGCTGTGGGGCTGTAGAGAGATTAAGAGGAGGTGGAGGGAGATAGATCAGATAGTGAAGAGTTTAGGAATAAAGGGTTGTGACACAACGGCCAAAAGCGGGGTATTGGGAATCATGCCTACGGGGACTCTCACAATATATGATAGTCAATTGGTAGAGAAGATATATGCACTTTTTAAAGTTCTAATGGTTAGGAAGTGGATGTCACCAGAAGTACCTACAATGGCACAATGGATAGATTTAGTGAATGTAACTGTAAATCACGAACGTTATATGTATATGAAAAGGGATAGAATAAATACATTCCACAGAATTTGGGATAAGTGGATTATGTCCAATCTGTATAGAATAGATGCACCTTAGAGAATTAAGTTGATATGCACGAGTGACACAAGGCGGGACGGGGGGACCAACCTGGGGAGGGGGGGGAGGTGGGGGGTGGGAAGGGGTGGGAGTAATAAAAGTTGGGGAAAAATGTGCAATGTGAAGTGTAAAGTGAGCATGACATGGAATGTGCGGGTACTCCGCGTAGTAGTAAGGATGTTGTAGGCCCACGGCCGTCTCTCGAGGACAGCAAGTTCTGAAATAGTGTCTGTGCAAAGGACAGGGGATATGGTGATATTGAGCAGTATGAGTGTAACAGTGGTTAAATCCTACGGGAGTCCGGAAGGCAGAGGGAGGGGTAAGCCGATAGCGACGCTGGGGTGTGTCTACTACTGTGTATGGGACTGTGTTGTGTAATGTCCATGTTTGTTGATTTTACTATATATGTATGTAATAAACTGCAATAAAGAATTACCAAACTTAAAAAAAAAAAAGTCAAACAGTCATACCTTGGACTAGAAAATACAGTACATCGAGCTCGGTGGTTCAGAGGGCTACACGAGCATTATGGCCCATTGTGGCCACTGACAAGTCCTTACCAGGTTTTAAAAGCAACAAATCCATGACCTGTTTTACAAGAGGCCGTAATATTAAGGACATAATTGTCCACACGGATACTACTGGATTCGATCATGAAGCACGTATGGCCATCTCAGACTCCACTTTTTTACGTAGAGCACCAGGGTGCTATAAATGTGTACAATGCACGACATGTCAGTCCATGATTACAGGCTCAACTTTTTCCCTACAATCAGCAGATTCAACATTTAAAATCAAACATGTATTGTCGTGCAAGTCGACACATGTTATCTACTTGCTGACATGCCCATGCGGGCTAGGATATATAGGAAAGACAATCCATACTTTTAGAGAGAGAGCAGCCCTACATTGTACAGCAATTAAGGCTGCGATAACCAACAAAACCAAAGGACGAACAGCAGAACAACCAGTGGCCAGACATTGGGCCTTGATGGACCATAAATTAGAACAGCTTCGCCACCAAATAATAGATCATATACCGGAAAATCATAGATGTGGTGACCGTGCAGGTAAACTTTTACAATTAGAAGCATGTTGGATTTTCAAACTAAAGACCACTGCTCCATCAGGCCTCAACAAAAGAATGCCCTGAAATGTCTTCCAAGCCTTGAAAAATCAACCAATGGACAACAATTCTTCAAGGACTAACAGCACATAATTATTTTACAAAATTCTCAGCAGTGACATCACCCAATCAGGAACGCGGACACACAATAGACAACACACCGATAAGTTGTGTTGTCCCCATTTATTCAACCAAGAGCATACAAGCCCGCTAACATGATATGGATTCTACTGCAAGCTGTCATTTTATATGCAATACAATCTACACACAGCAGGTGCCTGTCTATATTATAAATGTGGATGCTACATGGAATGGTTAGCAAGTATCACCAAACTACGGCTACCAGCCTTATATATGCCACTATAAGTTACAGGCTTACATAATAGCTCTTTGAGCTCACAATTTTTTAATTAGCAGTTATAACCTTTACTTGTGCCCACATTGAATATGACAACAACTTGCAAAGTGCATCTTGCTGTATTTGCCTGCTTTATTTAGTTATATTCACATTTGCCCACACTTGGCCCACTAGCAAAATGGTGATTATTTAACTTGTCTTTTAGCGGTTGCCACGGCAACCTACACAGGAGCTCCTGGCGGCTGGTCCGGAGGTGATGTCACGGCTGCTTCCGCCCGCTGACCGGGACTCCTACACAGGTGATGGTATGTTTGCACAGTCTTCTCATACCAATATAAGGTAAGAGTCTTATTGGCACTGTTGTCACTTCTGCACCTTGAAAACGGGGCTAGTCCCCGAAACGTCAGTTGTATTGCATGTGTTTTTTCACATAAACAAATTGACTTTATCACAAGCCTGCAAGTGCCGGCATCTTTCTTCTGAGTACATTTAAAACCGTATTGGAAGGCACAGCAGCAGAAACTATCTTAGGATTTGAGTGCCGGTCCTTTCTCTAGATATATATATATATATATATATATATATATATATATATATATCAGGCGGATGTCACTCAGAAATGAAAACAAACAAAGCAAGCGTCTATAGCCAACATTTCAGGGCTTCAGCCCTTTTATCAAGTCTTGATAAAAGGGCTGAAGCCCTGAAACGTTGGCTATAGACGCTTGCTTTGTCTGTTTTCATTTCTGAGTGACATCCGCCTGGGATACTGTTTAGAATACTTAGATGAGCACCAGACCCTGTTGTTTCTTTATATCAGAGTGCCGGTCAATTTGGGACTCTTTTTCAAGGTGTACAAAACTTTTGTACACCTTGAAAAAGGAGCTCGTTCGCTCCGAAACGTTGGACACCCTGTTATAAAAGATTTTCTGCACTAAGACCGCTGAGTGCCGGTCTTTGTTCGTACTGACTTTTATCCTCCCCCCCGGGAAGGCACCGACGGCAGCTGCTCATCAAAGGAGAGGATTGGGGGGAGATATGTCAATCGCACAGGTAAGTACAGTAATTTATTTCGAAGAGGACCCTCCTGAGTACTGATGATTCTTTGGTGATTTAAACAGTAAATGAGGGTGTGCTACCATAGGCATTAGGGTTCACAAGAATTTAAGGACAGAAAGAATGCCTTTTGCTGGTGCACCTAAGAATTTAACTCATAATATATAACGTTTATTGGGTATACGTTAAAATTTATAGCGAAATAAAACCAAAACATACAACAATCACAAACATTTATTAAAAAAGGGGGGTACATTCCCCTGACTCAGTGTGACCCCCTGATCACCACAACCCCTGTGTATGAGTGTTTTATACAGTATGCAGCAGCGATGAGAGTAAAGTGCTCTCAGGTGGAGAGAACTGATGGTACAGTCTCTCTCACAATCAATAGTATATCTCACCGTGAGATAACTATAACATTTTATGTGACAGCAATGAGAGTGAGTGTTCTCAAGCAGAGAGGACTAGCAGTACAGTCTCTCTCGTAAGCCAGGTGAGGCGTGCACCCGTCCCGGGCCGTCCTCTGATGTTACTGCCGTGAGGCTCCAAGTAACCACTCTCGCTTCTCAGAGTTGAGCGCTGGTGAACTGCGTATGAGGTGTGCAGGCTTGCACTTGCCTCGTTCACCCAGACAGCTCAGGGAACGTTAAGTCTGGCGCCAGACTAACGTGTGGTCACGGTGTGGACCAGTGACCGTGATCGCGCTGCGGTACAGTTCAAAATATATACATTGTATGTGGGGAGGGGAAGAGGGGGATTTAGAACACACTGAGTGTGTTAGTCGGTCAGCGTACGCTTCGCTGTGAACGCTTCCTCAGGACCACCCGGTGGGCGCCCGGAAGCTCCTTTGGTACTCTTTACCTAGCACGGCGCCCATCGCGACCATCGCATGCACTAAAAAACGGGTGCGATGTGATGCCCGCGATGCCCGCGATTTTCCCATAGGGATCAATGTTAAAAGTCAGATTGGTCGCGATTTTAGCGTTAATTGGCTCAATGCCCGCGATTTTTACATAGGAATCAATGTTAAATGGGCCACAGAGCCCTAATAGTCCCCCTGAAGTGTGAAATGGCCCCCACAATTTTTAACGCCACCCCACGATCAACGTGAACCCGAAGCGTGGCGAGCGCAGCGAGCCCGCGAGGGGCGGCGGTACGCGTCCTCCGACCTTTTCATACCCCCACTATCCACGTCGGCGTGGAGTTGAGAATAGAATAGTGTGGCGAGCGCAGCGAGCCACCGAGCCCGAAGCGTGGCGAGCGCAGCGAGCCCCGCGAGGGGACGCGGATACCTTCACAGGTAAACGCGTCCCCTCGCGGGCTTCACAGGTGTCCGCGTCGCCACGGACACCTGTGAAGCCCGTGAGGGGACGCGTATAACTGTGAAGGTATCCGCGTCCGCTCGCCACGCTTCGGGCTCGGTGGCTCGCTGCGCTCGCCACACTATTCTATTCTCAACTCCACGCCGACGTGGATAGTGGGGGTATGAAAAGGTCGGAGGACGCGTACCGCCGCCGCTCGCCACGCTTCGGGTTCACGTTGATCGTGGGGTGGCGTTAAAAATTGTGGGGGCCATTTCACACTTCAGGGGGACTATTAGGGCTCTGTGGCCCATTTAACATTGTTTCCTATGTAAAAATCGCGGGCATTGAGCCAATTAACGCTAAAATCGCGACCAATCTGACTTTTAACATTGATCCCTATGGGAAAATCGCGGGCATCGCGTCGCACCCGTTTTTGATTTACCCGCGATGCCCGCGATTTTTTACCCCCGACGCCCGCGATTGTAATCGCGGGCGCCGTGCTAGGTAAAGAGTACCGCTCCTTTTATTCCCCTTATCTCATACATATTCATTAGGTGATTCAGGGTGTGTGTCTTCATATCCCAGGATCATTGGTCGGTCAATGGTATGACGCTCATGTTTCCTGACCAATGCCTGTTCCCGGTTTCCTGCTAGCGTGATTGTCATTGCTAACTGTTAAATCCAGTATCTGACAAGGGATATGATCGTGTTTAGAAAAAAAGAGAATAAAGTAATTCTGGAGTGTGTATTGAAGAGAGGAAATATTGACTCTTATTTGTATTCATTATGATCCCGATGCGCTGCCCGAGACTGATGCACTTTAGTAACGTTTGTCGACACATCGACATACGGTGTGTGTATGTCTGTCGACCATTATAGTCATTATAGTCATCCTCTATCTTGCTGAACTTTTCTAATTCTTATCGGGCACCGTTTGCAGTACCGGTATTTATAATTTATTTGTTGGGCTAATTCAAATAGCGGGCATCCAATCGCAAAAATCTGGATGTCCATAATGATTCTGCCCAAATGGAAATATAATAAACATGGAGAACTGGATGTTATGTAAAAGAGGAGTGTGCCCGCTTAACGGGTTTCATTTCAATGGTTAATAGGGAATGCAATCATCTTTAAAAGGAGAATCGGTGTGAGACATACAGCTAGACATATTTTTTCTTTTTTATTAACCGGTGTGTCATTTTTAAGTGGTACACTTGGATTATACTCGTCGACACCTCCATTCTGGACATTCTCACAGTGTCAACTAATGCACTTGTGCTCTACTCTCCTCGAGTCGCAATGATTCATATCATACAGTTTGTATGGTGTATAGTCAAGTACCCTTGCTGTCTATTTATTCCAATTCCTAACAGGAGATATGCTCATATTTGTGACAGGAGATACTGCAATTTTCAGGTAAGTATTTATGGATAAATTAGCTTCATTGGGTGAGTACCGGAGGGTGTGTTTGGCGCCAAATTGACTGCTATTTAAGACCTGTCTGTATTATGTTTGTGTATGCTACTGCCTCTTGATAAAGGGGTATGAAAACCCCGAATCGAGCCGTTGGGGCTATGCAATAAATTTGAAGTTTCCACTTCTTTTGAATTTCATGCTGCAGTGACGTGTTATTCCTATGCTAGTCAAAAGAAAAATACTAAAAGGAAATTTCAAATCACAAAGAGACAGGAGGGTCTGGGAATACAAATTAATGACAACGTTTGACACCCTTAACACAGGACTGAATCTATCCGAGGGATTTATGGCCCACTACAACATCTGAGGAATCTGGCCCAGAGAGAGTGAGGGCATCGGAGCTCTAACTCTGGTCTGTCATCAACTTAGAGACAATAAAACTTTCACACTACTTATCTACAAACTAATTAAGGACTCAATTTACAAGCTCATTCTGTTATTTTGTTTTGATCTTAAGAATGTCCATCTATCACATCTTGTTCCTACTCTGCTGTGTATATATATGTGGTTCTTCACACACCTTGTTATACCATGCCTGAGGAAGAGACCTAAGAAGTCTCGAAAGCTTGCATTTTAACAACATTTATTTTTGTTAGCCATTAAAAGGTATCATATTTACTAGATTGCTATTTTGTTTTTCTCACTGAGGAACAATAAAACTATTCCTATGCTATGGACGTATATCTGATTCTACAAAGGCACGCAGCGCTACTTTGCTTTTGTTTGTGGGAAGTGCCGGTCCAAAAGCTGGATATATATATATATATATATATATGTATATATATAAATTGTGGCAACCTATGTTGGTACTGCACGTATTTGAGAAATAATGCTGGCCATACACGCTGCGATACGGGCGTGCTTTCCATGCTTAACTAGCACGGATCACATTGCATTGCCTGTGCATGCAATGCGATGCAATGTGATGAAAACTGAGTACAAAAAGTATGTGCAAGCACATGCTTCTTGTACTGTGCGATGAGGTGCTGCGGGAGCGCGCACCTCAAAGCACAGAACGCACAGCCCGCATCGCAGCGTGTATGGGCTGCTTTAGACTCATTGGGCCATATGTACTAAGCTTAAAAAGTGATAAAATGGAGTGCGATAAACCACCAGCCAATCAGCTCTTAACTGCCATGTCACAGGTGTTGTCAGGTAGGTGCTGATTGGTTGGTGGTTTATCACTTTTTAAAGCTTAGTACATCTCACCCATTGTCCCCATGTACCAATAGTTGTACAGTGGCTGCCTTGCTATAAGTCCCCTGAAACACATACATTTGCTATTAAGATACAATTTAAATACTCCAAAAAGTTAATGATTAATAAGACACAAGGACACCGTTGATTTTATTAAACATAATTGTTTGTTTATTTGTATACAATATAGAGATATTTCACATATCTGACAGTTTTTAATAATACCTAATAAAACATTGAAATTTTATTATAAATATACATACACAATTTTTCAACTTACCTCTGTGCGCCAATAAAAAAAAAAGACATTCTTCTCTGTCCTTTCGATTTGTACTATATAGTATCTTTGGCTGCACCCCCACTGAGACCCACACATTTGTACTTTCTTGCTTGGGGCACAAACGGTTGCTTTAGCCCCAGCCTGTGCAGATATATTCCCCCTCTCCTTTCCCCGCAATTGACAGTCATCAAGACCCCTGACACTAGCCCTCCTCACTGGCCCTAGCTTCTGGCTGCTAGTCAGCATCAGAAGTGCTGCACCTGTCAGCCCTTTCTAGGTTTCCCACAGGTGCACAATTACTCAGCCATACTGGCTGCAAAACCCATTAGACCTGGTCGGGCCTTTTTGGATGGGGTCCACCCTCTTCTGCCATCCACCCCCAGAGACCCTTGTTTTCTATCAAAACCAAACTACAGGAGCTAAAATGGTTCCTGCTCTTTCCCTGGGATTTTCGAAAGTCTGCTGTAAGCATTTTCCAGGTCGTCGCATAATATCCCATTTCCTTTTTGTGAGGTTCATTTTGACTGGTCTGGTGTTTCTCTAATAACAATAGAGAATTGCTTATGGCATGGGTCTTCAAACTGTGGCCCTCCAGATGTTGTGAAACTACATATCCCAGCATGCCTTGCCACAGTTTTAACACTCCCGTATAACAAAACTGTGGCAAGGTATGCTGGGATTTGTAGTTTCACAACATCTGGAGGGCCGCAGTTTGAAGACCCATGGCTTATGGTATGTCATACTGTATTCATATTGGATGTATTTTTCAGTGTGTCATTCTTCAAATCTTTAATAATAAAAATTTTTTTTTCATATATTTATTATACATATATGTGTGTGTGTTTGGGGAACATAACTTTTGGTCATAGTGAAGCAGATGTTTTAAGCCTGGTAAATTGATAAAAATGATGGTTATAACGCACCAGTCAATCAGCTGTTTGAAAAATGACAGTTATGAGTTGATTGGCTGGTGCATTATAACCTTACCAGGCTTAATACATCTGCCCCATGGTCCTGGGTGATACGGAACAGTAACAAATAGCTATTAGTTAATATTTGATATCATTCCTGATTCATAGCGGTTAGTGTTCACACCAGGCTGTTTTATCAGGGCACAGTACCCTGTCCGATTTCTAAAGGGCAAAATGTGCCCTGCCCCTCTAGTAGCGTGCTGCTACAACAGCCTGCTGTCTATACCTGCCGGTGCTCACTTTGAAGACCCACACCGCCATAAAAACCCAGCGGTTCCGATGTGAGCGGCCGCGGCTAACGAGACCTCTGCTGCACCCCCGGTACCGGCCACCCCCCCACACCCCTGGACAGCCCTGGGGCCTTCCACTTGACCCCCCCCCCAGCCTAAGGCACTAACCCCGCTGAGTCAGAGACCGAAAGAGTGCACACCGGCGCACATACGGCCGAGTACCACCGCGCCACGCGGGATGCCGGCCGTCCGCGATTAGGAGCTGGGTGAGTCCACCATCCCGGCACTTGGAGGCAGATTAGACGCACCCCGGTCGCCCCACCAGAGCTGCCTGACCACCCGCGGCTGCACGAGCGTGGCACCCCAACTTGGACCGGCGAGACCGGTGATCCCCCTGTCTCACTACACAGGCGCTGAGCTGGACACACACCGGCCGCCCCTCCTGACCCCCCTGACTGCCCCGGAGCCCCACTTCACCATATCAGCACACCAGGGAGCACGCATAGGGCAGTGAGCTGGTGACGGGGGAGATTGCGGCCAGCCAGGTCACCCACACAGGTGACAGACCGCCTCTGGAGCTCCAGCAGAAGTCTAAGACAGAGCTTGCAGACAGGACACAGCGTGGCACGTAACACAGCCCTCACCGGACCCCTAACACAAGCACCGGCGGTGGATGGAGAGATTCCTCTCTCCACAGATGCCGAGGGGGTCACAGAAACACAAGCAAGGGGAACAGAGGACCAAGTCCGGCACCAGGTCACAGTCACAGACCAGATCCAAGATGGCCGCCGCACATGATAAGCAGGGAGACACAGCATCCCAGGTACTGTTTTCTCAATCACCCGATAACATTGAAGGGCCACCTGTCACATATTCTGAAGTTGTTAAGGCCATACAAGAGAATACGGGCCCCCTTATGGAGGCACAGGCAGCCAAATTCAACACAGCTATAAAAGAGGTCACAGCCCAACTGAAACAGGTAGCTCACATGCAACATACTACTGACTGCAGAGTGGGGGAACTCTTTCATGATGTGGCCACACTTAAAGGCTCTTCTATCAGCCTCCAGCAAACTTGCTATGAGCTGCAAAACAAGATCGATGATCTTGAAAACAGATCCAGGAGGAATAACTTAAGGATTGTGGGCCTGGATGAAGCCATCAGGGGCCCCGACTTATACAAGTTCCTACAAATCTCCCTGCCTGAAATACTCCAGATCTCGGAACAATGCAGAGACATGGTGGTCGAGAGAGCTCACCGTTTGGGCCCGACCCATACCACAAGGGGAAACAGGCCGAGAGTCGTGATATTCAGATGCCTGAACTACTTACTTAAGGATGCTAAATGGTCAGCTTCTAGGAGGATTTAAAATGGAACGACCCCAGGACTACTCCGCAGAAGTTACCAGGGCCCGAAAGGAGTTTGCTCCAGTATGCACAAAGCTGTTCAACGTCAAGAGAAAATTTGCTTTGCTCTACCCAGCTCGGCTGAGAGTATTTGAAGGGGAAAAGGTTAAGGACTTCACATCTGCTGCTGATGCGGACTGTTACCTAGCTGAACAAGCCCAATCAACCGATGCTGGCCCTGACCTCCAAGAGGCACCCGACCATGCAGAATGAACAGGATGGGTAACATTGCAGATTAATGTGGGTCGATAGGGGATATACCTTTGAGGAGTCAGTACACTCCTTTTCAGCATTTACTGCTTTAAACGTTTCTTCTATATTTCTTCTTTGGGATATAATATGGGTTGGCAGATTTACAAACAACTCCTGCACATGAACCATTGTTATTGTTATAGCATTTATATTATAGTTACTGGTTGTTAGGTATCTGGGCTGTTAACAACAATTGTAGCCCACTCAGGGAAGGAAGGGCAACTACTTGCAAAGCCTGGATACACGCTATATGATGGACTGACAGTTTTTCTTACCTCAAGGCTTATTATTCTAGTCTAAACATGGCCTTACAGTAGGTATCATTATTAGAATGTCAAGCTAATTTGGAGGGGTTTTGTGGGGGATTGGGGATGTTGGGGGGGGGGGGGGAAGGGGGCCTAACTAGGGGGGATCGTTAGATGGGAGGGAGTTGTATACGGAAGTTCTGATAAGAGAAGCTTTGACCTTCACACTGGCTACTGCTCAGTGGTGGGAGGTCTTGATGTATGTTTTATGTCTATATGTTGTTTTCCCTCATGTGTCCTCCCTTGGAGTGTTTAAGGTATGAGAAACTATTCCAGATGCATATCTAAGATTCCGGAATGTTGATGCTTAAGATAGGCTCATTGAATGCGGGCGGGTTCAACACGCCTACAAAATGCAGGAAAATACTCACGTACTTAAATAAAATGTCCCTAGATATAGCGCTCCTCCAGGAGACCCACCTTGTTCCCCGTGAAGTATTAAAGCTCAATATGCTGAGATGGTCAGTGATGGCATTGGCTTAGTTTAACTCTAAATCACGGGGGGGTGATCCTTTTCAGGAACGCTATCAACTACAAAATAACATCGACTGAAGTTGATGAGGAAGGCAGGTTTGTGATTGTTAATGTTATCGTTCATGATATCCCGTACACACTATGTAATATTTATGCCCCCAATGCAAATCACCGGGGGTTTTATGCATCCCTGGTTGCCAAACTTGACTCAATGCAGACTCACTCCTTGATACTGGGGGGAGACCATTGCATCTCTTTGCGACCGATTTCAACTGGTCGATTCCTGGAGAGCATGTTATCCCGTGGAAAGGGACTATACGTGCTTGTCCGCTGCACACGGTACCCTTTCCAGAATAGATTACATATTGATCCCCCGCCACATGTTCCCTAGATTGGCGGATGCCAAGATAGAGACAATCAGCATCTCAGACCATACATTGTGCTGGGTACAACTTGCTGCCCAGGTTGATAAAGGCCCGATCCGCCAATGGCGCTTCCCGGCCTACCTGGCAAACTCCATCCAGTTCCGATCTATGTTGGAGGCAGCTTGGATGGACTTCAAGCACAACCATGCGGAATTAGAAACAGACCCCCTGCTATTTCGGCAGACCTCTAAAGCTGTGCTAAGAGGAAATATTATGTCCTACTGCAAAAAAAGAGACAAAGACTTCGATAAACACTACCTAGATGTGCAAGCCAACCTGACCAAATCATACACCACTTTCAAAAATGACCCAACGGGGCCCTATAGAGCATGCTACTACAAAGATAAATTGAATTTTGACAACATTCTGACAAGCATAGAAAAGAAATTCAGTTTTCACAAAAGTAGCAAATTTCACCGCTTTGGTAATAAGGCAGGAGGGAGACTGTTATCGCACTTACTGGCAGGAAGGCGCCCCCCCACTATAGTGAGATCCATCAGAGACCCAACTGGGACCCTGAAAAAATCCAACGCCGACATAGCAGAAGTGTTCTTTCACTTTTACTCGTCACTTTATTCTGCCCCTACGATAGATAAAGAGGCCAAAAATAAGTTTTGGGCCAATCTCAAAATACCTGGCTTTACGGATGCTCAAAAGGAAGCCTTGATTTCCCCAATTACCTCTGAGGAGATTCAGTCAACAATAACTGGGCTTAAAACTGGAAAATCCCCGGGCCCGGATGGGTTTGCCAATGAGTATTTCAAAATATTGTCACCCAAGCTGGCCCCTCCCTTGGCGGCAATGTTTAATGCAGTCATGGCTGGAGAGGCCCTCCCTACGTATTTTAATTCAGCGGTAATAAGACTCCTTCCCAAACCAGGCAGAGCTGTTGAGGACCCCAGCTCATATCGACCAATATCACTGTTAAATACAGATTATAAGTTATTTACAAAAATTCTGTCTGATAGGCTTAAAATGATACTTCCACAATTGGTCCATCCAGACCAGTCTGGATTTATATGGGGACGCCAGTCCGTGGTTAACATCCGGAAGCTGCTAGCTGTAATGGAGTGGCTTAGAGTTCACCCATCCGGGGGGCAGAATAAGGTTCTCTCGCTGGATGCGGAGAAAGCTTTCGATCTAATCACATGGGATCATGTGTTCGAAACACTTCATAGATTTTGAGCCCCCCCACAATTTATTATTTTACTTAGGATCCTATACACAGACCCGGCCACCCAAATACTTAATAATGGTTTCCTCTCACAACCATTTCACACACAAAGGGGCACCCGACAGGGATGCCCGCTGTCCCCGTTGCTATTTGCCCTGGCACACTTGGCCATAGCCCTAAGAGCATCCTCTACATACACGGGAATCAGAGTTGGAGGAGAAGAGGCCAAATTGGCTCTCTTCGCCGACGACATGTTAGTTTTTGCATCAAACCCGAAGGAGGCCATCCCAGAAATAGTATCACTGATTGAGCAGTTTGGCTCTTTCTCTGGATTTAAAGTTAACTATACCAAATCCGAACTGATGATTCTCACAGGCCCCAACAACTCGTCCATCCCAGGCTCCCCACTGGCCCAGTTCTCCATAGTAGGACACACAATGAAGTACCTTGGCATCCGAGTACCTCACTCCATATCAGAGATCTACTCGGTTAACTTCCGCCCCGTAATAGTGGAGATCTCGGCACTCCTCCATAGATGGACCACCCTCCCCCTCTCGACGATGGGATGGGCAGCGGTCATTAAAAGCATTGCGTTCCCTAAATTATCATATTTACTCCAAATGATACCATTGTCCCTCTCCAGACATGATTGCTCCATTGTTAAGACTGTCTTCTCTAAATTTCTGTGGGCTGGCAAGAAACCGAAAGTAGCATATGCGAAATTACAGCTCCCCAGATCTGAAGGTGGGCTCAATATCCCTGACCCTGCAGTATTTAGCAGAGCAGTTTGCTTCCGATATATAACAGATTGGCTCTGGCAGCACTCTATATCCACTAATCGCGCTATCGAGGAAGCACTGTTCACCCCATACTCGCCGGCAGCGCTAATACATTCTCCTAGAGGAATGATCAGGCGGGATATACTTGACAACATTTTATTCAAGGACACATACAAAGCATGGTTCTACACAAATAAAACACTGAAAAGATCCCCCCAGGTCTCCCGCTTTATTATACTCTGGGGCAACCCCAGGTTCACCCCTGGATTAGGTAACCCCCAGTTCTTGGTTTGGAGAAAAGCTGGCTTGGCGGCAATCAGGGATGTATACGATCCGGGAGGCCATCTTCGGTCTTTCACGGATCTGAGAGAAAAATATAAATTACCACACAGCCATTTCTACATGTTCTTACAAATAAGGCATATGATTCAGTCCCTGCCCCCGGCTGGTCCGGAGGGAGCGGATATGGATTCAATTAATAACATTATGGCGCTGGCCCACACTGGGATGTATAGGCTGAGGTACTATTATGTGGAGGCAGGGGTCACGGAGGGAGAAAAAAAATGGAATAGAACACTGACGGCCTGGAAATCAGAGATTCCCACGATTCCAGAGTGTAAGGCGGTCCTGAAGCACTGCCAACAAACCATGAAACAACTTCACTCAGCGTCCCTCCAGGAGGTGCATTGGAAGGTAATGCACAGAGCATACGTGGCTCCTATACAGAGAGCTCATATGCTACCTGGGGAACCAGACTCCTGTGTTAAATGTGGACAGAGGCGAGCCACCTTTTTCCATAACCTTTGGCAGTGCGGCAGGATAGCCACGTATTGGAATAGGCTGATTGCATTCATAAACAGCACCTTCCAATTGAAACTAGTGAAAATCCCCACAGCATGCCTGCTGTTGTTGATGGGAGATTGGGATTGGGGGGGGGAAAGAAGAAAGCCCTATTGCCGGTGGTAACAGTGATACTGGGCATAGCAAAGAGACTGGTTATGAAGTACTGGGTCAAGAAATCAGCCCCTTCCATACTAGAAACAAAAAACAATCTTAAATACCCTCTACATGGAAAGACAGGCCACAGTACCAGACGTTGAGTCGGGAGTAATGAAGTTCTATAAAAAATGGGGCCCCTATATTGAAACCCTGCCTAGTACCACTCAAACACAAATTCTGCGTCTATACGAAAATACCTCATGGTATCTGATACGACAACTGAGTCCCACGTGAAATTCTCCTGGTGTTAATTGATTGAGATGAGATGGTTGTAACCCACATGTAACGCGGAACATCATACCTTGATCTCCTTTCGGAATTTAGCCATAGGTGTCTCATTACCTACCCTTCCCCATACCTTTCCTTTGTCTTGTTTAGTTTGTTTAGGCTTTACTTGTTTATTAAACTGATGTTTCAAATTGACATGGTACATTGGTGGATTACTCGACCTAAGGCCAGAGATTACACCCAGATATGGTCTAGGGTGGATTAATAAATAAGAATTATATGTCAATAGAGGTGAAGCCAATTTATGACTATCACACATTGTTTACGACTCTATATGTTCTTGCGTTTTTCTTTTTAATTCTATGTTTATGTATGTCTGTAATTTTTGGGAAAAATGAAAATATGGTCACCCTGCGAGGTCTATTTTTGTCAAACAAGGAAAGAAATGTCGCCTTGACACAAATTAATGTACCCTGTGACCAGTTCAATAAAATGTGTTTGAAAAAAACACATTTTCCCCCGCTGTGAATTTGTCGGCCTGGGCATTGGTGAAGTTACCTTGATCTCCTTTCGGAATTTAGCCATAGGTGTCTCATTACCTACCCTTCCCCATACCTTTCCTTTGTCTTGTTTAGTTTGTTTAGGCTTTACTTGTTTATTAAACTGATGTTTCAAATTGACATGGTACATTGGTGGATTACTCGACCTAAGGCCAGAGATTACACCCAGATATGGTCTAGGGTGGATTAATAAATAAGAATTATATGTCAATAGAGGTGAAGCCAATTTATGACTATCACACATTGTTTACGACTCTATATGTTCTTGCGTTTTTCTTTTTAATTCTATGTTTATGTATGTCTGTAATTTTTGGGAAAAATGAAAATATGGTCACCCTGCGAGGTCTATTTTTGTCAAACAAGGAAAGAAATGTCGCCTTGACACAAATTAATGTACCCTGTGACCAGTTCAATAAAATGTGTTTGAAAAAAACACATTTTCCCCCGCTGTGAATTTGTCGGCCTGGGCATTGGTGAAGTTAGCGGTCCTGGCTTGCCCTCTTTCATGCTGCCCCCTTACCTCAATGCTCTGCCCTGGCCATATTCTAGATAGATCACTATGTGATAATAAATCAGGCAGAAATCCCAGACATGCCGATTCCGCAAAAAATAGTCAGGATTGGTGTGTCTGATTTTCAACATACTGTTTTCCCTAATTCTCTGACAGATCGCAGATCACAAATGGCCTTAGATCAGAACGACTTAATGGAAAATTGAGGCTGAAGGTGTATGGCCCATATTACAAATATTTGCTTACTAAAATCTTCAGCATACAGTATGTGTATAAAATGTTTAGAGCTGGGGTAGCCAACCCTAGTCCTCGAGAGCTACCAACAGTGCATGTTTTGCAGGTCTCCTCACAGAATCACAAGTGAGCTAATTAGCTCCACCTGTGGATCTTTTAAAATGTGTCAGTGATTAATGAGTGCAGCAGCTAGGTTGTCTGGAAAATGTGCACTGTTGGTAGCTCTCGAGGGCTAGGGTTGGCTACCTTTAGAGCCTCTCTTTGCATAATTTAACTACAGAATACGGTATCACTTTTATGGATATACAAAGCGATATGTGCTCCTCGGTAACAACCACTTTTCCCCTTTATTTATCCCATTTTTTTAAAAGTTTCTTTGGAATCCGGTTTGCTCATTTCCTATTTGTCTGTATACAGTACTTTAAACTAGCAAGTCTATTGCACAGTGTATGAGGAGTTCATAAGCATTACTTAACAATTCAGCTTATTGGAAAAAAGTTTTTATTTGATAACAAATTTAAATAATTTTTGCATGTAAATTACAACATTATTAAGATTACAATTATGATCAGTAGTTTAAAACCCCAATTATTTCTACATTATTTAAATTCCTAGTACTCAATTCCACAAGCTTTTAAACATGCAGTGTTCCTATTATGGTGAGTCAGCTTCAAAACATAGGGGCTCATTTAACAAACAATATTTGCGGCTAGGTGTCTGATCTCAGCTGCAATCCCTCCATTGCCGCTGACAGCTGCATCCCCCATAGGATTCTATGGGGAATGCAATGCTGCGTGACTTACCCTGCTGTTATCTACTGTAGTCAATGTGCTACATAATATGGAATAAAGTTCCGTCAAAGTTCCCCAGAAACCCCTGAGCATGAGAGTCGTGATGACCCCATATGCACAGAAGGCAGCCTTCATAGCACATTGCAGTGACGGGCCTGATACATTCACCCAATATGATTGCATTATGCAATGCAATCTGGGAGTGATATTTGCACCAAGGATTAAAAAAAAAAAAAAAAAACCCTAATGATTTTTTTGCATCATATTTTCCAGAAAACTGTGCATTACATTTATCTATAATTATGCATACCATGTTGCATAGAAAGGTCTGTACATTGACATAAGCGTTGCAGCTGGTTTGGAATCTAAGGTCTTTTGTTGCAGTGAGAAATATAAATAACATTTTCTGGATGGTATTTAGGCATATAAAAAATACATAATCAGACAATGTTATCATTTAGGTTGCACAGAGGAGAATAAAAAGTAATCAAACAATGTATGACTTACCTTTATTAAAATGATCTAAGTTGTTCCATCTATGTCACATGTGTTAGAAGCCAGGACATGCCAATCCACAACCTGCTTCCAATGTAGTGACAGAACTCAAGACAAGCTGAAGAGGAACCAGAGAACTACTGCAGCCGGAAAGTGCTGATTAATACAACATAATGGGTTGGGACAGCAGCAGAGACGGTCAGGGACAATGTGACCCAGTCCAATTCAAATTACTAGCATTTATGTATTCTATATGATATAAATCTGAGTTCTAGCAGGTAAATTACTGCTATTATGGCAGAGTGGGAGTGCCATGGCTGGAGCACTGTGGTTTTATAAATAGTTTGTCTTATCTTATATCTATATTATATATGTCTAGTGTCCATGCGTCTAGGAAACACTGCCATCTGTTGGCAGTGAGTGAAACTACATCTTTCTCTCACACATGCACAAACACAGAGGAAAGTGTTTGTGCAGGTTTGTACAAGGTAGCAAACTAACTTTTGAAGCATTAGCTTCGAGTGGGCTTAATAGTATATATATATATATATATATATATATATATATATTCCAGAAGTAACGGCACTCCCCTATATCCATACAACTTACTCCGGTGCCCATCCAAAGTAATAATAGTATATTTCAAAGGCAGATGTCACTCAGAGATTAATAAAGAAAAAACGCAACAGTACTGATGTGGACCACATGAGTGCTGTTGCGGTTTTTCTTTATTAATCTCTGATTGACATCTGCCGTTGAAATTATATATATATATTTATATATATATAGTACAAGGGATAGAGGACACTCACCAGTCTTCTTCTTAAGCAGATATATTTATTCCATCATCCCAACAGTAAAGTGCAAATAGTGCAAGACAGTGGGCCAAGGGCCGACGTTTCGGTCTGACTCCAGACCTTTTTCAAGGCCCCCACTCTTTCCTCATAAAGATGCACTTTATGAGGAGAGAGTGGGGGCCTTGAAAAAGGTCTGGAGTCAGACTGAAACGTCGGCCCTTGGCCCACTGTCTTGCACTATTTGCACTTTACTGTTGGGATGATGGAATAAATATATCTGCTTAAGAAGAAGACTGGTGAGTGTCCTCTATGCCTTGTACAATGTTATTGTTACTGGACTGGTCCGGATAACTGAGTTTGGCACCCCAGCAGTTGCTTGAACCCTTTGGAGGAGAGTGTCATCCGAATTCTTGGATATATATATATATATATATATATATATATATATGTATGTATATATATATATATACACACACATACTGTAAACATACTTTGAAATGCAACAACATAGGCACATTGAGTATTGAGAGTGAAAACAATGCTACAAAGTAAGAACACTTTAAAAAATAGAAGTATTAAAAGTTTATTAATATCATTTGACAAAATGCAAAAGTGAATGAGAACAGAAGAGAAATCTAAATCAATTCAGTATCTGGTGCTTTCACCCTATAATTTTTCTAGTAAACTCAAATACATTTTTGGGTAGAGCACGGCAGGTAGATTGTTTCAAATGGAATAACACCGGAATCACTACATCACTGAGTATGCCAGTGCTGCAATCCCGGCTGTCAGGTTGACAACAGTGTGCAAGGCAGGTTGGGCTAGGAAGGGGGAGGGGGGGTTAGGTTTAGGCACTTGGAAGGCACTTAGGGTTAGGGAAAACTACAGATCTTTTGTGGATATAGGCTTACTTAAATTTTTCTATCTTCACATAATTCCAGAAAGATTAGATTTCTCTTCTGTTCATTAACTTTGCATTTTTTAGTTAATAAAAAAAAAAAATACACTTTTATTTTTTAAATCATTCCTACTTTGCAGTTGTTGAATTTATTTTATACACACACACACACACACACACACACACAGTTAAGGGGTGTACACACTGCGCAATTTTGGCAGAAGATTTTGACTAGTTAGACATAATAGCCTAGAAGGTTAGCCAAAATCGCAGTTTTAAATATGCAGCCGATACGCAGCCTTGAGAAGTCAGAATCGTCTAGCAAAATAAAACTGTGATGCAAGACAATTTTGACTACATTGTAGACTATCTTAGTGAGTGTAGACAAAATTGGCAGTGCATTAAGACAAATCATCGTATTCAAAATTGTCCACTTGCAAAAATCGCACCATGAGTACACTTCTTTACTGCAGTTGGATTCTTCAACTTCATGTGTGTGCGTGTATTTTAACTATGTACATTTTCAATGCGACATGCCACTTTTTGAATGCTGTGCTAAAAAACAAAGTAAAGATCTTAATTGGCATGTAGTTTATCTCTCGCCAAGCTTGACTAAATAGGCCCCATAATCACAAAGAGGAGTGTTCAATCTAAATTCTGTATTTTTTTTTAACTGACTGTTGTTTTCATTATTACATGTGACAAACTATATCTTTCACATACTGTATGTTTTCCTATTCTAATCCGCCACCCAATGGAGTGCGTGAGCATCTCACAGGCACCTCATTCGCACTGGAACGCGGCTCCATCTGTATAGTATTGTTTGCTTTTAATTTCTATTAGGTTTTAACAAACTGTTAACAACACATTCTGATTGAAAGTCTGCCCAGTGCACCATTAAGATAAAGGTCCTTTGCAGTATATTGAGCAGCACAGATGGCGTATTGGTTAGCACTAGTGCCTCACAGCATTGAGGTCATGGGTTATATTCCCACCTTGGCCATAAATGTGTGGAATTAATATATTCTCCCCCGTGCTTGCATGAGGTTCTTGGTTCTTCGGTTTCCTCCCACACTCCAAAAATATACTGGTAGGTTAATGGGGTCCTAACATAATTAACTCTAATGTTAATGTGTGTATGTATGTGGTAGGCAACATAGATTGTAAGCTCCACTGGGGGAGGGACCATGTGTTTGTGCTATATAAATAACTGGTAATGAACTAAAGAATATTTAGAAATAAAACTTACTATGATGCTGCATAATTTGTACATTCATTATTGTTAAATGCCTTATCTACCATAGAGGTGTAACCTCAGCTTTGGCTTACCAGAAAATATTTACGTCACCTACAGTAGAAGCTGCTCATAAACATAAATAGCGATACCAGCTGGCTGGAAAATGGAACAACTGCTCCATGAAATAATACATCACACATTTGTGTAGAACGTTTGACTCCTCTCCCAGCAGTAAACAGTTTTTAGCCATAGAACATAACTTTCCAAGTTTCTATTTCTCAGTTAAAGTTAGCCACCATTGTTTCTAATATGATGTACATTCCAGTGGAGTGCACATAAACGGAACTTGACTGTATTAGCAAGATGTGGCACAATATAACTGCACACCATGGTACAAGAACATGGAGTGCAAATGTATACCTACATTTTGTAGTAAACCATCACACTTTCTAAAATTGCATATTATTTGCAAGTCCAATAAAAAATAAATAAAAAATGTGTACCATTCAACACATACTTATAAAACTCCTAAACCGAGAAAAGAGCCTCCAGCAGCACACAAATGTGTATAAAGGCACTTTCGGATACATAGACAATGGTTATTTGCTGGCAAGTGAGGATGATACAGTCAAAAAACTAAATTCAATACAGTAACTGGTCTTTTTTTGATAATAAATCTTCACAATTGGGAGCTTTTCGTGTAACTGCATAAAATTATATTCAGTCTGTAGATCTCCTTACTCCTTATTTTTTTCTAGCGTTCGAACTTCCAAAGTTGGTTTTTATCCACTGAATTACAGTGCTTCATCTCCACATCTGCACGTCCTTCTGATGTACGGTACGAGCTAATACATCTGTCTGAATGAGGATGATAGATTGTTCCATCCTGAACACAAAGAGATTTTCAGTTACATATAATTGATAATAACAGTTCAATGAAACATGCTCTCTACAGAAATGTCCATTAATAATACAATTCATTAGCTATTGCCAACACAAATCAACAAAGGTTTTAGCACATGAAACCACAAATGAAATCCTTACAACAATTACATGGGAAATGTACAAAATTACACTTATTTATATTAAAATATGCATTAAACACATATAGCAAACAATAAGATGGATAGAAGCAAAATGCATTAAACATACAGAGCAAATAACATACATACATACATACATACATACATACAGAAAACAGAGATTTTGAGCTGAAAGCAGCTTAGTTTTGCTGTTTTAGCTGCTTTCAGCTCAAAAGCCACCCAGTGTGTATGGGCCAGTGATGAGCGGAGAGCATTGATGCGCGCTCCTGCATCATTGCCGGCTGCCGTTGCTCATCTGCTGGTATTACGGGTGGACAGTGTTCCATAGCAGTGTGCTATAGAAAGCCATTCAACCCTGGGAAAATCGCTTAGGTGGGCAGAAACCACTCAGTGTGTATGCAATGAAAGATTTTCAGGCCAGCGCTTTTCCCCGCCATCGCTGTGCATACACACTGGGCAAAAACGCCAAGTGTGTATGCACCTTTAGATGAATGTCAGTTTGTAACTACCCAGTTTATTTTATCACTGTTTCTAATTCTAAAATGCAACGGAATATGCTGCGCTATTTAAGAAACTGTAAGTAAATAAATAAATAGAAGCAAACTGCATGAAACATACTGAGATGGATAGAAGCTAATTGCACTAAACACACAGAGCAAATAATAAGATAAATAGAAGTGAAATGCATTAAACATACTGAACAAATAGTACGATGGATAGAAGCTGAGAGGGGAATTGGTTGCTATGATTTATTGTAATTTTTCACCTACATAAAATTAGCTTGCAGAGTGTGATAAGATGCCAATACACAAGTCCTAGTTGTCAGAAGCACAAGTCGGACCTGTTTTCCCTTGAACTCCCCCAGTAGCTTCCCGGGAGGGCTCCATCTGATTTAATTGCATAAAAAAGGACTCCTGGGAAGCTGCAGGGGGAGTTCAAGAGAAATTGGAATGTGATATATCTCAGGGGCTAAAATACACCCATCATGTGCCGCTGATTCAGATTTATTTTATGTGCTGCATATAGCATATCCAGGATCCAATCTCCGATGTGCAGGGGAACGCGAATCAGATACGATCAGATGTCAAACCCCTCAGATTTGGCAAGGTTTCATCCGATATATCAGCCCGATCTGTTGGATTGCGATAAAATCAGGCCAAATAGGACCTGTGTATGGGTACCTTAAAATAGATTCATCTAGATTGTGAAATCATTTACCAGATTGCGCATATAATAAATGTCATATTTGCGATTTCTTAAAATATTTTTTTGTAGATGTTTTACAAACCATAGTTTACCGGATGTCATTTTGCATCAGCCTGTTCACAGAACTCCCCAATACACAATTCTGTTATTTTTAAATATCATTACAGAGAAGCACAGATCACTAAGAAAAATTCTAGATTTCAAGAATTTAATTTTGAATTAATTGCTACCGGTGTATCAGAGGACAACACAAAACTAACTTCATGGCCTGGTGTATTTAGAATTTAAACATAGTTATAACACTTAGTTATAAGACTGTTGGAGTGCCAAGTCTTTTTATATAAGTCCCCCCCGTGTCTACTTACTTTTTATGAACAAATAATAAGAAAAAAAAAATGTGAATTAATCAAAAGAAATTTTAACTAAAGTGAAAAAGTTACAGAATGTTACA
The DNA here is from genome assembly GCF_055691185.1 of Crinia signifera. NCBI lineage: Eukaryota > Metazoa > Chordata > Amphibia > Anura > Myobatrachidae > Crinia > Crinia signifera. The sequence goes on from NC_139221.1 coordinate 193,478,472, forward strand.
GAAGTAGAAATATAATTAAAAAATAATCGCACAAAGAAAATAACTCAATCTAGAAAATGTTATAATTAAACTTCACCATTTTAATTTATTATTACAATTAATATATGTGTTTTAGTACTTACAGGTCTAAACTCCCAAATAATATTTTCAGGTACAGGATTACCATCTTTAGGACAATGCCTCATCCCAATATATTTCTGTTCTTCAGGGACTTCTGCACAAATTTCAGTGACCGAATTGAAGCGAATCTCTCGGTTTGTTGTATACTCAAAAAACTTAAAAAAAGCCAACACATACAAGAGTATTAAAATAAAGAAAATATATTCTGATATAAGAAAGACAAAATCGATTAATTTATTTTGCATTGTAGAATATAATATGTCTACAATATACATATACAAATCTTAATCTTTTCTATTTGCTTTCTTTATAATTAAGCAATTGACAATCTTGCACACTATGTATAAACAAAATATTAGAAAATGTACCTGATTGCCACCTTGACCGTGGCATCCAAACAGGGAGAGGTGAGCTCCAGTGGGGTTATGGTCTGGGGCATTGTAATCTAGACATTCATTTGATATGCCCATACTACGAACCTGAAGAAAGATTTAAAGGTCTTGTGTTACATAGAATATAAAAATAATAGGTTGTAACAAAGGATGTAACTCTAAACAAGGATGCTTATTGAATTAAATATCAGAAAAGCCTGAACATGTCCTACACACCTATTATATAAAAATATTTTCGAAGGTTCAGCAATTGCTTATGGATTTGCGAATGGATTGAGATTAGCAATTAATTAGCAAATCTCTCGCAAAATTACACAGGGCAGGTTTTCTTTCTGCCTGGGTGACAGCGAATTACTCACAGTGAGCTGCAACTTTGCACATTAACTATCCAGAGATATGGGGGTGGTATTGCGCTCTACTCAAATTAATGTGGGGTGGTGCAGCAAATATGGGGCTCTGTCTATACCCGATGATAAACTAGCGATAATGGGTATGAATTGCACACTCACTGGTAACTATGGTGGTGGTGGATGTGTGGTGTTCCACTGCACATTCTAAATGATAATGTTGTTTGACTCTGAAGCTGATTTTCTAACGATCTGTGGATCGTATGGTGTGTCTGCCCAGGAATAATATTGCATGGAAAATGTGTAATAGCAATAAAATATTTATTAATGCTGATAGGATGAGGGAATGGGAAGTGTCCTCTTGAGAGGAGAGTTTTCGTAAGTCTCTGTGTGTCAAAAGCTAGGATACCACCACATCGCTCACTCGGGGAAGGGGGTGTCAGGAGGGGGTCCTGAACCTGGATCCCCTTATTTACCATAAGTATTGCAGGCCACTTATGTCCCTCCCTGTGTGCAGTAGGTCAGTGAGAAGTAATAGTCTGTGGTGATGGACAGATGCAAAGGGCAATTGGGTTGAGGATGGTCTGGCTGAGGGTAAGTAGTGGCGTCCCACTTCTTACCTCTGGCCCTTGCGGGCCGCATCCTGAGGAAGCCAGTCATCTGTCAAAACTAGTCGAGAACTCGCAAGCATCTGGAACCGCTGATCACCCCTCTGTGCTAAAAGGATCATAGACGGGAGTCTTCCGGCAGACACTTCCACGTTCACCCCCTCCAATTGGGGGCACTGCCGTGCGACTAGGCCAGGGGTCCTCAAACTACGGTCCGCGGGCCAGATGCGGCCCGCTGAGGACGTTTATGTGGCCCGCCGGGTTATGGCAAAATCAGACCGGAAGCAGCTCTAAAAGGAGTGCTGCGGGCCGCGGTCGATCACCTTCTCCTCCACTGTCGGCAGCCATGTTCCTGTAGGCTTTTAAAATATGGCTGCGGCTACAGGAACATGGCCGCCGGCCTCCAGGTCTATGTGGAGAAGGTTCCCTCTGATGCCTCAGACGCTGGGTGTGGACGTCATGACAATGACGCCGCCCACGCATGCGTCTGTGAAGCAAGTAGGAGCAGCAGGCTGTTGGAGGGGTGGACGGGGAGTCGGGGACCGCTGCCGCATGAAGCATCAAGCAAGCTGGGAGCCGCAGCAGCAGGAGAGGATCAAACTCACAAAAAAATAAAGAATTCTGCTGTTTCCTGAGGTGTCCTTCTTTATATGTGTTAAGGGGGAGCAGCCTGTTGTGTCCTCCTGTTATTATTCAGGGGAAGCAGCCTGTGATGTCATGGCATTATTAATAATAATGCCATATAATAATGCCATGACACCACAGGCCGCTCTCCCTGTATAATATAAGTAATGCCAGGACACCACAGGCTGCTCCCCCTGTATAATAATAATGCCATGACACCACAGGCTGCTCCCCCTGTATAATAATCTGTTATACAGGGAGAGCAGCCTATGGGGTCTCGTTATTATACAGGGGGGAGAATTTAACTTTACTTCATTTTAAATATTGTATTTGTTCCCATTTTGTTTCTTCACTTTAAAATAAGATATATGCAGCGTGTATAGGAATTTGTTCATAGTTTCTGTTTTTACAATAGTCTGGCCCTCCAACAGTCTGAGGGACAGTGAACTGGCCCCCTTTTTAAAAAGTTTGAGGACCCCTGGACTAGGCACACTGTGGCGAGTCAAACGCCATAGGCAGGCTAGATGAGTGTGGCTCCATTTATAGGGCATGAACACAGGTTATGCATCAGCTATTAGAATACCCAAATGAGCAGTGGGGTGGCCAAAAGTTTGGTGCTGTTATCAGCACTGGGGAGAAGATGATAGTGTAGATGATAATGTAAGTAAAGGAAGGAAAAGAACATGTGGGAAGTGGGCTTGTGTGAGCTTACAGTGTAGAAAAATACCTTGGTAACAGATAGTGGGAAAGTTTGAAATAACTAAAGTTAGTACATTTCTTTAAAATGATCAGTTAAGTATTTTAATATAGTGCATTAAATCCCATATACCCCACAAAATGAATACATACCGCCCCATGCCAGCCAGGACGATCTTCAGGAACATGCAAATCAGGAAAAACATTTTTCAAGTACCAATTAAAATCATTGCACTGTAGTCTCTCTCTCAGTAATTTCCGTTCAGATATATCTCCATAGTTTTCCTAGAATAAAATAAAAGGAAGTTGTAAGTGTGCTGTGAAATCTAGAATTTTTTGTTTAATTATATAACCAACAAAAATCCATGCAGTGCACCCAAAATGGCTGCCTTGTCTGGTACCTTTCAGTGATGGTATAAATAACCTTTAAAAATTACCCAAAATGGCTGCATTAACCCTGCATTGTGTTCATTATGCCAATTATGCTCAATGTCTGTTTGATAAAGTAACAGAGCCCTGCTGGAGAAAAGAGCTATTTAAAATTATTATTACTACTACTAACATATGTGTATTTAGTATTTTTTTAATTAAAATTAAATTACATTTTATTAAATGTACACGTTAACATTTAATACCTGGTTATTATATTAGCGCAGTTACAAATTCTTACTTTAATATATGTTTCTTGCTTCAACACAGCACAATAAAGCTCAGCCTATTTCTGAAACCATTAATCGGACAATTCTGTTTTGCCAAATTACTTCTTACCAACTTAGGGTGTATTCAATTAGTTTATTATAAAGTGGTGTAAATGGCCACAATTTCACCACCAAAGTGGCGAAAACATTTTTTTTTAAGGTTTATTATATACATGATATCAACAGGTATCACTGTAAATATTTATCGAGATATAGAAATAAAAGTCATAATGAACACTATTTTAGTTAATCTTTTGTTGTTGTGTTTACTGACCTGTAAGCAGGATGGCAGTTTTAATCAAAGGTATGAACTGGGTACACCACCTTCCTTAAGCCTTTAATACAATAAGTCTTCTGACTTAAAGTGCCAAAGTGTGCTCAAACACCTGGCATTAGTATTACAAGAAGTAAATGGCCAGCAGAACTGGGCTGGTGCTACCTCAATAAATATTCATCCAAACATAAGCAAAACTTGTAAAATGTATGTGCAAAGGGTATAGAAATAAACTGGTGATTTGTTCTTACACAGGAATAAGTATATTTAGTGACTATAAGTAGAAAGAGAAAGAAGGAAGAAGTCTGTTTGTGGCACACTAAGGACAATAATTATTATTAAAATACAACTTTTATTAGTTAATTGTAAAATGATAACTGATCTGTTGCCACAGCAAAATTTTAAAAACGGTTCGTAGATTGTGGGTGAAGAAAAAACTGATTTCAAATAAACTCTGTGACCAGCCCGACTGGGTGTGTGTGTCTCTTTAATTTCGTTTCTGATTTCATCACAAAGATGATTGAATTTGGGTGAAATGCTTTGATAATTTAGAATATGCGCTTTATCACTTTAATTTATCAGCATAACCCTTGATTCAATACTTTGATACTTTTGTAACCAGCCAAACTTTTAATGTAACACTTACAATATTTAATGACGTGTTGGCCCAGTTCATGACCTGACTTCTATTGCAATGAAGTGTCTATGATGTCAATGTGTACTGATATTATTTGTACACTGAACAGCTGCTTGCATGTAAGTCTAAGAGTGCAATTCAGTGAGTTTATTAAACAAGAGCTAGTATAATGTGATACTGCCTGTGAAAAAAGGCTATTGTTTGCTGCAGCAATTTATTCATTGCTGTTTGTTCGGGACCATATACAGTGGCACGGTGTTGTTGCTTCACGGACTGTATTATTAAATCTCATAGCTGTGATGTTGAGAATTTATACACTAGTATAGACCATGGAAAAGGACTGGCAGCGGTCAAATATTTCTTAAACATGGAGACCATACAAGGAAGAAATTATTTAATGACAACCTTATTAAGATTTGTGTTGACCAAACATTATTTTGTGTGCAACAAGACATTCCACCTCCAGGTTAGAGGGACAGCTATGGGGGCTACATGTGCCCTGACTTATGCTAACCTCTTCCTGGGGTGGTGGGAGAAGGAACTGGTCTTGGGGAGAAGTTGGAGCAATAATCTGAACATATTATGGCTGCGTTTCATAGACAATATCTTGATTGTCTGGGAAGGTGAGAAAGCCCTATTTGAAGAATTCATCACATGTCTGAATACAAATAACCTGAATTTAAGGCTTACAACAGAAATCAGTCAAGATAAAACCAATTTTCTGGATCTCACAATTAAAATTGGAACTGATGGATATCTCATAACAGATCTATATCGCAAACAGAGGGCATTCAACAGCCTATTACATGCTACAAGTTCCCATTTACCCTCAACTATAAAAGGAATACCAAATGGAGAGGCACTTCAAATAAAAAGAAACTGTTCAGATCCCGAAAGTCACAAAACGAGGAACAAAGAACTGAAAAACCGTCTAAGAGGTAGGAGATAGAAGTCAGGTCGTGGTTAGATTTCCAGCAGGAACTGGGCACAGAGCCAACACATCATTATAGATTGTAAGTGTTACATTAAAACCAGTAACACAAACTTTGGCTGGATACAAAAGTATACAAGTATTGAATCAAGGGTTACGCTGATTAAATAATACTGAAAGGAAAATAGAATTTAAAGTGATAAAGCGCATATTCTAAATTATCAAAGCATTTTACCCAAATTCAATCATCTTTGTGACGAAATAAGAAAGGAAATTAAAGACACACACACACCCACCCACCCAGCCGGGTTGGTCACAGTTTATTTTAAATCAATTTATTTCTTCACACAATCTACGAACAGTTTTAAAAATTTTGCTGTGGCAACAGATCAGTATTTTACAATTAACTAATTCTTCCTTCTTTCTCTTTCTACTTCTAATCCACGAGTCTGAGGTTGCGCCCCTTAAACCAGAATAATTCAGTATGAACTTAATAATAAGGGGTCTACTTGGAAAACACACAAATAATTAGTCCTTGTGTGGGTGTTTCTCTTGTACTACTATTTAGTGACTATGCACTGCTTTTGAAATACCTTTCTGGCAGGTGGATTCCTGTTGTAAAAATGTTCCTTATAGCCATCCATCCACACTTCAGCAGCACGTGCGGTGTTCTGCAGAAAATTTGGCCTGGCATAAGGGGCTTTCTTAGGAAAAACATGTCCCACATGAGAACAGGGGTGAATCTCAAGAGTCCCGCCACACTGCCACACCTGTAATGGATGTTAGAAGAAATACAATATTTGCTTAAGGAGACCAATGATTACATTATTTATTGCAACAGGAGTACAAATACCCATGGATCAGGTTTTAAACATTCTTCCCTAGAAAGTTTTGTCTCAGGTTCAATGCTTATTATTAAATGCAAGTATTGTAATAATTAGGTTACAGAATAAAAAAGAGGAGGGTAAGAGACAATAACTGCAAATGAAACATAGTATGGTATACTGTAGTAAGCATAATGTTCTGATGATTTAGAACATACGCAGGGATGCACTGTATACACAGTTTAGAGATAGTATTAGTAAAAATGCAACAAATATAAATGCCTTCTTTGTCCACTCATACAAAGTAAAATAAAGTACTCCAATATCTTACTGAACCTATATGTAAAAGTTAAGCTTACAGATTGTAAGCTTATGAGCTGGGCCCCCTTACCTGTTTGCTGTCTGTTTTTACTTAGCCTTGTTTTAGTACTGTTTTGTTGAATATGCTGGTGCAGGGCTTATAGAGAGATTGCCTAGGCCCAAGTCAAGTCAAGCACGCAAATAGTACATTTTTTTTTGCATAATTTTTTTAAAGGGGGCATGGCCAAACAGCTATGATTAGGATGTGTCCCCTTTTAAATATGAGTAAATAAACTATGGTGCCGATCAGAATGGGGGTGACAGGTAAGGGTGCGTGTGTGAGGGTGGAGTGTGAACACTTTCAAGAAGTGAGTGCCCAGGTAATTAGTGCCCCCTCTCTGTGCCAATGTTCTGGCACTGTATAGGTAATTAACAATAAACCAAGAAAAAAGCTAAAAACTATGACTAACAGAGTATTAACAGGGTAGTATACACAGATGGAGACACAGTCATCTAGTCCATGGAGTTTGTCCCACCACCTCGTCACAGCATGCCTAGTCGCTCGGGGATGTGCTAAGGCTAATGGCAATCTTCAGAATCCATATTGGGTCTGATTTAATGGGCCCATTATACGCTAGAGACACATAGTACCATATAAAAGAGAAGACTATTGACTTTCGGAGTAGACTAACTACTAGTTTAAGTGCCACCGGCAAGGCAAGCAGCAAGCAACCGCTTTTGAAGTCCCCTCCAATTTTCTGCCCAGCTTGCAGAGGCTTCTGGCTTCCTCTGCAGGTGCGCCATCCCTGGACTGCGGGGACCTTATTGTGAGCAATCCTGGCTCAGGTGGGTCAGCTCCTGCCAGGTGCTCAGCTCGGCTTGTGGACCAGAGCTAAAGGTTGATTGTTGCAGTGTCTGTGCCTGTCAGCAACCACTGTGTTTTAACTAGTGTAATGAGATGCACCTTCAGCTTGCCCCTTAGACTTGTAAAACCTATGCCACTGCTCGCTCCATAGATCGCTTCCACAAAGCCCTGGTCCACGCTTGGTAGCCATTTTGTTAACCCGCTCTGTGCTTGAGTCTGGCCTGGTATGGATAGTACGGTGACCATATGCTCGCTCTATCCCCATAGCCTCTATGTGTTTTAATAGCAAAACGAGATGCAAGTTTTGCCTGAGCTTGTTTTGTACTGTACTGTACTGTACAAATGGAGCCGCAGCGCTATTTGCAGAAAGTGAGAAGTATGTATGCCCCATTCGCAGCAATGGGACACGCAAACGTCACACCCAAGCACGTCCCATTCTCGGCAAATGGTGCGGCCCCATCTGTAGTTCAATCCTTTGCTGTATTAGTAGAGCGTCACCCACCTAGTGGTGAAGATGTGTAGTGCATGCATATTTGTATGGCATGCCTCAATGCGTCTGAGCGCACAGTTGGGATGAATAAGCATGGCTCCATCTGTATAGAGTCCTTTTACTATGGATCACATATTCAATGCGATATGGGCGAGATTTTACCACCCAGGATCGCATTGCAATATGCAATCATATCAGCAACTTTTAACACGAAGTACAGACAAAGTCAGGGGCTCCAAAAGGAGCCCGCCCCTGCGATGTACTCTGCCAGATGCCAGGGGATCTCAACATGCGCTGTCAGTGTTGAGTCAGAATGTATGGTAAGTAATCCCCACTGCTCGTGCTGCCAAGGAATAATATCCAAAGGGTCCGCTTTCCTTCTAACGTGTTTCGCTCCTATGCTGGGAGTTTTATCAAACAATAGTATAACTGGTATTTATGTAGTACCAGCGCGCCCACTAAGCAATTTACTTAGTGGGCTATTCTGCGTAAGGAAATCGCATTGCATCGCATGTCCTGTTTTAGTGCCGTATGATGCGTGCGATGCGATCATCCTAAGTAATTTATTCACTGCTCTCTCACCCCGGGCTTATTGCATCACATGCCATCGCACCTCATGCAAAATCACATGCGATTTCATAGGGTGCGATGCAATTAACTGTACTACACAGCAATGACATGCATTGTGATTTTTAGGCACACCCCCCCCACCACTATCCATGCCACCCCGAAGCATGGCGAGCGCAGCGAGCCCCGCGAGGGGCGGCAGAACGCGTTATATAGTGTGGCGAGCGTAGCAAGCCACCAAGCCCGAAGAATGGCGAGCGTAGCGTGCCCCTCGAGGGAACGCAGTATATTTTACATGTATTCCGCGTCCGCTCACTATGCGACGTGGATAGTGGGGGTATGAAAAGGTCGGGAGGACGCGTACCGCCACCGCTGGCCACACTTCGGAGTGGCGTGGATAGTGGGGGGGGGGGGGTTTAGGAACACATTCACACCTGCCATACCATACATCTGACACAGTAATGAGGACATGTATTAACGATGAACTTTAAATTTACTTGACAATTAATAAAGATAACACATTAATTAATTACATTTATAAACAGAAATCAAGTGATACAACAAGAATAATGATAATTATTGAAGAAAAAAGAAAAAGAATAATAGAGTCACTATGAAGGCAGTTAATTTTGCCTTGGGAAGCAGCGTCAGAGCATAGAGAATGCGGCGAAGGGGATTAGTAGTGCCCAGAGTCTTCCTCCACATGAACTCTTCCAGGTACAAGTCCAAATTTTTGCGGGACGTGTCTCTTTGGCGCTTGTTTCACCATTTACATGCCCCCCACAGCCACTCAATTTTTTGCGTGTGAACCCCTGACTCTGGGTCCACAAAGTTAAATCGATGGTTCACACGCACATGCTCATATCCTGCCTGCTGAAGCTGCTCCGTGTTGTAGGCCCTCCAACAATCCGAATAGATCATCGATCCAGGAGCAACAAAATCGTTGATGGCGGCCATCAACGTACTGGCATCTCTCTTCTCAACCAGTCTCCCTGCAAATCCCTCCAAAAATCCACTGCTGAGGCAGCATCCTTCCCATATGATTTTTACGCTTCACGAAGAGGCTTTCGTCCACTTCGACCACCATGCCTATGGGGCTGGGAAATAAAGTGCATAGTGCATGCCTCCCGCATCAAGCCGTTGTACTGCACTGCTGTTTTGATAGACATTTGCAGTTCCTGGTCACAATATGCCACACTTGTCATATCCTCCGCCCAAGAATAGATAAAGCGGACAGGTGTGAGGAAGGGTAAACGGCACCCCGGGAACCACCGCTCGGAGGCTGACCTTTTTGCGGCAGGCCTTAATGTGGCAGCCCCACATGCTTTCCTTCAGGGATAGTCGAATCGGGTACCCGTTCACACAATTTTGCGTGACTGGCAGCAACTGGTGGCACTGGAAAAACATTACAGCCTCCTCCTCCTCCTCTGTATTTGGCAAGGTGAACATGGTGACTTGTTTACCTGCCATCACTGTCACCTCTGTTGTGTTCTCAGCTCTCCCTGATGCAGCCATTACTGTCAGTTATTCACCTCAGACTGAATCTGACAGGGACCGGTAACACTTACGCAAGTTCTGACTGACTACGCTTATTCTAAAAACACAGCTACGGTAACTGCCAAACGTCCATACCATATTAACTACTGAGATTTGCATGCACGCATCGCATAGCACTAAAACGGGCCGTGCGATGCGATTTCCTTACGTTAGCGTATGTATGTTAATTGGGCACCCTGGTACTACATAAGTACCCTATAACTCTCTCCAGGACCCAATTTTATCCTTTGTTCTGGATTGTAATTGGTGTATACTTAATTGCTGATTTTACATACCAGTTCTGATCCACCTCTCACTGAAATTACTTTATTAATTTCCACTGATACAGTATATATAGGAAGAATGTCTACATTTTTATACATAAACGATTTGCATTAGTGTATTCGCACTATTATCATATATAAATATCACAATATAAAAAATAAATAAAATTGATATTTTTTTAAAACAGTCAGCGGCTGGGATACGTACTCTGTACCTTCGCTATCCCAAGCCATTGCACTACCTCCAGGCCATCGCTCCAGTCCTATCTGCATAGTGAAATTTCCCAAATGTATCTTCTACATAGAGAAAATAGTGACAAATGCGGTTTTCACCAATGGACTGCTACACATTTATAAAATAGTAATAGGAGTATTCTATTCTTTTATGTATTTGATATAGATCATGCATCTGATTCATATCAAATACATAAAAGAAACAGCAAAAAAAACAGTGTGCGGTCTACCCGCCCAACAGCTACCAGCTCCTGGCTCATGGAGCCTGGTCCTGGTTGCAGAAATACAGGGGGGGGGGGGGGGGGGAGGGTAGTTGGGGTCCCCTGTATTTCTTTCACCAGCACCAGGCTCATGGCCCGGTCTGTGTATGCCCCATTACAGTATTTTAACATCAATAGTTTTTACATTTTTCAAAACAATGGGGGGAGGGGGGGACGACAGAAGGGAAGAAGGGGTGGGGGGGGGGGTAAGGTCAGTCAACAAAAGGAAGAGGACAGTCTTAAAAAACAAAACATAGCATGATATAAGACAATACAATCTCTTACGGGGTTACAATTCAAATATCCGCAGCTATTAAATAAATATGAAATAAATAAAGAACTTGGCCCTAAGTGGATTCAATTGGACTTATAAGGTCAGCACCTTCACCGTCCGTAACGAAGGCCTTCCAGGGGTTCCAATGGGCTAAGGAGGATTGGGTAGAGATATATGTTAGGGAATGGTCTAGCTCCATTAAGAAGTGTGAATGGACTTTGATACAGGAGGGGGGTGATGCTGGTTTCCAGCACTGTGCCAAAGCAGCCCGAGCTGCGATGCATATATGACCAACAACGTGGTGTGAATGAGGGGGATGAGAGGAGAGGGCATCAGGGATAGGGTTAGGGCTTTATTAATAAGGCCAAAGATATCTTTCCAAAAGGGTATTATATATGGGCAGGACCAAAAGACATGGAACAAATGAGCAACTTCTCTGCAAAGGCGCCAACAGAACTTCGAACAAGAGGGCCAAATCGTATGGAGTCTGTCCGGCGCGAGATATAACCTATGTAGTAATTTGATGTGCATCTCAGTGTGATTCAAGCACTTGGTCATTTTATATGAAGATTAAAGATGTTCTTCCATTGGGTCTCCTGCAACACACAGCCAATATCTACTTCCCAAGGGTTTGAGCCTTGGACTTGGGGGATGGAATCGATTCTAAGAGTGTTCTATACCAAAATGAGATCTCTCCTTTAGAATCTTTGTTGGAAAGTCTAGTAATTATATCCGCTAAAAAGGGTGTTGGTACTATTGAGGAGAACTCAAGGCTATTCCACCAGTGGTTTCTTTGATAGTACTGCAATCTATCGGAGTCAGGAAAAGCAAAGCGTTTTTGTAAATCTGAGAAAGAGCTAAAAAAAAAAGCCCATTCAACAAGTCGCCAAGCTTGATCCCTCTCGAGTTCCATTTATTTGGATTAAGGTTGGAATGATACAGGCTAGAGTATGTAGGGATATTGAGGGTAAAGTTGTGGAATTTACTAGATATAGCATGAGTCAATCTGTCCCAAATAACTAGGGAAGCCCAAGTAGATGAAGCCCAAGTAGATGGGAGGAGGTTTAAGGTTTTTGGGCGTGTTAGTAGGTAGCCAAAGTAAGTCTCTCAAAGGGAATTTAGGACAAGCTATTTCCTCCAGACACGTCCACCCCTGAACCTCCGTCTGAACAAAGAAGGTCTTAAGTTGAGCCAAGAGGGCTGCCTCTTCGTACACAGTATTTTAAAATAACTTTTCATTCATCATAATGACCTGTATATAAGAATTCTCTTTTTTTACAGGACACTTTTTTAATTTCTTTGAATTTTTATAAGGAATGTGAGCGACGCCGGCATTTTTGGTGGATAGTCTGCACATCTCTCACAGAGATGTTGGCACTCATAGGGTTAAACAGTGGTATTCTTTGTCTGCAGTAACATAACTGGAATCCAGTATTACTGCATATCAGCTGCCATAAAATTTACCATGAAAAGCAACCGCTGTCACGGAATGTCAGGTGTGACAAAGGTGGGAGAGGCTCATGCATAGCAACACATTTCACACCCAGAGTAATGGAAAGCTGTAATGTAAATTGTCTTTTAACCCTTTGAGTGCCAACGTTGCTGTAAGAGATCCTCAAAATATCTGCTAAATAATGCCAGCATCGCTTTCAGCGACTGTTCTTTTAGCATAAAAAAATACAAACAAAGCCAGGTTAATTAATTGATGTTTAGTTAAATATTCCACCCAAAGCAAAAACAGTCGCTGTGAGCAACACTGGCATTTTTTAGCAGATATTTTGAGGATCTCTCACAGCAATGCTGGCACTCAAGAGTTAAGAGACTCAATTGTATTATAATGATTCCTTCAATTCAATTTTTTTCTAACCTTTATACATGTCAGAAGAAATCTCCAGCTCACATGTATCATTTATGTTTAGAATGATAGCAGTCTGAAGATGTGTACACAAGCATTGATTTACTTTCGATTCGATTTGCTTTTGATTTCCCCAATCCCTTTCGGTTTGACCTTTGCTTTCCATTCGATTTCACATTCAATCTGCACATTTGCATTCTATATAGATTTCTATGTGCATTCAAGGCACAGTGTACACATTTGATTTACTGGATTCAATATTTCCTTGCCTACAGAGTCTATTTGTCTTTTCCATATACAGAAAACAGGAGCACGCATCGAATCGAATGCCGTTCGAAAGCATCCTAAAAACCGTTCAATTTCGATTCAATTTAGCTTCTACACGCAAAGTCATATTGAAAACCTGTTAAAATCGAAGCGTGTGCACACACCGTTAGGGTAATTCACAGACGTATATAAACATGATGTTTTTACGACTATTCAGCGAACATGTAGATCAGGTATTGCACCGTCGCATGTAGTGCTCCCATGCTGCAACCTAACTGACAGCATGTCATTCACTGGGAGTGGCAAGGCCAGGGTCTGAGTCTTCAGACAGAGATTTCCTGTCCTCAGCAGAGTGTACAGCCCTGGTCATCCTGTGTAACCTGAGGGTTACACATATGGCAGATGCTCATACAGGTGATTAAGCATGCAGGAGTCATTTAGTCATTCAAGCACCTCTTGCTACTTTTGAAAAATTTGGTACCAGCAGACACAGATGATGTACAAACGGCATCCATTTATGAATCAAAGCAGGACTATGCATCATTGTGGTCCATAGCATAATATTGGTTCTTATTCTATCCAAGATTAAAATTTGTATGTAATGTGTAATATAACTAAAGTGAAATCATGTGCATTGATTGTGTAGGTGCTGGGTAGGTTTAAGGAGTGCTTAGCACAAAGAGTATTCTGACTCATTCACCCATCAGTAAAGTGACAGTGGAATTATGGGCCGATTCATGATTGCTCCTAGCAAACCGAATTTGGCCCCAGCTTCGATGGTTGGGGTTTGGCAAGTTACACACTCAACTGTTCACTGCCAGGAGGGAAAGCCAGGGGCGGACAAAGCGCAATTGGTAAATAAAACCTAGCATTGGTAAATAAAAGTCAGTTCAGACTGACTTTTATTTGCAAAGGCAGGAGAAATCATTTGATGGTGGGCAACCATGGGAGGTGATGTTTTCTCATTCACATCACCTTGATTTTGTTTCCGAGGGGATTTGGCAGGGGGGGCGCACTCAGTAAACAGCGAATGTCCACTACTTAGTGTGTGTATGTATGTATGCATGTATATATATATATATATATATATATATATATATATATATATATATATATATATATATAATTATTATGACCACTTGACACTTATACTCAGATCGGCCATAATTTCATGTTGTTGCCGCTAGAGGGAAAGATAGCTATAAAAAGGGAATGCAGGACAAGTGAAGCATCAATTGCATGGTGTTGCTTGCGAAGAAATGGGCAAAAACGTGATTTTAACTAAGATTGAACGTGGTATGATTTTAGGTGCTCGAACCGTCTGAACCAGTATCAGCAAAACGGCTGCACTTGTGAAGTGTTCCAGAGCAGTAGTTATTAATGTTTACAGAGAGTGGACTACCAAGCAGAAAACTGGGTCTCACCGTCAGGCTTGTGGTCGTCATAGGCTACTGAATGCTCGATCTAAAAGGAAACTTGCCAGAGTTGTCCAGTCCAACAGAAGAGCAACAGTACGTCAAATTGCAGGGAATCTTAATCAAGGAGTATCTGCGAAGGTCTCTGAATGAACTGTACGCCGCACATTACATTGTATAGGTTATGGAAGCCGACGACCTGTTTGAAAGCCTCTACTGCCTTGAACAAGAGCAGATGTCTCCAGTTCGCAAAGAAGCACAAGGATTGGACAGTAGATGACTGGAAAGGGTCATGTGGTCTGATGAATCGCAGTTTCAATTACACCATGCAGATGGCAGGGTGCGAATAGGGAGAAAACAGCACGAAAGCATCGACGCCAACTGCATTGCCACAACACTTCAAGCTGGTGGAGGCAATATTATGGTTTGGGGGATGTTTTATTGGCATTGTATGGGTCCTTTGATTCCTGTGGAACAACGTCTGAATGGCGAAGGGTACTTCAGTGTTATCGCAGATCAAGTACATCCTGTTAAGTTAATGGTGAACCCTGCAAGGGATGGATACTTCCAGCAGGACAATGCTCCCTGTCAAAAAGCTGGCATTGTCCGCAGATGGTTCGAAGAGCATGACAGAGACTTTACCGTGCTTAGTTGGCCTGCACAATCACCAGATCTCAATCCAATTAAGGAATTGGAAAGTACAGTTCATCGGATATGGTCTCAAATTCCTCATACCACCTACCACCATCTCATAGAGTCCATGCCAAGAAGAATCCATGCAGCATTAAGGGCAAAAGGTGGTCCAACATTGTATTGAGGTGGTGGTCATAATAATTTGGCCATTCAGTGCATATACACTGCTCAAAAAAATAAAGGGAACACTTACATAACACATCCTAGATCTGAATGAATGAACAGGGCGCCAGTGGCAAATTTGCCCATCTTGGTGTTCTCTGGCAAATGCCAAACGTCCTGCATGGTGTTGGGCTTTAAGTACAACTCCCACCTGTGGACGTCGGGCCCTCATAACACCCTCATGGAGTCTGTTTCTAGTGTTCCCCCTAGGAATTATGGGGGGCAGGGCGCTGGTTTGGCGGACCGGGCACGCCGACGTCACGGCGGGGGGCGTGCCCGGGCCGCCACGTCATGGCGGGGGTGTGCCCGGGCCGCCGCGTCACGCTAGGGGGCGTGCCCGGGCTGCCGCGTCACACTAGGGGGCGTGCCCGGGCCGCCGCGTCAATACAGGAGGCGTGCCCGGGCCGCTACGTCACCCCAGGAGGCGTGCCCGGGCCGCCGCATCACCCCAGGAGGCGTGCCCGGGCCGCCGCATCGTGGAGGGGCTTGCCCGGCCATGACTACGTCACTGAGCTGCCGGGACGTAGCCATGGCCAAGCCCCCTTCAGCGATGCGACGGCCCGGGCACTCCGGCGGGCAGAATGCAGGCTGATTTAGCGGAGCGCTGCTAATGGGGCAGGGCGCATTTTGCCCTTTAAAAATCGGGCAGGGCGCAGCGCCCCGCTAAAAAAGCCTAGCGGGAACACTAGTTTCTGACCGTTTGAGTAGACACATGCACATTTGTGGCCTGCTGGAGGTCATTTTGCAGGGCTCTGGCAGTGCTCCTCCTGTTCCTCCTTGCACAAAGGCTGAGATAGCGATCCTGCTGCTGGGTTGGTGCCCTCCTATGGCCTCCTCCACATCTCCTGATGTACTGGCCTGTCTCCTGGTAGTGCCTCCATGCTCTGGACACTACGCTGAGACACAGCAAACCTTCTTGCCATAGCTCGCATTGATGTGCCATCCTGAATGAGCTGCACTACCTGAGCCATTTGTGTGGGTTGTAGACTCTGTCTCATGCTACCACTACAGTGAAAGCACCACCAGCTTTCAAAAGTGACCAAAACATCAGCCAGAAAGCATAGGAGCTGAGAATGGTCTGTTGTCACCACCTGCAGAACAACTCCTTTATTGCGGGTCAATTGCTAACTGTCTATAATTTCCACCTGTTGTCTATTCCATTTGCACAACAGCATGCAAAATTGATTGTCAATCAGAGTTGCTCCTAAGTGGACAGTTTGATTTCACCGAAGTGTGATTGACTTGGAGTTACATTGTGTTGTTTAGGTGTTCCCTTTATTTTTTTGAGCAGTGTGTATATATTTAATTTATATTGTGGTAAAGCCAGCATTCCCCAAAATTAAAGTAATGTGGAGGATCCAGACCAGGTTTTGGAAGCAGTAGCAGAATCCTAGGTGTGTAAGAAGCAGCACCTGGGATTTCGTGATAGAAGGGTTTCCAGGGCTGAGTCATCTTGCTCTCGATGGTGGAATATCTACCCGAATGATAGGCCGGGGCTGTTAAAGGATAGGGACCATTGGAGCCTTTTAAGATGCTGCTACTGCTTGTAAAACTGACTGCATGTGGATTGAACCTGCTATGATGTAACCTGCTGCTGAGAATAAACTACAAAGTCATCATCTGAGACCCTGTGCTTGTGATACTTGTTACAATTAGATAGATAGATAGATAGATAGATAGATATAGCATAAAGCTGTATCATGATCTTTGTTTCCTGCGTAGGTTTTAAATTACAATCATACTGCATCAGTGAGACAGGAGCCTCATAAAACTATTATGTGCAATTGGAGATATGAAACATGAATTTGCAATTGTTAATTCAGTTTTCAGCAATACGCACCCTAAAAGAGAGCTCCAAGTTCTCTCCTCCCCAAACTTCCATGCCCATGTCATAAGTACCAAGGTATTCAAAATATTTCTTGCTTACAGCAAACAATCCACCAGCCATTGTCGGAGACCTGAAATGAAAATATGTAAATAAAGTGCAGACACCAACACAATCATAATGTTCAGGTGGGCTGCCCTGATTGTGTCACTTTGTTCTTAGTGAAGATACAGTATTACATTTGTGAGACATAAAATGTAATAAGCCTGTAAGAAGTCGGAGATTCAGGACTTGTGAAAAAATCCCCTTATTTTTTAGTGGCAATATATAAAAAGCAAAAGCAGGTTGGTTTTGCCTTGCAAATGATTATGCTAGAATACCTGTATTTATAAAGAACCAAAGTCTTTATAAATACATTACATTTAGCCCCAAAAGTATTACATTTAGCCCCAAAAGTATTACATTTAACCCCATGTCTCTAGTTAACATCCAAGGCATAGAGGATGGAGAATTACTGTATGAGTGGCCCAATAAGCCCTGAAGAAGGAGACATGTCATCTACCACATAAAAAAAAAAAAGTTATAATAATAATTCTGAAATGGCGTGAATAAACCTTGTGAAATCTGGTCACAACATCTGTTTCTCCTGGGACCAGTGTTCCCTCTAAGCTGTGCGCGCGTGCACACCTCGACGAGTGTGCGCACAGACATTACAACATAGCGCACATAGCAGCAGTGGTCCCTTTTTGCAGTTGTGGACTCAATTAATGTGTGTTTCACCCATTAACTACATTGTGTGCTGTGTTTTGAATGTTTAAATGTTTAATATAATTTTGAAGTAAAGTTAACACAAATGCTGAACATCATTTTCCAGTTATATATAAGTGACGCACAAAAATGTTAATTTCCTTCCAAAATTGCACAGCCAAAATCTTTAGCCGCACACAGCCTTCGTAAAATTAGAGGGAACATTGCCTGGGACTATAGCTCATTTTAGCAAACCTAGGAACAGTCCTGTCCTAACCAGTGTGGAATAGGTCAACTCCATATACAAATGGAGCTGCTCCATTCGGCACCCTGTGCCAGCCGTCGGAAGGGGGTGCACATGCATGAGATGCGCGCACGTACAAGGTTCTATACAAGTCCTCTGGGTGCCGCTGCTTGATTTGTTTCATATATATGTAAAATGTAAATAGCTGGCTCATTTGAACCATGTTTAGCGGTCGCTAGGATTTGCAACTTTATACATATACAGTATGTGTGCACTATATGAATAACTGGTAAGAAATAAATAGAAAAAAATGTTTTTTGTTTCAGGTATAAATATGGCTAAATAATATACAACAGACTTATTTTACAGAATATCCCACAGATCTGGTGAATTTTGATGGCAAGTCAACAGCTTGAACTCATTGTCATGATCCTCAAATCAATATAAATAGTATACAAAATGTGTGGATCAATTCCGAATAAAATTGTATTAATGGATAAGGAAGCAGACAAATTTGTTTTATTTACAGTTTCTTATATTCATATTTTGTTGCGCTTTACAATTGGTCTTAATGTTTTAATATTAGTTTGATTAGACAGTAAAAATGTTGAATTGATACTATATAGAATAGAGCAGCCAACCACTTTTAAAATAGAGCTGAATAATCTACTATCATTGTTAATTATTATATAGCTAATTAAAAGCTCTTAAAAATGATGGACATCAAAGCCTGATTATACGGGCGGTTGCTACTCACAGAGGAGCTGCTGGGTTTCTGGAACTCCTGCTGCTGCTGGAAGACAGGGCGCTTTCATGCTGAGCAGGTTTGTGTGTGTGCTGCTGGCACACCATAGAGGTGAGGAGCAGCATTAGCCTTCATATAAATACATAGATACAAAGAATGTGTGCTGAAGGCTTAACTTTATAAACCAGTAATTAAGAAAATACCCAATTTCACACTTTGTGCCACTAACAATTATACATTTTTGGAAATAAGACAGTGCAAATATATAGTTAAGTACAAGATTAAACAAATTAAGCTAATGAGACATCTACTATACTATACGTTAGTCAACAGACTACTAGAATCAACCAATTGTTTACTTTGTTACACTTGGCTTCAAATGAACAGCAACTCTATCAATGAACTTCTTAGATGTCCTCAGTAATTGCTAGTGTCATCTTGGCAGCTCAACCAGCCAAACTGGAACAACAGCTTTTGAATACTGAAGAAACTTATGACATAGGGAAATGAGGAATTACAACTTCTCACTTAATACAGCTCATATATCCAGGTTTAAAGCTGGATACATAGTGAAAGGTGTTTCTTTTATTAAACTGAACATATGGGAATATCAAAGTCTAAAGTTATAAATTGTACATATTGCACCTACGACAAACAGTCCACAGAAAATCAATACTTATCCTAAATACTTTACACACTATTTAGTAAAGTCAGTAAAAATTACGCCATCTGGATAAAAAGAGACAGCTACCCGATACAAGTGACCCGTAATATGCAGCATTGTTTCATCTGTTACATTATGCCAAGTTATTTGTCCAAGAATTACTAATCCCAATGATTTAATATATTATTAGCAAATAAAGATGCTAATTTAAGAAAAAATATATAGACGCATGGGATTCACTACATGAGGCAGAGCGCCAAAGTCAAAGTTTCCGGTGCCACATAGGGCAAACATAATCGAATGTATAAATGAGGCACAGAAAAAAAGAGTTGCCATTATTCTTGTCAAGACTACACCCTATAACAGTGGTCAGGGAACTCGGTCCTCATTACCCCACACAGTGCATGTTTTGCTGGTAACCCAGCAGCTGCACAGGTGTACTAATTACTCACAGACACATTTATAAGGTCCGCAGGTGGAGTTAATTATTTCACTTGTGATTCTGTGAGACCTGCAAAACATGCACTGCGTGGGGTAATGGGGACAGAGTTCCCTGACCACTACCCTATAACATGTATACTTTTATATGTAGACAGGTGGCACTCTTCGTGACATGAATGAACTACAAAGCCCCTCTTTACAATGACAATTAATGTAATCCCAAAAACAACATTTACACTGTATTTCAGCCCTGCCACAAAAGAACAAGCTGACATATGAAAATATGCGCCATCATCATCACAAAAAGGGCTTCACATGCAAGAATATTGCATCTAATAAAATTTCGCCTCAATTAAATTATTTATCAGATCAACAACTTTAAGGAGAGAATTTAAATAGCTGTGATGCTTCAGGGCACCCAAGAATGTACAACAAGTGCCAGGACCATCTCTAAAGTTGATTCAGCTGTGGGTTCGAGGCACCACCTGTGCAAATCTTGCTCAGGAATTGCAGCGGCAGGTGCGAGTGCGTATGCATGCACAGTGAGGCGTAGACTTTTTGAGGATGGCCTGGTGTCAAAAAGGGCAGCAAAGAAGCCACTTGTCTCCAGGAAAAACATCAGTGACATACTGATATTCTGCAAATGGTACAGGGAATGAACTGCTGAGGACGGGGTAAAGTCATTATAGAGAACAAGGAAATATTGTCTCTTTGTTGTCGCATGGGTTATAGAAAAGAGAGTAATTTTAAAAATTAAGATCATTAAAATATATCATGTAACATGAAAAATAAAAAAGGTTAATGAAATTAGTATTCAATTATACAAAGAAGGCTGTGTGTGTTTTAATTTTACTGTGTGTGGCTTTAATTTAGTTTTATTTCAATATCATTATGGGATGTGTTGTATTGTGGAGGATTAAGCTTATTTAAACATTGAATTTCCAATGGTGGATATATATATATCCACTCTTTCTTAGATAGAAGTGGTGGGAATGTATCCAGATATAAATTAAAGAAGTAATTTCGGCTACAATGGAGCTGTATCATGTTACAGCTAGTGGGTAATAAAGAAACACTATAACTTTGTTTCAAACTTACAGCCATATAAATATCATTAATGAACTAAAACAACCATGCCGCCTGCATAGTTAATAAACAGAGAAGCCGTACCATCAATAATATACATCCATACAGGTTCCCGACAATCTGAATAGGAACACGTGGCGGGATCTTGAGAAGACAATTGGTCCTCAGTCCTAATTTATTGGTTATGTAAGAAGCAAAAGGCAAAGCCATCATGAAACGCACGTCGGCAGCAAAGCTGTGTGCTTTTTTAGGATGTGTTGTTCAAATTGATAATCTCCTAGTAATAGCTTTATGTGGATACGATCTACGCTTAAGAGTGTAAATTTGAACACCCTAGTGACTACTAAAATTGAATGTCATTGCAGATAAGAACCACATGGCCAAAGTAGTATGCCCGCATATTTGAACAACAATCTTCATTTTTGTTGGCAGCCAATTACACTCTAAAATTCTGCAGGTAGGTTAAGAGGGAAGATATAGAGAGGGGATATACAACTTCATACAGTTTGGGCTGTGGTGGGAATCTAACCGGTGACCTTAAAACATTACTCCATTTGTACTGCCTGTAGTTATCACTGCATATGCAAAAATAAGGATAACAAATCCAAAATAGTGTTATTAAAAATCTTAATTTATTACATAAGCAAAAAATAGTTTTCAAATGTATAAAATCAATCATAATTGGAAAAAGTGGAGGCATTACCAGAAAGATGTGACTGAGGAGCACGTAGATGTCCTGGAGTTCAAGGCTCCCCAAGGACTTAGCTTACTCTGGTCCTTATTCAGATCTGATCGCAGTACAAATTTGTTTGGAAAATGGGCAAAACCATGTGCACTGCAGGTGGGGCAGATGTAACATGTACAGAGAGAGTTCGATTTGTGTGAGTTATTTTGTTTCTGTACAGGGTAAATACTGGCTGCATTAGTTTTACACAGCAATTTAGATTTCAGTTTCAACACACCCCACCCAAATTTAACTCTCTCTGCACATGTTACATCTGTCCCACCGCAGTGCACATGGTTTTGCCCATTTTCCAAACAAATTTGTATTGCGATCAGATCTGAATAAGGGCCTCTGTGTGCACTTCAGGAACCCCTTGTATCATAGCAAAGGGGTCCACCTGTCATAGGCCAACTATGGGCAATAAGCTTTTCTTCAGGACATTAACTGCCCCGTAGGTTCTCTTGGGAAGAGCATATCTTAAAATATGCAACAAATGCTTGCAACTCCTTTGGAGTTGAGAAATTAACTGTGTTTTTTCCCTCACTCTTACAGTTACTGCCAGTCTCCTCCAGCCCATTGACCTTTTGACAGGAGAGGAGATACCAAAATTCTCCTTTTAGCACAGCAGTTTATGTTTGACATTTACTTAAAACACTTGAACAGCAATTTAGATCAGCCTAATGTATTTAAAAATGTGATAAATAGGGAATAATAGCCTTCAGATAATTTTCAGGAAATTTGATTAAATGAAGTGTCCAATAAAAAAAAAGAAGTGTCCAATAAAAGCCTGAATCTTTGTAAAGCCCCGTACACACAGGGCAGCAGGATCTTTGTGCACCAGTGATGTGGTCACTGCCCGTGTTCTCAATAGAGAGAACACAGGTGATGACTAGATGCATGCAGTCGAAATCCAGTCACAAGATAACGCGCAGAACGTCTGTCGTCGGAGGCCATACACAAGGAGTGATCCGTGCTTCATTACTAAGCAATCTAGTCAGAAGGCTTAGAAATAGGGTTGAAATCGCCCCGGGTGTATGCCCCTTAAGTCTTGTACTTATTTCAGAGTAGGTGCAATCCAAGAAAGGTGTTTAGTAGCTGTAATATGACAGATCTGGACAAAGGTTTGAATGCTTAGAATAGGGTAATACCTATATGCTTGACTGATGATAGATATATCGGAGAAATTACCTGCTCCTGTCCATTTATAGTTTTTCCACTCTGAGTAACCTGCAAGCTGGAAAAAAATGTTGTCATGGCAGTAGAACTAATGGTTAGTCCATGCGGGGGCCGGCGGTGAGGGGTCATGCCCACGGGAACACCCAGCATTTCATGGGCGTTTTCATGTAGATCCACCCATGACGCTGATGCCGGAGGCGAGACAGCGGATGTCAGCTGCCCGCCCGCTTCCCGCACAGGGAGCTTGCAAATGTAAGACAACAGAGAGTAGTCTTACATCTGCGAGCGATGTAGAAATCGATGGTCACCTATGAAATTCGCAGCTTTGCGTGTGGACCAGAATACCATATCTCTGATCATTACACTTTTTGACAGGTGGTCATCAGAGAATGTTGTAGAATGTTGTGTATACTAATGACTAAGAAAGGCTGTGTGAAACTTCTCAATCACAAGAGGATTTTACGTGATGGCGTTTAGATATTATTTGCAATTGAATACGCTCTTGAATTTACCTGTACATTTATCAGGCTCTATTTTACTTTCCTGGACTCTCTAGTTCAGCTTGGGCCTCATTCTGAGGTGTGAATAGGCACCCTGAGGTGCTTTGAGACACTGACTTGGGGGTTGGTGGTTAGGTACCAATTTAAATTATGTAATGTCAAAGTAATATGCAAGCAAACAAAGTATATGAGCAAATCAAATCCTGTCCCTCAGGACAAATTTAAAATTAAGGATGACCTATTAACACAATTTTTATTTAGATTTCTTAAAAAGAAACTTTTGACCTAGAGGTTCTGTGAAAGAAAATTCTAATACACTAGGGTTGCCACAATTCAAAAAAGTTTTGCAACCACTGAAAAAAAGGCAAAAAAAGCAAGTAAATCTGGAACAAACCATGTTGCCATGCAATGGAAGCAAACACATTTTTTTTTTCTGTACAGGGCAAATATTGCCTGCTTTTGCATGTAGCCCACAAATGTTAAGCTAGGTACAGATTAGATTATGTGTCCTCATTGTGATATTACGAGTGATGGCATCATACTGTGAGGAGCGATGGTAGGGGTGTGGTGGGTATTGCGGAAACCATTCTGCATTCCACAGCATAGCTCTCGCTAGCAATATTCTCTGTCTCTGTACTCACTATATGATATGCATAAATATAATTAACAATGCTTGTTATCAAGCAAATAGTTTAATTTATTGTCTAGCGTGTACAAAGCTAGACAGCTTTATTTTTACACTACAATTTAGATTTTAGTTTTCTCACACTCAACCCAAATATCTAAATCTCTGCATATTTTACATCTGCCCCACCTATAGTGCAATATGGTTGTTCCCATGTATGTTACTTGCTTTTGTTTATTTGTTATATTTATTTTTTGCTTTACTTCAAAAACAGAAACAGAATCTTTGTCCTTAGTTAGAGATTCTTCAAGGAAAGAGAATAGGATTGTATTTTTTTACAGTACTATACAATCTGGAGAAAAACTGATGGTTAGATTATATGTACTATTATTGCTTCAAATAGGCAAAGATTCACAAATGAATGTATCCCAATGTATCCCTATACATTATTTTACTTGCTTTGTAAAAAGAACTGCCTGTTAAAGTGAAATATTTGCTGCATAAAATTTGACTATATTTGCTTTTAGATGGCATTTATTCCTGAGATATACTTTCTTTAACTAGTTGACAGTAGTAAAGGTTGAGTATCCTTTATACACATTATTCTGAAAACCATAGTCTCCAAAATGTACTTTTATTTTTTTGCTAAAAACCTACTGGCTACATCTGTAACTGGCACTACTGCAGAAATAACTTGTAAATGGCACTAAACATGTGCAAGTACATGATTGCTTGGCATTCAAATTCAGTGTCTGAGATTGTACACAAACTTTGTTTCATGTTTTAAAACCTTGTTTCTTGCACAAATAAAATATTTTTGTGTGATTTCATGTGTTTGATGTGCTTATACAAGATAAATGCAAGATAACTCAAGATACCTCATTCAAATATTAAAATATTCCAAAATACAGAAGTATAAAAAATTCTTCTGGTCCCGAGCATTTTGGATAAGGAATAATCAAACCATACAAGGTTGAACAAGCATTTAAGTACAAATAAAACACGTTCATGGAAAAATATGATACACGTCAGCAGCATGAAGACAAATATGTAATGAGAGACACATACAAACAAATGAGCTATGACATGCAAACCAACTTCAATCGGAGGTGAATGTTCAAATATTCTCTGTAAAGCGCTGCGTAATATGTATGCGCTATATAAATGACTGGTAATAAATAAATAATACAAATACATGTGTCAGGAATCGCGTTGCCCGTCTGTGTCCGCTTCCTTACCTGCGCACTGGTGTGTCTGGTGATGCAATTCCCTGATGAGCGCTGTACCCAGTCACTTCCCATGGCAAGATGTTCTTTGCATTTACCTCCTGGGGTTAATTGATGCTGTGACTGGCAGCCAATCAGAGACAGGCAGCGGGGATATAGGTCAGACCTCTGGCATTTGCTCCTCGCCTTGAACAACTTGTCTGATCCAGGAGTTATTTCCCAGAAGTCAGCGTTCTAGGCTCCAGGCTCCCTAGTTCCAGAGATACCTGTTCCAGTGCACCTGTGATCTGCCAATACAGTCCACAGATCTCAGGCTGACACCGCGCACAGCTTCCAGTCCGACAGTCCACAGCTCCCTGACTGACACAGTCCACAGCTCCCAAGCTAAGATTATAAGACCACAGTCTCAAGTCCTAAACCACCACCACTCTTTCCTCGGTTATAGGATGGTTAGGTGTGGGAATTCCGACAGAGGGATGCGACCTGTCCACCGATTGCAGTGAAGTCCAAATCTCCTTGCAAAGGTTCCTGGTGAAAACCATCGGTGGGGTTAGACTCCTTACCTCTACTCAGAGTCATGTCAACTCTACCACCTAGCTGTGTCCACGGTGCCCGGTGACATATGAACTGTGGTTACCTAAAGCATCCTGTGTTCCAATACCCAGAACCCTCCACATGCTCACTGAAGCCACAGCCGGGAACACATGATACCTGAGCTCCGACAACATGAATTCCAAAATTTAGGGCAGATTTGTAACCTTCCCTGGATGAGCAGCACAACCAGATTTCTGCTTAGTCTTAACTATCCATGAGTGTCGCAAAATAAAACGCCCATGCACCTTTATGTGGGTTAGCAAATGCAGTCTATAACTTCCCAGAACATCTGTCTGGGTTACTTAATATTTAGTAACCCAGTGGCTCTGCTATGGTACCACATGTTGTCCTCCACAGCATTTCCTGTAGTCCTGGGAAACGTAGTCCAGGATGGGTACTACCACAAACAAACGGACCAGCTGACCAAGTCATCCCCCCCCCCCCCCCCGTCTAATTTTATTATTTTCATTGTTTGGTTATAAGCGCTCATTTGATTATAGACAATTTAATAGAATATAACAAAAGCCACTGCCATGGTTTTATTTTTAATTATGTATACATATTTGCTAAGTAGGACAACTTACAAGGACAGTATGTGCATGTCCTACCCATGTGCACTCCAATCAAGATATCATATGATGCAGTGCAGTGGAAATATTTTTCAGTTACTAATACATTTCGGTCTGACTATACCAAAGCAAGCAACTGTGCTTCCCCACACAAGTGACTAATGGGAAATTCACTGACTCAGGCATGACCTGGTCCAGGGAAAGAAAGGTCCTTATATACAGTAGGTTGGTTACAGGATGTCAGTGCTGAGAATGCAGGTGGTCAGAACACCAACCCCGATACTGACATTTGTACACCAAGTATGCTAACCTTCTCCCCACCCAGAGCCAAAAACTAATCTACCCCCGGATACTTACGTTTATATCGCCATTTTACAACTATAAATTAAGCTTTTGCTTCAGTGACATTTTTATTTCAGTGATGAAACTTACAAACAAGATTTTTTTAATCGATATTCACAATAACAATATTAGCGTGCAAGTACTATATACTTAACGATCGGTGCTTCTGTGTCAGATCTACTCAATCGTGTCCTTGAAGTAGAAAGCAAGGTCTTTGTCAGTAATGAAGGTACTGTAGGTAGTATGTGTGTGGGAAGGTTGAAAGGAGATTTAAATACATAAAAAAAATAAGTTTCAACAGCAGTGAGTGAATGAAAGCATAGTGTATTAGGCAGCGACCAAGGTACTTTGTTAGTAGTTATAGACTGTAGACACTTCTGAAAATTTCTGAATGGGGTTAAAGGACTGATATTGTGGTCAGCATCGAGGGGATGGGGTTGGCAGATTGATACTAATAAGGTCGACAGTCAATCGGTAAAACACTACTGGTCGACAAATGAAAAAGGTTGACATATCTTAGGTTGACATGGTCAAAAGGTCGACATGTATAAAGTTGACATGAAAAAGTTTGACATGTTTTTAATTTTTTTTAAACTTTTTTTTTTCATATTTTAACATCCAAGTGGATATAGTTAGATTATAATAGTCGACACAGACACAAAAAGTGTGAAAAACTTATGTCGACCTTAATCATGTTGACCTATTGCTTGTGGCAACCTAGCAATCGTGTTGACCTTTTCTATGTTGACCTATTTGCTTGTGCCAATCTTTTCACTATGTTGACATAAGGTATGTCGACATTTTTCATGTGTCAACCTATGGCCTGTTGACCAAAAGTGGTCAGCCTTATCAGTGGCGACCCTATGACCCATACCCGCATTGATATGGAAGAACAGCTTGTGCTGCTTGTTAAAAAGTTGTAGAAAGCAAGGAAATTAAATAAGAAAAATGCTTATGTGCCCTTTTACCCCCACCACCTTGCAATACTGCCCAACAGTTTAGTGTATAAAAAGAAGAAAGTCCAGGCTATTGTAAAAATTGTGTAGTTGCACCTACTCATGCCATGAGGCTACCATGTTACGTATTTTTCCTTTTATTTATTTTTCACTAATGTGTAGACTTCAAGTAAAAAAAAAATATATATAGATATATATATTTATGCATTTTGATCTAGAATGCTTTACTAAATGTTTTTGTGTCAACCAGGGCCCAAAAGATCAGCACAAGAAAAATATTTAAAATTGACATCCAAGTACCATTAATCTGTAAACATTTCTGGTTTTCCCAATACATACAATGCAATCTGGCTTCCTGTGCATTAACACAGGGTTGCAGACTTTATAATTCTCCTCTCCGGGAGAAGCCCGGAGAGGACAGTTCCAGCAGCCGCGTGATGTCACTAAGCCCCACCGTCATGACGACAAACTGCCGAATTCACGGATCTCCGTGGAGGGGGCTGGGCTAAAATGACGCGATTGTGACATTTTAGCTCCGCCCCCTCCTCTGAGACCCAAGGATTGCGGCATTTTAATGCCGCAATCCGGGGCACAGGGGGTTCCCCCCTGAATCCGGGAGGGTTGCGCACCCTTCCGGGGGCTGGGAGGGGGTCCCGATTTTCGGGAGACTCCCGGCCATTCCGGGATAGTCGGCAACCCTGCATTAACATTAAGTTAATAAGTACCCACCATACCCCAAACTTTAGATATACTTGGCTCAATCCAACTAGGTGCAAGTATGGAAATGCAAAAATTAAACTTGCACAGCTGACACATAAGTAATCCAGTTAGAAAGGCTATAAGTGCATCAAAATTGGAAAAACCTTCTTGGTCCCTGACAAAGTGACAACTTCTTCGTGTAGTGACGATCTACAAACCACCAAGCCAGGAAGAGGATATTGTCAAGAGCATATTGCAGGACATCAATAAATGGCATTAAAAGGAGAGGTAATAATCATGGGAGACTTTAATCTACCTGATGTGAAGTGGGAGGAGTCTATTGCAAGTTCCACCAGAAGTAGGGACATTCTGAATTCCATGCAAGGAGCATCCCTCCAGTAATTGGTGAGGGAGCCCACTCGTAAGACGCAATATTAGATTAAATACTTAGAAATGTTGACAGAATAACTCAAGTAAATGTGGGTGAAAACCTGGGATCCAGTGACCATCAAGCAGTATGGTTCAGAATAAAGACAGAGACTGACTTATTACACACAAAAACAAAGGTGTTAGATTTTAGGAAGGTTGATATTTTAGAGATGCTAAGCGATTCTTTGAAACTTCAAAGAAGTGCAGAAGTGGTAAAAATTAAAAAGTGCAATACTAAATGCAACAGAACTTTGTGCCAAAAGAAGGAAAAGGAAGCCAGAGTTGTTTGCGAAAGAAGTAGCAAGCATCATGAAAGCAGAAAAGTTGGCCTTTAGGAAATATAAGCAAACGCAGAATAATAGATGTGAAAAAGCACAAGCTGAGGAGAAAATGGCCCAGTCAGTGGGTAAAGGGGGAGGAAACTTTTTTTAGGTATATAAGTGAAAGGAGCAAATAAAAAGTGGAATAATAACACTAAAGACTGATGGGATTATTCTGGTTCACTTCTGGCAAATTCCATGTGCACTGTACATGTGCAGAGAGATTAGATTTGGGTGAGTTATTTTGTTTCTATGCATGGAAAATACTGACTGCTTTATAGATTTCATTTTGAAGTAAAACCCCACCCAAA
Organism: Crinia signifera; assembly: GCF_055691185.1. Lineage (NCBI taxonomy): Eukaryota > Metazoa > Chordata > Amphibia > Anura > Myobatrachidae > Crinia > Crinia signifera. Next base: position 193,508,048 of record NC_139221.1, read on the forward strand.
TCTAACTCTCTATGCACATGTTGCATCAGCCCCCCCCCCCCCCCCCCTCCACCCCTTGCAGTGCACAAGGTTTTGTCCATCTCAAGGTGCGTACACACACGTACAGATTTTTCTGTCTGATCTATCTGGTGGGAACAAAAACCTGGAAATGTATGGGAGCATATGACAATCAAAAATTTCCACCCAAATGCAGGAAAACAGAAAAAATATGCGCTTTGATAAATTTGTTATATCAGAATAATTTAAACAATTTGTCTAAGCATATATTTTTTTCTGTTTTCCTGCACTTGGGTGGAAATTTTTGATTGTCATATGCTCCAATACATTTCCAGGTTTTTGTTCTCACCAGATAGATCAGACAGAAAAATCTGTACGTGTGTACGCACCTTTAGAAGGAATTTGCCAGAAGGAGTGAACCAGAATAACCCCCAGAGAATGGCAGTCTTCTTGAAGAAGACAATGTAATAGCAGATCATATTAATAATTATTTCTGCTCAGTGTTCACTGCTGAGAGAGTGGAAGGGGACACAGTTTCTGCTCAGTATTCACTACTGAAAGAGAGGGGAAGGGGTCACAGTTAAGTTGCAAGTATATTCAGAAATATTTTTCAAAGATTTTTCTTAAGATCTCATGTGCTTTCCTATGGATCTTTTGTTAAATCTTCTATCTTTCATGCAGCACGTAAGATCAGAAGTTTTAGTAAAAAGATCTACAGGAGCGCGCATCGGACCGAAATCGGCCAATTTTTGACCGACTATCGGTCGATATATCGGCCGATTTATCGGAATTCGGCCAAAAAATCTTTCTAGTGTGTGAGCACACTAGAACTTTTTTTTTTGCCCATTTTCCGATAAATCGGCCGATATAGCATCCAATGTTTATGGATAATCAGTCGAAAATCGGCCGATTGCTAAATCTTCTGATCTTACATGCTGCATGAAAGATCAGAAATTTAACAAAATATCCATAGGAACGCACATGAGATCTTCAGAAAAATCTTTGGTAAAGATGTGGCATGGCTGAAATCTTTGGTCCAGGACGGACCAAAGATTTCAAGGCTAATTTATGGACACATCTTAAGATCGCAGATCTTTCTAGTGTGTGGGCACCTTTAAAACAAAGAGCTGTACAATATATCAAAACCAGCAACTACAGGATCCTAAACAGCATGGGTTTACTGGGGGGAAATCATGTCAAACAAATCTTTTGCCTGGGTGACTAAAGTAATAGATCAAGGTGGGGCTGTAGATGTAGCTTATCTAGACTTTTAAGTAAAGCTTTTGACACTGTCCCACATCGCAGACTGGTATTTTAAAACGTTTCTAAAAACGGGTCTGCCAGCTAAAACCCCTTTTACACCGCATGCCTTTAAACTGTATTTCAGTGCAGTTTTTGTTCCTTCACAACACTGAACCCGTTTTAACCCATAGAAAACAGTGGATGAAAGAAAACGAGTCTGAAACGGGTAGGACCCTGCTTTATTACCGTTTAGAAATACCAGTTCAATAGAACCGGTAAATTCACTCTGCACCGCACCTTTCAGACTGCACAAATTACCATTTTAAAACGGTAAAAAAAATGGCAAAATAACGGGTAAAAAGTGCGGTCTGAAAGGGGCATTATTTGGGCATTTATTTAAAAAAAAGCAATGTTTTGTTTATAGACAAAAGTTATAAATCTACCAAAAAAAAGTTATTTTGGGGTAATTTGAGGTAATTACCCCCAATAATAACATGTAATAATTGTTACAAATCAACTAAATTTTTTTCCCCCCTAATGCTTCATCTGCTCTGGGGGTGCACAAAAAAAAACACAGTAAAATACATGTTGTTATTTTGTATGTAAATGTACCCATTTCCACTGCAACTAAAAATCCTGGATTATTGCTGTGATAACCTGAGAGCTGCTCAGTGGAAAATGGTTAAATTAAGGCCTAGAAATCTAATCCGGCTAATTTTCAGGTTTGATCCCATGAAGAATCCGAAGCACAGTAATCCTAAAATGGGTAAGCCGGATTGTTGTGCCCCAGTACCCGTGTAAGCCATAGAGAGAACTGGAACAAGGAGACAATGTAATCTCTGTGAGGTGGCACTGGTCACATGTTCGTGAGGTCTCTGCCCCAGCAATAACCCAGGTCCAGCCGACACTCTGAAAGGAGGAGGTTGAAGCAATGTATAAAATGCTTGTGGTTCCTAACTCCAGCCCTGATCATGTATCCAACACATGTCATGATTTCTGTATTTATTTACTCATGCACAGAGTATTTAATTAGTCAATAATTATCCACCTATTTCTACGTATAGAAAGCTGGAAAACTGTTATGGGTACTTGAGGATCCCTGGTCTATAATAAAGTCTAGCTAAAATAAAAAATAGGATTTAGGGTACCTACCGGTAAATCCTTTTCTCGTAGTCCATATGGGATACTGGGCTTCACTACTATGGGGATTGAGACCTCCGCAGGAGAGACAGGCACATAAAAGAACTTTCCGTGTGGGTGCACTGGCTCCTCCCCTCAATCTCCCTCCACTAGTCAGTTAATGCAAAAACTGTGCCGAAGGAGAGCATGTGAGGAGTATGTGAAAATGTATTGTGGTGAGATTCATCCAGCACACCCAAACGAACAAAAAACATATAAAAGAGGTGAATCCTAACAACTTAAGAGGACACCTGTAACTAGAACAAATCTATAGTCATATTTATCTTATAGAAAACAAGGCAATAAGCCTAACAATGAAGTAGGATCTGACAGCAGAAAAAGCCGCACTGAGGCGGGCTCCCAGTATCCCATATGGACTACGAGAAAAGGATTTACCGGTAGGTACCCAAAATCCTATTTTCTCTACCGTCCAATGGGATACTGGGCTTCACTACTATGGGGAGGTCCCAAAGCTACCAGAACGGGTGGGAACGTGCGGATTCTGCTGTAGAACCGCATTCCCGAACTGGGAATCCTCCCTGGCCAGGGTGTCAAACTTGTAGAACTTCACAAATGTGTGTTGCCCTGACCAAGTTGCGGCCCTACAGAGCTGCATTGCCGACACCCCTCGAGCAGCCGCCCAAGAGGTACCTACAGACCTGGTTGAATGAGCCTTTACTGAAAAAGGAAGCGACAAACCAGCTGATGCATAAGCCTGCTGGATAGTACATCTTATCCACCTGGCAATGGTACGCGTTGAAGCAGGTAAACCCTTCTTCTGCGCATCATAAAGCACAAACAGGCTGTCCGTCTTACGGATCCTAGCTGTGCGCTTGACATACCCCTTAAGGGTGAGGACCACATCCAAGGTATCTGGTATATCTGGGTGTGTCGCACTAGAAGGAACCACAATAGGTTGGTTTAGGTGGAACCCTGACACCACCTTTGGAAGGAATTGTGGTCTAGTCCTGAGTTCCGCCCTATCGTTGTGGAACACAAGGTAAGGGCTCCGACAAGATAAGGCCCCGAGCTCGGACACCCTCCTGGCCGAAGCTAGAGCCAGCAGAACAACAGTCTTCCAAGTGAGGTGTCGCAGCTCAGACTCCTCCAGTGGAACAAACCGGGCTGATTTTAAGAAAGTAAGAACTACTTCCAAATCCCATGGTGCAGTGGGAGGCACAAAGGGGGGCTGAATCCTCAGCACCCCCTGTAAGAAGGTTTGTACCTCCGGCAAGGCCGCAATCTTTTTCTGGAAAAACACAGATAGTGCGGAGATTTGGACCTTTAAGGAACCCAATCTGAGTCCCTTATCCAAGCCAGCCTGAAGGAAACGTAGCAGACTGTTTAATCGAAAACTGGCCGGAGGCAAGTCATTCTTCTCACACCAGGCAATATATCTGCGCCATATTACATGATAATGAGACGCCGTCACTGGCTTCCTGGCTTTTATCATTGTAGTGACGACAGAGGAATGGAGACCCTTGTGGACTAAGATCTGCCGCTCAACCTCCAGGCCGTTAAACGTAGCCGCTGTAAGTCCTGGAAGACGAACGGGCCCTGGAGGAGCAGGTCTTCTCTTAGGGGCAGACGCCACGGGTCTTCCACTAGCATGGCCTGAATGTCCCCGTACCAGGCCCTTCTTGGCCAGTCTGGTGCCACCAGTATGGCCTCCGTCCCCTGATGCCGGAGCCGCTTTAGCACCCGAGCCAACAATGGGAGAGGTGGGAAGAGGTACACCAATTGGAAATCCCAGGTCCAGGTGAGAGCGTCCACCGCTATCGCCCCTGGGTCTCTGGTCCGTGCACAGTACATTGCTACCTTGTGGTTCAATCGTGAAGCCATCAGGTCGATCTGAGGGAGCCCCCACAGATCCACTATGGCATCGAACACTTGAGTGTGAAGGCCCCACTCTCCCGGGTGAAGATCGTGACGACTCAGGAAGTCCGCCTCCCAATTGTCGACCCCCGGGATAAAAATGGCAGACAGGGCCTGGACATTCTGTTCCGCCCAGGACAGAATTTTTGACGCTTCTCTCATGCAAGGCATGCTCTTGGTACCACCCTGCCGATTTATATAGGCCACAGTGGTGGCATTGTCCGACTGGACCTGGATCGCCTTGCCCTGTAACAATGGAGCTGCCTGTAACAGGGCATAGTAGACCGCCCTCAGCTCCAGCTTGTTGATATGAAGGCCCGACTCCAGTGGAGACCATCGACCCTGTAGGCGGACTCCCTGTGTCACAGCTCCCCAGCCCCTCAGGCTGGCGTCCGTGGTTACCAGAATCCAGTCCTGGATCTGGAACCGTCTGCCTGCCAACAAATTGGATGAATCTAGCCACCACTGTAGCGAGATCCTGGTTCTTGTTGCAAGGCCAATCCTTCTGCGCATCTGCAGGGGGGAGCCGGACCATTTTGTCAGAATATCCAATTGAAAAGTCCTGGAATGGAAGCGGCCAAATTGTATTGCTTCGAATGAAGCCACCATCTTGCCTAGAAGCCGGAGGCAAAGATGGATCTGTACCAGAGGTGACTGTAGGACCTCCCTGACCAGCTGTTGTATTGCAGTGACCTTTTCCATCGGCAGAAAGACCTTTTGTTCTGATGTATCCAGGATCATGCCCAAGAAAACCATCCTCTGGGTCGGAACCAGCGATGATTTGGGCATGTTCAGGATCCACCCGTGGTCTCTTAGAACCTGTATGGACAGATTGAGAGCACTGCTTAAAGCCTCCGCCGACCCTGCTTTTATTAGCAGGTCGTCCAGGTATGGCACTACATTCACCCTTCGGAGCCTGAGTAGTGACATCATTTCCGCCATTACCTTTGTGAAAACCCGCGGGGCTGTCGACAGGCCGAAAGGTAACGCCCGGAATTGGTAATGGTCGTTTCCCAAGGCAAACCTGAGATAGATTTGGTGTGGGGGCCAGATAGGAATGTGTAGATAGGCGTCTTTGACGTCTATAGAGGCCAGGAACTCCCCTCTTTCTAGGCTGGCGATCACAGAGCGCAAGGACTCCATCCTGAACTTGAACACGCGCAGGAAGGGGTTCAGTGACTTTAGATTCAGGATGGGTCTTACTGAGCCGTCTGGCTTCGGTACCAGGAATAAGTTGGAATAATATCCCTGGCCCTGCTCCGTGTGTGGCACCGGTACAATTACCTGAGACTGAAGCAGCCTGGTAATGGCCCCCTGAAGGAGCACCTGATCTTCCTGGGATGCTGGAAGTGCCGACCTGAAGTATCGTCTGGGAGGGGGTTTGTCGAATTCCAGCCTGTAACCTAGAGAAATGAGACCCCTGGCCCAGGAATCCAGACCCGAGGCGTCCCACACATGGCTGAAATGCAACAATCGCGCTCCCACCGCGAGAGAGTCTCGTGGCGGGAAAACCCCGTCATGCTGCAGGCTTAGAGGAAGTCGCGGCATTTGGACGGTCCTGGGTGTTGGAGGTGTTAGGCTTCCTAAACTTGCCTCTCGTGCCCCTGCTGGCATTGGAGGCGCCCCTAGCCTTGGGGCGAAACCTGTTCCCACGAAAGGACTGCTGGGAAGCACCTGTGAAGGTACGCTTTGCAACCGTGGGGGCTGATGGAAGGAAGGTAGATTTTCCTGCCGTTGCCTTGGAAATCCAACCGTCTAATTCACTGCCAAACAGCCATTCTCCTGTAAAGGGAATACCCTCCACACTCTTCTTTGAGTCTACATCTGCAGACCACTGACGCAGCCACAGGGCCCGTCTGGCTGAAACCGCCATGGCTGAATTGCGCGCGTTTATTGTGCCCAATTCCTTTTGTGCCTCGCACAGGATTTTTGCGGTATCCTGAATGTGACGCAGGCTGTCCCCTATCTGGGCCACAGTCATGTCACCCAACAACCCTTCCTGAATCTGGGTTGACCAGGTATGAATAGCCTTGGCCATCCAGCAGCTGGCTAAAACTGGACGCTGGGATGCCCCACTAGCCGTATATATGGACTTGAGGGTAGCTTCCAGCCTTCTGTCCGCCCCGTCCTTAAGGGTGGATACCCCTGGGACTGGTAACAACACCTTTTTAGAAAGGCGGGAGACAGAGGAGTCCACTACCGGTGGCTCCTCCCACTTCTTTCTGCCCAAAGGTTCAAAAGGATAAGCATTTGTGAACCGCTTTGAAAGGGTAAACCTCTTATCAGGGTTTTGCCATGCAGCCCTGAACACAGTTTCTAACTCCGCCTGCTCAGGGAAGTATACTGGCTGTTTCCTCTGAGTCATGAAGAAAGGATCTCCTTCTGCGGATGCCTCCACTGGGAGATCTAAAACCTCCCTAATGGCCCTGATAAGTGGCTCTGGACCATGCACTGCCGCCTCAGGAGCTGGTTCCTGCAGACCCTGCTCCTCACCCTCCTCCAATATGTCCTCATCGTCATCATCTGTGTCAGGATCCATTGCAGTAGCCTGCCTCTTTTGAGGCTGTGCGGGAGGAGGAGGTACATTAAGGGTATGAAGAATATCCACCCTGGCAGCTAACATGGACAATTCCCTCTGAACCCTCTGCGTTTGCTGAGTGTTAGTGGAAAGCTGTGACGCCACAGAACCCAACAAGGTCTTTATGTTGGAGGCCCAAGCAGGCTCCTGCTCGTCTGCCTGCGACGGCCCCACAAGCTGTGGGGGCACCCCACTGATCTGGGTGTCAGCACTGCTGGGCTGAGGTGACATACAAGCCTCACAAGTAACCTGTGACTGTGACTTGGGCACAAACTTGGTGCTACACACCATGCAAGTGAACTTTTTCACCATGATGAGACAGTACTAACAATGTCTGCTGTACAATCTGCAGTACAACACAACCCCCACGCAGTCACACACGTGCACACACCGCACCACTGGATATGAAAAACAGACTATGTGCTTGTTTTATGCTGTGTTCTGTAACTAATCAGTGGGGAAAAAACAGAGCAATTGGGGAGCCAAGTACACCCTTAACCTGAACTCACAGATCTGGGTGAGCTGGTAACGCTTACACAGTGATATGAACAACACAGTGTCTAATAAGCCAGATAGCGCAGCAGCGCTAAATCGCTATGAAAAACCTGCTGTCTCTGCCGTGCTGCAAGTACCCGGATCCACCACGCCAGTGAGGAGCCCTCTGTAATGGAGTCTGGCAGCGTGTGAAGAAGCAGGAAGTGACAGCGCGCGCCCAGCAGAGCTTGGTCCCGCTCTGAGTGAAGCCCCGCCCCCTGTACACGGACTTCTATATATTTATACTGACATTAATAAAGGTGTAAAACATATATATATATATACACACATTATACCCTGAGGGGTGTCCCTGGTGGTCCAGCGGCAGCACCCCTATGCCAGTTACCAGACGCGGTGTTCACGCGGTCCCTGCTGGAGAGCCGCCATTACTAGCCGTCGTCTTGCCGCACCAGAAATGGCTGCGGGGACCCCTTGTGGGACCCCCAGCCTGTACTCACCACTGAAGTCTTCAGACCTGTCAGGGGTGTGCGGCGGCTAGGAGACTTGCTCGCCACAGCGCAATGCTGTGCGGTGACAAGTCCCACGCAGGACCGAATTGTCCTGTAGCAGGGTCAGCTCTGCACCTGAAGAGGTCGGGGACTGACCCTTCCCCTGACACCCACGAAGCAGGACAGCTGTGTGGTCACCACAGCGCCCCAAAATAACAAACTTTAAAAATAAATGTAGAAAAACTCTGGAGCATCCAGAAGCACTGCCTCTCCTGAGGCACATTTTTCAAAACTGACTAGTGGAGGGAGATTGAGGGGAGGAGCCAGTGCACCCACACGGAAAGTTCTTTTATGTGCCTGTCTCTCCTGCGGAGGTCTCAATCCCCATAGTAGTGAAGCCCAGTATCCCATTGGACGGTAGAGAAAAGATAAGTGTAAGTGGATATGATTTTATTACACATGTAGGGCCAAAAGTACAGTAATTGGGTGCGAGAATCAAAAAGTTAAATATTTTTTAAGCATTTTTTAATTAAAGCAGCAATCATTTACACTGAAAAACAGGTTGATTTTGCCATGTAACTGATTGCAGCTTTAAAAAAATGGATAAACACTCCCCAAAATCTCTTACTTTCTATTTGTCACACCCCATTACATTTGGCCCGTAATATGTAGATCATTACACATACCTGTAGTACAAAAGTACAGAAGAGTCTTTCTGCATACTAGTGACATACTTTGGATAATTCCTGTCATTATGACACAAAATAGAGGCTAGAGAGGTTATCAGAGATGTTTTAGATGACTGCATGTTACACATCAATAAACCCTGTTGGACGGCACTGAAACACATGAATCAAGCCAAAACACACACAATAGAGTTGCAGACACGTCAATGTAACATTTGTATGAAAATACCACAAGCCAAAAACCTTAAATGGCTCATTTTGTAGCTATATTTCTCCATCCACTTTGAAAAGTAGAAACAGTTTTGCAAAACAGACAAGAAGGGTGGAGTAGTGAGGGCATGGCTAGACAGAGTTTTTAAGAATAGTATCTGATAACCTGTCTAGCCTGTAATTATTTTGTGTTAGCACACAAGTGTATGGGATTGAGCATTATGTTTAAATTTTCAGTTACTTGCTGTACATTCACACAAAAACACTATAGAATATGTATTTCACCTGTCAAGTCACTTTAACACAAACATCAGGGTATACTGTAATTTCCACAGCTATATTCTATATACATATATATTACACACAGATAGAATAGATAGATAGATAGATAGATAGATACACAATTTGGTGTTGCGGCCTGGCACTCTCCCAACCGGCTTACACCTTCACCTTAAAAACGGGGTACGAGCCGCGAAACGTCGGAATCTGCATTACTTGTTAATGCCTTAAATACAAGCATTTGAAAGTCCTCAGAGTGCCGCAACTTGTTTGTCCTTTGAAGAAATATATATATATATATACATACACACACACACACACACACACACGTGCTACTAGCTATATATATATATATATATATATATATATAAAGAAATGAGGAGAGCGAGCACTCTATAGTGCATGAATCCGTTTTTTTAAAAGAGGATTTATTAAGGGTAACAACAGGGTGAAACACAGTGAGGGTAACGTACCAAATATAGCGGCACACACGCCGCAGGTATATCACAGAGACACGCTGTCCAGACAGCAGTTGGTGGAGCGGTTACACTCAGCCGATGTTCTCAGGCGGTGATTTCAGCTGTTTGCAGCGGCGATGGGAACCACATGAAAACTCTTTGTCAGAGATGACGCTAGGTCACGCTCCAACGCGTTTCGTCATCGACTTCGTCAGAGGGCTTGAAGTGCACCTGTACACCTTGATGAAGGGGTATCCATTCCCCG
>NC_139221.1:193520299-193797799 GCF_055691185.1 Crinia signifera
CAAAGATAAAGTAATTGTTATCCAGTGCCAAGTGTAACAGTCTTGTAAAGAAAGGGATAGGGGGGCCTTTGTAATGTTCAGAGGACTCAAGTAAAGTACATACCGCGTCAGTGCCTCATGTTGTGGGAATGTTCGTATACAGGCTTGTAACATCAGCCGTGCAAACAAAGCATTCATCAGGTATATCCCCCAGGGCATTCAGTTTGTTCAGGAAAGTGATTGTATCTTTCAAATAGGTACCTTGCATCTGTACTACCGGCTCTAGATAATAGTCCAAGTACTTAGCGACATCATAGAAAAGAGAGTTCCTTGCAGATACTATCGGTCTGCCAGGCGGATTGCGATAGTCTTTGTGCAAATTAGGGATAGTATAAAACACGGGAATTTGGGATTTGGTTTGAGTAGTGCCAAGGCAGTGTCTTTGGTGATCCAATCTTTGGAAACTGCCTCCTTCAATAAGTCATCAAGTTGTGTTGCGAAAGCCAATGTATGGTCTCTTGCAAGTTGTGTATACACATTGGTATCCCCAAGTTGTCGCATCGCTTCATTCCTATAGTCCGATATGTCCTGTATCACCAGGGCACCACCCTTATCGGCTGGTCTAATTATTATATCCTGGTATGCGGCTAGTTACTGCAGCGCCAGATATTCCGATCTCGTGAGGTTGTTACTACTCGGTGAAGACTCTTTATAGTTTTTTATTTCTTCAGTGATGAGGTTAACATAATATTTGATTGCAGGGTTATTTGATGCCGGATCAAAGCTACTTTTTTTACGTACAGGTTCTGTCAGCCCAGTGTAATTTTCATTGGCCGAGGCGTTGAAGAATTCTTTTAATCGGAGTTGTCTCGCAAACAGATTGGTCTGAACCAGTGCTTTAAATTCATGGTGTCTATTCATAGGGACAAAGCTAAGTCCCTTGCTGAGTACCGCCATCTCGTCTTGGGTGCACATTTATTTCTTGCTTGCTTTCCGCTTTACTTTGTCTCTCGCACTGTTTGCCTCTACGTGTCCTGGACCTTTTATTTGCACCCTTGTACATACTCCTAAAGGGAGCTGACCTGAGGATGTACCCGGTGCTGTGTCTTGCTCGCTGCTAGATGATATCCCTCCACTAGATTGGTCAGTCTCTAGTGGGAATCTGACACTGCGTCTGTTATATCTTTGTCGTCCCGGGTTTGGGAAACTTTTTGTGTTGTTGACCCAAGAGTATACTCTGTTCTCTTGATAGTCTTTAGTCACTTTTTTAAATTTATCAGTCTTGAACCTAATTAGGTCCTGTTTATATTTGTCAATTTGCGTTTGCAATTTGTTCATCCAATCTCCCGCAGGGTCGGTCATGAATACTGTGGCTGTTTCTTTTTCCAAATCTATGATTTTCTCCTTCACTGCTTGTAATTCCCTTTGAGACTAATCAATCACCAGAAGTATGAGATCAAAGAATGCCTTATTCAAGACAGCTGCCATTTTCTGCAAAATTCAGGATTGTATCTTCCGATTGTAGGAATGTTGTGTATCCTGAATCCTCTCGGGATCTTTTTATCCCGAAAGTAGTCGGACAGTGATACACCATGCAGGTAGAAGCCCGTCTCCTCCTTTTTTAGTTTGAGGCGTTTGAAAAATTGTTGCTCAGCAGTATCATTGTGAAAAAGCTTGCAAAGGAAATGTACTCATTTAAACCCCTCGGAGAGATCGTATTTAAACATGAAATCCATTTGGTTTCCCTTTGTAGTAGTAATACGATCTCTCCGAGGGGATTAAATGAGTACATTTCCTTTGCAAGCTTTTTGTAATTGTAACCAATAAGTGGCATGGGATAGCTTAAATCTACTCATATGGTAGTTTGTTACTTTCAGCAAATAACGCAAATGTACGTATCAAATGTATGGGTACTTATGTAATATCTGGGCTCCCGTTTTTATTATGAGACCGCATGCGCTCGCCACGCTTCGGGCACGGTGGCTCGCTGCGCTCGCCACACTATATAAAATCAACTCCGTGCGTAGTTGGATAGTAGGGGTATGAAAAAATGGGGTGCATTTAACATGGGAGCCCAGATAATACATAAGTACCAATGTATGCAATAAATTTTTACAATGAAAATACCGTACAATGTAACATATAATGTATCTGCTTTGACTGCTATATTTTGCACATATATATGTATATATATATATATATTTATTGTATATATATATTTATTGTATATATATATTTATTGTATATATATATTTATTGTATATATATATATTTATTGTATATATATATATATATATATATATATATATATATATATATATATATATATATATATATATATATATATATATATATATATATATATATAAACTGCTTATCATTTTAACACTTTCATTTGTACAAAGCATGTAAATATATTGATGGACCGGGGGAGAGGCGGCTCACCTCTGATGATGTCATTACATTGGGCGGGTTCATACACGTGGATTCACTATGTCTGTACCTATATAAATAATGTATTGCACTATACCTGTATTCCTGACAGTTGAAATAAATCGAAACGTGGAATTAAAAAATATATTTAGAAATGTTCTTTTAAAAATATGAAAGATTTATTTTGAAAGAATATATAAAAAATACTTCTACAATAAAACAAAATGGACAATAAATATACGAATAGAATGAGGTAAAATTGCTTAACTTAAGGATGTAGTTGGAGGCTAGAATCACCTTTTTTTTTATGAGCAATTTACCACTGCTCCCTTTCTTAAAGACCGGCTGACACCCAGGGAACATTGTTTATTTATTAACTATTCAATTGGGAAAACACAAGTGGCGCCCCTCATCCAATCTTCACAAACTATATATATATATATATATATATATATATATATATTATGGAAGTCGAGTTACACACACGCCATTTTAGGATAGTATGGCCGCCATTTTGGTTCGCAGAGTTGCGCAAATAAAGTTTCCATACCCGAGTATGTGTGACAAAGTGGACCGGAAGAGTAGCCATACTATCACACATAAATTCATAATAACACACTTACACTAAATGAAATATAGTTAAAGGTTTAGAACGCCACACATAGCTTAGTTAGCCCTGCACACATCTGTCTGTATCATGTTTAGTATCGTTTCGTTCCGTTTCTTATGCGTAGTATTCCGGTCATTGCGAATATTTCGCAATATACACGACTCGATAGTTATGGACATAATCCATATTCCAGGGACAGTTTCTGTTGAAAGTATGTAACAAAGGAATCTAGATGAAACCGGTTCTTATCACTGCTGACGCCGAAACCATCAGACAAAGGACTCTTAAAGTTCACTCCCCTGGACCTAGCCAAACCAGGTGTATCATCTTACCCCCCAATCACAGCTGACCTGACATACGACCTCTGACCAATGAGAACGGCCTTTGACCTCCCCTTTCTGACCCTATAAGATAGGCGACCCAGAGCAGCAAAAGCTCTCTTCGGCACATCTACCTTTCCCTGACTTTCCACCGGACTATAGTTCATCCCTGAACGATAGTGAGCTCTGACCGGACTGCGCTTCGCATATTTGATGAGAACGGTAACGGTTGCATTAACGGTATTTATTCTTATTGTATTGATTGGCTGATTGTGTCCTGTATCTGTTTTTCTTCCCTTAGTAGAGCCTGTATAGTATATACTTTGTTAGACTATTGTATAACTTGTTATACCTGTATTTTCTATTCCTGTAACCCCCCTTTTGTCCATTAGGGACTTAAATACAACCTCTTTATGGAGTTCTTATCTCCTTACTTCTATACTGTGGTTTGTGTCTGTTATTCGCATTTAGCGATAAAGGTATATTACGGACACTGTCCATAAAGGTATATTCGCAGATTAGAGACAAAGTACTGCGAAGGAATCTCTGATTAAGGTATTGGTTCTTGGTGTACATAATACAATAAAAGGTACGCTACGCTTTGTTCGCACGTAGTTAGGTATAAAGGGTACGTTGGTTGCGGACTTATTACGTAACCAACGCTTTTCACTTATTGTCTCTCTGGTCATATTATAACCCGTTAACAATAAACATACATACATACATACATACATACACATACAGGTTGAGTATCCCGTATCCGAATATCCGTTATCCGAATTATTCCGAAAACCATACATTCCAGAAAGTGCAAAAAAAATTTTTTTTTGCTAAAAACTCACTGGGGACATTTGTAGCAGCACTGCTGAGGACATGATATGTAACTGGCACTATATATGTACAAGAAAATGATTGCTTGACATTCAAATTCAATATCTGAGATATACACAAATTTTGTTTCATGTTTTGAAACCTTGTTTTTTGAACAAATAAAATATATTTGTGTGCATTTCATGTGTTTGATGTGTTTATACAGCATAAATGCAAGATACCTCAAAATACATAATTGAAATATTAAAATATTCCGAAATACGGAATAATCCATTATCCAAAATTCTCCTGGTCCCGAGCATTTTGGATACGGGATACTCAACCTGTATATATATATATGTATATATGTATATATATATATATATATATATATATATATATATATATATATATATATATATATATTAGGTGATTCTTCGCGCCCTACGGGGCGCTCTTCACACCGTCGTAACTGTGCCCCCTTAATTTGTGAACGTTTGTATTGTGAGAAATATGGTTAGAATTGTATGAAAGATGGCCTGTATTGCAACTTGAGTTATAGGTGAAATGTGTTAAATAGAGAGCATATGATGTGGAAGGGGGGGTGTACTGTTTTGTTTAATTAAAAAGCGGTTACAGAGAAAGATGTACATTGATAGTGTGGATAGTACAGTGACATTTGTGGGTGTGGGGGGGGGGGCTGTATTTGCATGGTGGGTGTGTGTGTGTGCGCAATAGTATAGTAGGGTGTTTTTGAGTCAGCGGCTCCCCACTGGCGGAGGTCACGACACAGGAAAACAGGAGGCTGGGTAGTGATAGGGGTGTGTGGGAATAAGGGGGACTAAAGAGGAGGGTTGGAGATACTGTGCAGCTTCTGCCAGTGGGTGAGGGTCCAGCGTGGCAGTACAGGATGGTGGCCCTGAGTCAGTGTCTCCTCCTACTGGGTGGGAGTTAGGGTGCATGAAAGCAGGAGGCTGGGCTATGAGGCATGATAGGGGCATGTGGGCAAAACAGCGTCAGCGACTCCCCAGTGATGGAAGTTACGGTTCAGGAGAGCAGGAAGCTGGGTAGTGATAGGGGTGTGTGAGTATACGGGGGACTAAAGAGGGGCTTAGGGGTGCCGTGAATTGCGGGAGGGGCACGGGGGTGCTGTGAATCAAGGGAGGGAGGGGGCGCAGGTGTCCGCAAATCGCGGGAGAGAGCGGGGGTCCGCAAAGCACGGGAGGGGGCGTGAATCACGCGAGGGGGGGTTGCGAATTGCGGGAGGGGGGTGCGTGGGGGTGACATGAATCGTGGGAGGGGACGTGAATCGTGGAAGGGGGGGTGCGCGGGGGGTCCGCGATTTGCGGGAGGGGGGGCACGGCTCGCGATGAATCAACCTAGTTGGTTATATATTCTTGTAGAAGGATGGAAGGATGTTGCTGTCATTCAGAATGCATTTACATAAACAGTAATAGTAGCAGTAAAAGATCTGACTTAAAGCACCTACAGTAAAACAGAACAGGTGTTATATATTATACAAAGAATTGGTTGATAATGTCTAGGTTGACGTGCACATAGTTGTCACTGGGAAAAAATTGCCACAAGAAAAAATCAACACAGAAGGTCAACACATGTAAATGTTGACATAAGTGTGACACCTCATTGGTGTCCATGTCGACACATGAGAATGAATATGAAAACATTCAAAAAAAGAAAAATAAATCTTCAAAAACTCAGGTCAACCTTTTCCATTGTCGACCATAGCCGTGTCAGTGTTTTGCATGTGCCATTTAATCCTGGGGTTGCCGTGAATCACGCACGTGCGCGGGGGGGAGGAGGTGAGGGGTGTCCGTGGAGGGGTCATGGGTGGATGCCGTGAATTGCGGGAGGGGGGGGTCGCGGGGGGGGGGTGGGTGCCGCGAATCGTGGGAGGGGGGGCGCGGGGGGTTGCAGTGAGTCGTGGGGGCGGGGGGTTGCCACAATGACAGGAGGTAGGGGGGTACGGTGCCGTGAATCGCAGGAGAGGAGGGTGTCACGGGGTGGGGACGCGAATCGCGGGAGTCGCTGGGGGTGCCGCAAATTGTGGGGGGTGTGCTGCGAATTGCGGGAGGGTGAAAAAATCACAAGAAAAAATCAACACAGAAAGGTCAACACATGTAAATGTTGACATAAGTGTGGCACTTCATTGGTGTCCATGTCGACACATGAGAATGAATATGAAAACATTCAAAAAGTGAAAAATAAATCTTCAAAAGCTCATGTCAACCTTTTTCATTGTCGACCATAGCCATGTAAGTGTTGTGCATGTGCCATTTAATCGTGGGGTTGCCGTGAATGGGGGGGGAGGGGGGTGGGGGGTGTCTGCGAATTGCGTGGGGGGGGGGGTCACGGGGGGTGCAGCGAATTGCGGGAGGGGGGGGGTCGTGGGGGGTGGGTGATGCGAATTGCGGGAGGGGGGTCGTGTGGGGGGGGGGTTGCGCGAATCACGGGAGGGGGTCGCTGGGGTGCCGCAAATCGCCGGAGGGGGGGTCGTGGGGGCTGGGGTTGCGGCAAATCAACACAGAAATGTCAACACATTAAATGTTGACATAAGTGTGGCACTTCATTGGTGACCATGTCGACACATGAGAATGAATATGAAAACATTCTTAAAATGAAACATAAATATATAAGAAACTGTTAATAAATAAATAAATGGGCGCGGGGGGGTTGCAGCGAATAGCAGAAGGGGGGGACGCGGGGGGTGGGGTGCCCCGAATCGCCGGAGGGGGGGTCGTGGGGGCTGGGGTTGCGGCAAATCGTGGGGGGGTGCTGCGAATTGCGGTAGGAGGGGTTCACGGGGGCGCGCGCGAATCGTGGGAGGGGCCCCGCGAATCGCGGGAGGGGGGGGGGGCGCTCACCTGGTGTGTCTGGTGATTAGCTGCGTCTTTGCTGGGTAACATGGGGAGGCAGAGGGTGTCTGGCACTGTGCATACCTCCCAACATGACCCATGCCAGGAGGGACACAATGCTCAGCCGCTGGACTTTCTTCCTAATGTATGATTACCTCCATCTGTGTTGAACAGGTTAATTGATAGGAAAGGTGCTTCAACACAGGTGATGGCAATCATACATTAAAAGGAAAGTGCAGGAGCAGAGCAATGTGTCCCTCCTATGACTGTGGGCTCACTGGGCTGGTTCTCTGTCATGTGAGTAAGAGGCTCCACCCAGCGTTAGAGGGTCAGACACACTGAGTGACAGATGTAGCCAAATATATAAGATATATATATATATATATACATACATACATACATACATACATACATACAGGTACACCACCGATTTTCCGGCAACCGTTGGTCCGGAACCTCTTTTAATCCGGACAATTTTGATTTGTCCGGATTAAAGGAGTTTAGTGACCTTCTTTAATCCGGACAAAGCAAAATTGTAAATTGTCTGGATTAAAAGAGGTTGATGAACTCTTAATATAGAACACTTTCTGCACATGGGCGTAAGGTAACACGCAATAGGCGCAAGTGTCAGTGAGTACAGCTTCCGCTGACACTGCAAGTGACACAGGAAGCATCATGTTGTCTGAGGTCAAAGCAAGTACCACACATCGGCGGAACACACACAGCATGAGCAAGTGCCACTGGGTACAGCTTCCAAGGATCCCGCAGGTGACACAGCAGGCAGCAGTGGGGCTGATATGGCATCCAAGGTCCCAGCAAGACTTTCATTCATACTGCACTTACTGTTTATGTTTGTTCAAAATATACCTGATACCTGTTTCGCTTATACAGCACGTACACTGTAATAAACAGTTTTGCATACACTACTTTGTTTATTCTTTCATTCATTATTATGCTGTAGCATATATTTGACTATTTATTGCTTTAGAAATGTACTGAAGGTGCAAAATTAGTAAAAACTAGAAATCCTTCTGTAATCCGGCAAAATCGATAATCCGGCATGGCATTTGAACCAATCATGCCGGAAAATCGGTGGTGTACCTGTATGTATGTATGTATGTATGTATGTATGTATGTATGTATGTATGTATGTGTATATATATATATATATATATATATATATACACACATACATATATATATATATATATATATATATATATATACACACACATACATAAACATACACACACACACACACACACACACACACACACATTACACTATATACATACACACAGGTTGGTTATCCCTTATCCAGGTTTCCCATATCCGAAATATTCCGAAAACCGTAGGTTTTTCAGAATATTTTGGGGTTTTTTGTTTTTATATTTTTGTTGTACCCCTATCCCCTTATTTTTGTCCATGACAGCCATTGGAATCCTCTTCAGCGGCATCCCCGGTCCCAAGGAGGCATTGCGCGGGCGCGCTAGTAATTTCACGGCACGCCCACACAATGCATCTTTGGGACCGAGGATGCAGCTGGAGAGGATTTTTGATGGCCACCGTGGACGTTGGGGAACCATCGGGGCACCACGAGGGGATCAGGTGAATATGAAAACAAAATATTCGAAATCCGCAAAAATCCCTTAGCCTAAATGCTTGTGGTCCCGAGCATTTCATATTAGGGATACATAATTATGGATGGATAACCGGACCACACGAAAGCCTGAGCACTGGCTTGCTATACGGCATGCAGGAACATCACGGACCGGTGGGAAAGCTGGAGGTGAGACAGCTGAGAGCGTCGTAGCCCACGCCCTGTTTCATCATAAGACTTCGTCAGAGGGCGTGGCTACTACGTACACTCAGCTAAGTTAAATGGTGATGGACTTGTCAATCAAAAAACTGTTCGTAATTGGGAATTCCCATTTAAAGAAATAAGGCGGAGGGGTTCTTAATATTATATCAATTAATAGGTGGAGTATCTCTAATGCATGTATTCAATGCCGCAGCGAGCGGCCGGCGAGGGGGTTAAACAGCGAGGATTGCTGAAAACCAGCGATCCTCGCTGTTTAACCCCCGCGCCGGCCGCTCGCACTATTCAACGTTGTGGGGAAATCCTCGCCGTCACAGGACGGCGAGAATTCCCCAAAACAGCGAGACCCGCGGCTGCTGCAGAAAACTCGCAGTTTTTAGCCGCGGGTCTCACTGCTTCTGGAGCCGCATCCGCCAATTCCTCCTCGCTAAAAAAACGGAGCGAGGGGGAATTGGCGGATGCGGAGGCAGTGTTGAATGCTGTCAGGGTGAGTGGTGACAGCGAGCAGGAAGACCTGCTCGCTGTCACCACTCGCAAACAGCATTGAATACATACCAATATGAGCCTTGGTATTTATAACAAGCCTCAAGGGAACATTTGCCCTCTATCCACACAGTCATAATCGTGAGCAGTTCTGCACGTTTAAAACACATATAAAAACGATTTAATATAAACAACGTACATAATTAAATAAACAATGTGTCAAATGTGTACAAGACCACATAAAATTATGCATATACACCACCAAATGAATAATTAATTAAATTACTTAAAATGTATCCTTATAAAACACAGTAATATAAGCAGATTAATATAGGGGTACATATATCACCGGTATGTAAACTCACAGTGGTACATCACAAAACTGAAATTAACTATTTGGACATCAAAATCATCCATAACTCAGGCCATGTAACTACTACGTTATATACAAAGGAGACAGACAGGAACACGCTCCTACACCATGCGAGTTTTCAGCCACCATCAAAGGACTGCCATATTCGCAGTTTATTTGAGTATGCCGTTGCACCAGTGACCCAGTGGAAAGAGATAACAATTGAACATCATGGCCCTCAAATTCCTTGCAAGGGGTTACCCCAGAAAAGAAATTGAAAAAAGCCAAGCAGAAGGCCGCCAGGAGACCTAGGGCCGAATTACTACAGGAGAGGCAAAAACGAGCAATCTCGAAAGCGACCCCATGGGTTCAGCAATACAACTCCCGCAGCAACGACCTAGTACGGAAAGGCAAGAGACTCTGGCCCATTATAACAGCAGACCCGGATCTGAAGGCATTAAAGGACCATCGCCTCATGCCAAGCTTCGCAAGGAGTAGAAATTTACGGGACTGGCTCATGAAGACCGACGTCACGAATTTAGGTGTAACTTCCAAGACACACTTCTTGTCAAAAAAGAAAGGATGTAGCAAATGTTTAGGCTGCACCACATGCAGGTTTATGCTGACAGGAGATACCATCACACACCCGCATACAGGAAAGAAATTTCGCATTGACAAGGCCCTCACATGTATCTCCAAATTTGTTGTGTAAGCCAAATGTGGCTTATGTTACGTGGGCAAAACGGAGCGGCAGTTCAAGGAGAGGATGGCCCGACATCGGACGGCCATCAGGGCAGCATTGGCTAGTGGCACAAGTGAGCAGCCAGTAGCTCGCCACTTTGCACAACAACAGCACGGAGTGGCGACCATATGCTATAAGATCATTGACCAGGTCCCCCTGTCCCCTAGAGGTGGTAACAGAGGGAAAGCTTTATTACAGCTTGAGGCTAAGTGGATCTTCCGCATGGACACCGTACAGCCAATGGGGCTGAATGAATCACTATGGCTTGGCTGTTTTCTTTGAATACAGCACACGTAAAAAGAGGTGTCCATAGTGACATTAAATAGTATAGGAACTTTGTGCATGATGTTTATGTTCATATGGCATTTAATTTGTAAGGCATATATGCCATAAAAAGGGCCCATTTTAAAATAAAAAGAAAAACAAAATGATTTGGGCACATAGGTATTATCACCTCAAAATGGATGAAGTTAGATCTAACACATTAAACCCTGAAAACATAGGCAGAGTAATTATGCACGGCCATAGAGGGCAAAGAGTTAAGTCGTTAAGCAAATCGATAATACATCACCAGTGTTCAAACTGGGGCACCAAGTAGGAATATCAGACCTATGGTGACCACCCATTTAACCCTAGATTGGTGCTCCGACCTTGTGAGTGCATTTTTAAAATTTTCTTTAATTGAAGGTACACATAGGGAGCAACTGTGAGCACCAGCATTCACGCATCCCCAATGACTGGGGTATGACACAGAAATGCAGCTAACGAATGCTGCATCAGAAAACATACACAGCACCTGACTTAAGCACACATCCTTAGAAGTCGGTTCACATTTTGTCAGTATTTGTATTTACATGTAGGAGTTAAATGTTTGATTTGTTTCACTCCGTTACCTAGGTGACGGAGGCCCCGACACACAGAGCGGCTCAGCTGACCCCCGCACTTCCTCTGACGTCACCAGTCGGGTGAGAGTGGACGGGAGACGGAGCGGACCGGGAGGTAGTATGCTGCACGGAGGAGGAGGCGCCACATGTTAAGGTATTTAAGCACTGTATGAATTTGTTTGCACAATCTTGTTGTTTTTCTGGCTTGAGAAAGGGGTGCAGCCCCGAAACGTTGCCATCACCTGCACTATTAAAACCTAAGTTTTTGAATTCACCGTTCTTTGTTATATATCAAAGCAGGGTCCGGCACAGCCTCCTAGATGAAAGAAATCACTTGGGTGCCTCCAACAGGGAAGTTCCAGGGGCCACCACTGCTTATACTTGAGTCAATGATTTTTCCCAGGTTTTTGGGGTAAAATTAGGTGTCTCGGCTTATACTCCAGTATATACGGTATATTCAGCATTCTTCCTTTACATATAAAATTATATTTGTGTATTGATAGTCTTTTATAGAAGTGATATATTTATTATTTATTAACAGTTTCTTATATAGTGCACACATATTCCGCAGCGCTTTACACACAATATTTGAACATTTACATCAGTCCCTGCCCCAGTGGAGCTTACAATCTATATTACCTACCACATGTACACAGATATTCTAGGGTTAATTTGTTGGGAGCCAATTAGCCTTCCAGTAGTATATTTTCGGATTGTTGGAGGAAACTGGAGTACTCAGAGGAAACCCACGCAAGTACAGGGAGACTATACAAACTCACAGTTAGAGCCATGGAGGGAATCAAACCCATGACTAGGGTGGCCAATCCCAGGATCGGGGGGATCCCGGGATTTGGCCCCCAAAACGACGGGATTTTAATCCCGGGATTGGGGGATTAGA
Organism: Crinia signifera; assembly: GCF_055691185.1. Classification (NCBI taxonomy): domain Eukaryota; kingdom Metazoa; phylum Chordata; class Amphibia; order Anura; family Myobatrachidae; genus Crinia; species Crinia signifera. Next base: position 193,532,503 of record NC_139221.1, read on the forward strand.
CTGTGCATGCGCAGTCTAATTCCGGGCAGCGTCTGAGCACTCGGCATACTCTTTCTGACAAAATATTTCTTAGATGGACAAAACCATGTGCACTGCAGGTGAGGCAGGTGTAAAACCCCACCCAAATCTAATTATCTCTGCACAAGTAACACCTGCCTCACCTGCAGTGCACATGGTTTTGTCCATCTAAGAAATATTTTGTCAGAAATAGAATAAGGGCCACAGTTCCTGCTGGAGCTTGCACAAAAATACCCCTGCCTACCCATGACCTCAGTGATGTGAGGCAGTAATGCTAACCATTACACCATCCGTACTGCCCAGGATGGTGTAATGTAGGAAACTTACTTTCTATCATTAAAGAGCCTAAAATATCCGCACCAGACCATATTTTCAGGGAAATAAACCATATTAGGTGTATATACAGAGTTTGTTATGAAAAAAATAATTTTAAAATGGTTACAAATTACTTTTTTTTTTTATTAGTGCATAAACAATGCTGGCACATTTATATTACCTTAAAGGATCTATCCTAGACTTCCTTCTTTGACGCTCCTTTTCTGGTACAGCATGCCACTGAAACGTCAACCGCCAATCAAATCCACCAATCATGGGTTCGCCAGTCTGCATATAAAACTCAAATGTGTTCCAGTCAACTGTGTCAATTACTGGACAGACAACTGCAGTTTCATTCTCCCCAATCCTGCAAAGATCATCAATAACATTATTATTATTTATACATAAATAATACATACAGTATGTCTTCTCAGCATCTTCCTTGAGTTCCTTTTTTCTGAGTGCCTCCTAACATTTGGGCATACAATCTATATTCCCTAACACATGTACATGCACACAGACATTCTAGGGTTAATTTTGTAAGGAGCAAATTAACTTACCAGTATATTTTTGGATTGTGGGAGGAAACCAGAGCACACAAAGTAAACCCAAGCAAGTACAGGGAGAATATACAAACTCCGCACAATTAGGGCAATGGTGGTAATCGATCTCATGAAATCAGTGCTGTGAGGCAGTAATGCTAACCATTACACCATCCGTACTGCCCAATATATACGATAGATATATAGCTAGCTAGCTCAGGTGGACCGGCACTGCACTCTAATAAACTAGAAATCCCTGATGCCTTCACAAATAAAAAGTACATACTGTATGTTACCAGGAGGTGTGGCTCTCTGTTTAAATAATTCATGCTGTATTACAAAATACATGCTTATCACACCAAAAGGTCTAAATGATACTTTATCTCTCGCCATGTTCTAATTTTGTATAGAATACGTTTTGGTGTGTTCTGTTTTAATACAGTGTTGCTCTGTGAATTAGTCTTTGTATATTATTCCCTGTTATACCTTTTGTACATGGAGTCTGTATATAAGATGTTCCATGTAAACAAATACTGGTGGTGTTTTTGTGTTGCTATGGTTTTTTAGATCACTGTAGTCATGTGCATCGTGGCTCTCCAAAGTGATGTCATTGTATAGCGCCGGCTGGCACTGACTGAAGGTGTACATGCGTGTGTGTGGGGCTATAAGGTTAGGATGTTTTTGATATTATGTTTGTAATCTGATGAGATTGAAATGCAAAAAAAAAGAAACTGAGTGCCGCGCCGCCCCCCCCCCCCCCCCCCCCCCCCATGGTAACATTATATATATACACACACACATATAGAATGTCTGTGTGTGTACATGTAGTAGGGAATATAGATTGTAAGCTCCACTGGGGCAGGGACCGATGTGAATGTTCAAATATTCTCTGTAAAGCGCTGCAGAATATGTATGCGCTATATAAGAAACTTAATAAATAAATAAGTGTATATATATATATATATATATATATATATATATATATATATATATATATATATATATATATATATATATATATATATATATATATATATATATATATATATATATATATATATATATATATATATATATATAGTACTTGTTTCCTAGCACGGCCACACATATAGTACTTGTTTCCTAGCACGGCCACACCGATCTTGATCTGGGGCATCGCAGGTAAAAAAAATTCGTCGGTCGCATCGCATGCGGGCTAAAAAAATCACATGCGATGCGACCAACGCGATTTCCCATAGGGAACAATGTAAAATGCCTCAATTTACCAAAATCAACATAGGGAACAATGTTAAATGGGCCAGAGAGCCCAAAAAACCCCCCTGACCAGTGAAATGGCCCCCCAAAACTAGTTAACGCCACCCCACGATCAACGTGAACCCGAAGCGTGGCGAGCGCAGCGAGCCCGCGAGGGGCGGCGGTACGCGTCCTCCGACCTTTTCATACCCCCACTATCCACGTCGGCGTGGAGTTGAGAATAGATTAGTGTGGCGAGCGCAGCGAGCCACCGAGCCCGAAGCGTGGCGAGCCCAGCGAGGGGACGCGGATACCTTCACAGGTAAACGCGTCCCTTCGCGGGCTTCACAGGTATCCGCGTCCCCTCGCAGGGCTCGCTGCCCTCGCCACACTAATCTATTCTCAACTCCACGCCGACGTGGATAGTGGGGGTATGAAAAGGTCGGAGGACGCGCAACGCTGCGCTCGCCACGCATCGGGTTCACGTTGATCGTGGGGTGGCGTTAACTCGTTTTGGGGGGCCATTTCACTGGTCAGGGGGGTTTTTTGGGCTCTCTGGCCCATTTAACATTGTTCCCTATGTTGATTTTGGTAAATTGAGGCATTTTACATTGTTCCCTATGGGAAATCGCGGGCATCGCGTCGGTACCATCTTATGCTTTTTTTGGCCGCATGCGATGCGACCGACGCGATTTTGACTTTTTCAATACATTTCAATGGGAAATCGCGGGCATCGCGTCCCCCCGATACATACATACATACACACACACACTATCCACCTTTAGTCGGCACTCGACCCAAAACAAAATAAATGCAGGTGCCAATCTCCAAAGACAAACATGCAGAGTCCAGAGGGAGGGAGTCACTAAAAAAAAAAAAAAACAAGATCACAATCTCTTGCAAAATAACATGTGTATTCAAGCGTCGAGCGCTTTCGGGGTTTCCCCCTTCTCCTGTGTATTTGCCCTGAAGAAGGGAGAAACCCCAAAAGCGCTCGGCGCTTGAATACACATGTTATTTTGCAAGAGAATGTGATCTTGTTTTTTTTGAGTGCCTCCCTCCCTCTGGACTATATATATATATATATTCTGTTGCGCTTTACAATGGTAGACAGTGATAAAACAAACTGGGTAATGACAGACAGACTTGGAGGTTAGAGGGCCCTGCTGTAAGCTTACAATCTATAGGGATATAGGAGGGAAACACAAGGACAGGCATCAGTATTAGCATAGCAGTCCCACCAAGTTACAAGTCCAGAAGGGAAGCTATAAGTGCCACAGAGGGTTATGCATGTACAACTTAAATGTGATAGGCTTGCCTGAAGAGGTGAGTTTTCAGGGAACACTTGAAAGTTTGGAGGCAAGTGGAGAGTCTTATTGTGCGTGGAAGGGCATTCCATAGGATGGGAGCAGCCTGATGAAAGTCCTGTAATAGTGAATGGGAGCTAGTAATCCGTGCAGAAGAGAGACGCAGTTCATGTGCAGAGTGGAGTGGTCGAGATGGGAGATATTTTGTGATAAGAGATATAAGCTGGTGTAGTATGGTTAATAGCTTTATATGCGAGTAGAAGTGTTTTATATTCAATACTGTAAGATACAGGCAACCAATGAAGGGACTGGCAGAGCGGATCAGACGATGATCGTCTTGCAAGGAAGATCAGCCTAGCAGCAGCATTTAAAATGGATTGCAGTGGCGAGAGTCTGTTCTTGGGAAGACCACTTAGGATAAGAGATTTGGTAGTGTCTTGTGTGAGATAGGGTTGTATTTTGGATATGTTTTTTAGATGCATGTAACAGGATTTGGAGACAGATTGAATGTGGGGAAGGACAGTTCAGAGTCGAGGATGACCCCTAAGCAACGAGCTCGTGGGGTAGGGTGGATTGTCGAGTTGTCAACAGCGATGGAGATGTCAGGATGGTAACTGTTCTTAGTTGGTGGGAACATAATTAATTCCGTTTTGGAAATATTAAATTTGAGTTGGCGAGAAGACATCCAAGATGAGAAGGCATATGATTCCACTAATAATTATTGTGGAATCTCATCGGTGATTACCATTCACATCCAAAAGTTTTCGCCTTTTTAAATTGTATATATTGTAATTGTTGTGTACATTGTTATGGATTTAATGAATTTTTAGTTCATATCACTTTGTATATTTATTCATCTGGGATTAACTAATGCCTCATAGGGTTTAACAAAATCCATAAATCTGAGAGCATTGAATACCCCAGTTGATAGAGTTTATTATTCACTTAATTAATTACACACCTATTTAATTGATTTATTAAATAATTTATTAAATTGTTATATTTGTATGTAAGTTGCTTATACAGAGAACTAAAATGTATTTGTCACATAATAGTGGTCAAGGGTCTTGTTAAATTTTTGCTGGAATTTGTCCCCAGCCAAAAGCAGATGTATGATCTAAGATTTTAAAGCATATCCAATAAAAATGTATAAGTATTTTTTAATAAGTTACAAGAAGTGCCCCAACAAAGAGAGCTATCTTTTCTCTACTTTATTTTTACGTTTGCATTCAACTAAGTTATTTGCTTGGGAGACATTAATGCCCGAGTAATTATTTGCATATGTTGGTTTAACATTCATGTGATTAGATAAGAAGTCAGTGCGAGGTACCTTTTTCCCTTTTCCCATCCAAAAAGCTTTCCTATTAAGCAAACCTGTTTTCAGCTGTGCTAACATAATAATTGCACAATAGTTTGTAAGGGTTTACTAATCACACAAAGTACCATTAGAACACTGGAGTGAGGGTTGCAGGAAATGGGCCTCTATACACCTATGTAGATATTTCTATAAAAACCAGGCGTTTGCAGTATATATATATATATATATATATATATATATATATATATATATATATATATATATATATACACACACACACACACACACACACACACACACACAGGTTGAGTATCCCGTATCCGAGTATCCGTTATCCGAATTATTCCGAAAACCATACATTCCAGAAAGCGACAAATTTTTTTTTTTTTTTTGCTAAAAACTCACTGGGGACATTTGTAACAGCACTACTGGTGACATGATATGTAACTGGCACTATATATGTGCAAGTAAATGATTGCGTGGCATTCAAATTCAATATCTGAGATAGTACACAAATTTTGTTTCATGTTTTAAAACCTTGTTTTTTGAACAAATAAAATATATTTGTGTGTATTTTACGTGGTAATAAAATATATTTGGGTGTATTTTATGTGTTTATACAGCATACATGCAACATACTTCAAAATACATAATTGAAATATTAAAATATTCCGAAATACGGAATAATCCGTTATCCAAAATTCTCCTGGTCCCGAGCATTTTGGATACGGGATACTATATATATATATATATATATATATATATATATATATATATATATATATATATATATATATATATATATATATATATATATATATATATATATATTTTGGAGCAGGTTGGCACACACTTACAAACAATCCAATGCCTGGGGTCGCCTTTCAGTGGTCCCACGTGGAGGTCACATAAACAGACAAAAGAATAGGAATGGCACTCACCAGGGCTTTTTTATAATCCAATCAGGATATTTATTCCATCACTTCAGTAGAAACATATAGATCAGGTCGACGTTTCAGCCACAGAACGTGGCCTTACTCATGACCACATCACACACAAAATTTTGCAGTTTAGTGTCACATTTAATGCTGAACAGCAACCTATCAGGTGCAGCCTTTGTTTCTCTTACGACTTCTTTATTAAATAAGGCTCTTGCCCTGGTAAGGCACTTATCAATTGACGACTTAACGTAGCCACGTTCCAGAAATCTCTGCTTGATTTCATCAATCTGTACAACTGCCAGATCCTCTTCAGAGTTGTTTCTTAAAACACGCATAAATTGCGATACGGGTTGCACTATCGGTTGGCCATCGATGGTGACACTGTATATATCTTTCCTGTGGGTTTATTTATATGTTTTGTGTTTTTAATGTTAACAGGAACCCCCTCTGGTCCCCGATGGGAGACCACCATAAAGTCACCTGAACGATCAGTTAATATGTAGATAATTAGTCCTTTGAATAATATTTCATGATAACTATTTGGAACGCATTGACACACCTCCTTAACGGCAGATGGAGCGCATATGACGTGCTCCAGGAAGTGTGTGTTTCCGGGGTCATATGACCGGAGCTTGCTGAGCAAGCCAGGTCTGTGTATATGATAGCCCCGGAGGGTGGAACGCATGATGACGCGTTTCCGCCCCGTGGACCGCATCCAGGAAGCGAGGAACCCAGAAGAGACGCCCGGACCTCGTGGATGTGATATGGCGGTGGGCCGGTAAGTTACATCGCGGTAGCGATGTTAAACCAGTTACTTGTATGTTGTTAAGTGATTATGACATTGCAATGAATATTTGGATTTTCAGTCCTGATTGGTCGGTTGACTGATGGGTGGTGCCCAGGTGGGAATAAGATGTGGTCCTGTGGATAGGGATTTGTCTGTCTGTGTGATGTGGTCATGAGTAAGGCCACGTTCTGTGGCCGAAACGTCGACCTGATCTATATGTTTCTACTGAAGTGATGGAATAAATATCCTGATTGGATCGATCTCCCTCTCTCCCTCTCTCCCTCTCTCTCTCGTGGCACTCCAGAGATTTTCAAGATAGCGATTTAATCCAGCAATAACACCAACGTTTCAATGCCTACTTGGGCATTTTCATCAAGGCTTTTTCAGTAAGCCTTGATGAAAATACCCAAGTAGGCATTGAAACGTTGGTGTTATTGCTGGATTAAATCGCTATCTTGAAAATCTCTGGAGTGCCACGCTGTATTCTTTTGGCTACCTATCCATTTTTGGAGGCACCTGAGTGTAATTTGTGTTTGGAGGATTGGGTCAAAGAGGGCACTCACCAATCGTTGAATAAACGTGAAAAATGACACGGCTCACTGCCCCACCTTGAAAAAGCTGCAGGACCTTGGGTATTGGTACACCCCAAACTGCTGCCATCATACACCCATTTCACCCATACAGGTGCTTTCATTACAGAGCAGAAATAAAACCTGACTGGGCGACAGCGACTAGAGGATCGTCAGAGAGGCACAAACACTTGCTGTGGAGGAACGCCACCTCTCTAATTTGCCACAAAATCGAGATCCTACAAGTCCCCCCAGGCTCACTTATCACTTTGTGGAAAAGCTGGATAAAAACCCTGTGGAGAAAAGCACAACGAACATACATCCAGGACCCCCGTATATACACACCTATAAAAAGGTCTCACAAATACCTTTTGGGCCCAAAAAGGAACAGGACATACCTGAGAATAAGGTGACCTCTTTAAATATTCTAATAACACGTGTATGCATGACTGCAGCAATTTTTTCAATTACATTTTTTTAATAATTTTTTCATGTTACTTTCATGATTTTACTTGAGCTTCTTTTAAGCTAATTTAATTGGGTCTTAAATGTACTGTTGTGCAATAAATGTTCTTTTAAATTTTAAATTTCAAATTGTATACCTGCAATTCGTGTGTAGCGCAACCATCCCTCGCTTAAATTCTGATTACTTTTAGGGGTTTGACACCCCCTTTTCCACCAGTTGCAGCTTGGTACAGCAGACTGACACAGGCGCCCTTTTTAGATACCCAGGTATCTGTCCCCCTCTTTGTTGTTCTGGTCAGATCCTAGGATCACATACATTACCACTGTTTGTACCCAGGATATGAAGAAGAGATCCATTTAAGTATTGCTCCATTTCTTCTGTTATTTGCTTCTGTTCTTTATATGTATACATAAATCTTGTCAATTACAACCCTTTTGTTGTTGTAAAACATAAATTTAGGAATGTTGCGCCACACCAAACATTATCTGTTGTTGAATTGTTCTCTTGCGAGGTGGTGTAGCCCCCTTTTTATGTTATAGTGGGCAGCACCTTCCTAATTAATTGCGCTCTAATTTCTACAACCCACCTTGTTTTTTTATGTTGCCAATCTTAGCAAAGTCGCTTAGAAAGTGCCTTAATATCGGCATGTATGTAGGCCCCAAAAGTGTGGAGTGTGGCAAGGATGTTGCAGTATCCCTCCAGAGGTCTTTCATACAATAAATCATACAATGAATATACAAGTGCAACTGCAGTCTAATGCTGGGTGTACACCTAAAGATTTCTGTCCTATCTGCCTGTGGGGAACAAAATCTGTCAATATACTGTATATCGGAGCAAATTACAAATAACCATATGCTTCCAAATGCAAAACAAATAAAATTGTTTGAATAAATTTGTTAAATCAAACGGCTTTAACCAATTAGTATGAATGACCATTGTCTGTTTTCCAATGTTTGTGAGCAGATGTTCAGTTCTACCACTATGTATTTAGTGTCATATTCAGATATTGGTCACATACAGTATGTTCCTCAGTCTCCCAGGTAGGTTTGTGCTGCAGCACTGTGGCATGGTCGACGAGCCTTAGGTCAACACATGAAAAAGGTCGACATGGTTTTAGGACGACAGGGTCACTAGGTTAACACAAGCATTAGGTCGTTATTGGGAAGGTCGACAGTCAAAATGTCAACATGTTAACAGTTGACATGGACACCGAAAAAGTGCACCGCGTTCCCTCACATGGCTTGATATGCTTGCAATGCTTCAGGCTCGGCACATTATAATATTCTCTCTCCACGCCCTGGATGGTAGGGCATGAAATACCACCTGTCGGCACAGGACAGGAAGCTAGCAGACATATGCCGCTTTCTGAGTTTGTGAAAGCACAGGTGTGCCAGGGCGGTTTTTGGGCGGGTCTCTGATGTCAGTGATGACCATTTCATGCCTTGTTCTTCATTAGATTAGTGGAAGCCCTAGATTTACTCAGATTTGGTTTTTTTTTGAGAATGGAATTGCAATGCATTCACAATTTGCAAGGGTCAAGTATTCTTTCTTTTTGGGTGGAGACTTTTTGATCACAGGCAACTGATTTCTCTTTATTTAGCGATCCATGCCGAATAAGGCTCCAATAACGATTGTCTGGGATTCTTTAAAAGGTTTTCCTTCGTTGGACTTTTATACAAAGAGTGGCTGAGTTAAAAATTGTATTATAGGCAGTTAGAAAATAAATTAGAGACTGACTGTAGACAAATAATGCCCCAGTACTTGGCTGATAAATTGGATTATTCTCGTATATGGTGGTGAGCAGTTCAAGATGACTGGTGTGCACACCTCTTTGAAAACATTAGCCCTAAAACTGCTATTTCAATCTCATAGATTGTACATGGATGCGAACAAGGAGTTCAATGGTTCATCTGGCCCATGCTAAGAGACCATCAGCAACTTCAAAAGGACTGTTTCCCCTCTTCCATGTCAGAAGCTATTATTATCATTCTGACACGCCGTCAAATTGAGACGAGATAGGTCCAGGTGTACAAACGGTCCTTGCCTTAGCAAGTCCTGCCAAAGAGGAAGACACCAATATTCCATCGACAATCTCAGTATGTCGGAAGTACCACGACCTCCTGGGCCAGTCCGGTGCAATCAGAATAGCCTGCACCTTCTGGGACTTTACTCACTTCAGTCCCCATGGAATCACTGGAAAAGGGGGGAACACATACCAGGCTGAAATGCCATGGAACGGTCATGGCATCCACTGCCCAAGCTGTCGGGTCCCTTGTCTGAGAACAAAACCTTGGCACCTCACAGTTGTTCCTCGACGCCATCAGGTCCGCCCCAGGGAGCCTCCAGCGATCCACAATCTCCTGGAAAACCTCCTGATGAAGTACCCATTCTCCCTCCAGCAGATCCGCCCTGCTGAGGAAATCCACTTCCACATTCCGGATCCCCGGAATGAACACAGCCGATAGGACAGGAATATTGATCTCTGCCCAGCTGAAAATCTGCGAGACTTCTTGCATTGCCATTTTGCTGCGAGTCCCGCCCTGATGATTCAGATAAGCCATAGTCGTGGCATTGTCTGACTGCACACGTAGAGGCAACCCCTTCCGAAGATCCTCCGCCTGCAGAAGGGTGTTCCAAACTGCCTGGAGCTCCAATATATTGATCGGCAGCCTGGATTCCTTCCTGGACCAGAGACCCTGCAACCATAGAAGAACCGTGAAGGGCTACCGCCCCCCAACCCCTGAGACTGGCATCGGTTGTGACCACCAGCCAATGCTATGAGCAAAGGGAATGCACCAGCTGCAAAGTCTCTGTGTCTGTCCACCAGATCATGGATTCTCTTGACTCCTGAGACAGAACCAACTGTTCCTGTTTCATAGTCTTTGCATTCCCTGACCAACATGATAGGATGTTCCACTGAAAAATTCTCGAGTGAAACCCGGCAAACTGAAGTGTCTCAAAGTTTGCCACCATCTTGCCGAGTAATTTCACTCCCTGCCAAACTGTAGGGGCAGGAGCTTGTAAAATCATCAACACCAGCTGACGAATGTCCACTGCCTTGGATTCTGGCAGAAACACCCTGTGAAGGTGGGTGTCAAAGATCACCCCCAGAAACTGCAGTCTTTGCGTTGGTGTCAAATGAGACTTGGGAAGGTTTAACACCCACCCTTGGTCTTGTAAAAACTGCATCGCAAAGTTCAGATGTTCCTGAAGCGCACTTTTCCGCAGCCATGATAGCCATCACTTTTGTAAAGTCCCTCGGGGCCGTAGCCAGACCAAAGGGAAGAGCTTGGAATTGCAAAGGAGTCTCCCCTATTGCAAAGTGGAGTAAGGACTGATGTTCCTTGCAAATGGGTACATGTAGGTAAGCATTCTGTATATCCACAGATGCTAGAATTCTCCCGGCTCTATGCTTAATAGCACTGAACGTAGAGACTCCATGCGAAAGTGATCCACCTATAGATGAAGATTTAAAGATTTTAAATTTAGAATAGGTCTGAAAGACCCGTCTGGTTTTGGGACTAAGAAAAGGATTGAATAAAACCCCTTCTTTCTTTCCTCCTGTGGTACTGGGACCACTAGCCCTTTTTATTTGAGCGACAATGCTGCCCCCATGAGGGCAGTCCGCATACTGGTGGCCCACGGTAAATGTGTAGGGAGAAATCTCCTTGGGATCCCCTGAGATGTATCTGGTAACCCTTGGAAACAATTGAATAAACCCAAGGATCCATGGTGGGATTTTTCCACCTGTCCAAAAACTGCAAGATGCGACCCCCCACTCAGCCCAGAACGGGGAGTCTCCACCCTGTCATGCAGAGGACTTATCCTCTCCTTTTGACACATGCTTCTTTGTAAAGGCCCCGAACCGGGATTTGGGCTGGGAACCTACCTCTTCCTGCCTGTCCTCTGGTGGACGCTCCGCCCCGAAAGGAGGAGCGAAAGGAAGGTTTAAAAACTCCAAATTTAGATACTGAAGTCTTAGGTGTAGTGGGAAGAAATGTACTCATCCCTCCTGTAGCCTGTTTTATAATGGCTTTCAGCTCTGCCCCAAAAAAGCAACTCACCTTTAAAAGGTAAAGTTTCAAGCGTCTTCTTGGACTCACTGTCTGCTTCCCAGGCTTTTAGCCAAAGTACTCTTCTAGCTGAAACAGACGTGGCAGAAACATTGGACGCCATTCTTGCGCCTTCTTCCCCAGCCTCATAAATGTACTCTGCTGCACATCTAAGCTTTTCAGCTAAAGTAAAAGCCTCTGAATCAGGCTGGAGCTGACTGCCTAAGGCTTCTGCCCACTTAATCATTGCCTTGGTAACCCAAGCGGAAGCAATAATGGGACGAAGCGTGAAACCCACGCCTTCAAAAACTGCCTAAAGACATCCTTCCACTTTTTTGTCAACTGGATCCTTAAAGGCCGCACCCCCTGAACCGGCAAAGCCATGGCCTTGGACAATCTAGCCACAGGTGCATCTACCAGAGGAACCTTTCCCAAAACTTCACATGTTCCTCAGGCATGGGGTACATATTAGCAAATCTCTTGGGCATAATTAATCTTTTTTCAGGAGTTTTCCATGCTTCTCCCAGCAAGGAAACCATACCCTCATCAAAACGGAAGGTCACAGAATCCCTGCGAATTTTCTTGAAAACACAGTGCGCAGGCACCTAGTCTTCCTCAGACAGATTTAGGGGGAAATTTACCAATATAAAAAACCTAGTTTTTCGTATTAGTATTTCTGTTTCAGTCGTATGCAAAGTCGTGTTCTGGAGGGGAATGTACAAAGCAGTCAGATACGACAGCTTTGTAAACCTCCGATGGTATAATGATTCGTATTAGCTGGTCATATATACGGCCGCTAATACGAATTCGTACAGGCAGTCTGCACGGATCAGTCAGATCCGTGCAGGCTGCAAGGTGTAAAAAAAAAATAGAAAAATTAAATAAATAAAAAGAAAAACCAGCGTGGGGTCCCCACCACAGCTGTAACCAGCACCAGGCTGAAAGAGCCGGGCCGGTGATTAAAAATCAGGAAACCCGACAAATAGGGGTTCCCCGATTTTTAACAACCAGCCCCAGGCTCCAGGTCCGGGGCTGGTTCCCAAAATACGGGGGACAAAATGACTAGGGGTCCCCCGTATTTTAAGAACCAGCCCCAGGCCAAACCAGCCAGCAGGGTAATGTCACAGCCGGGGGACACTTATGATATAAGGTCCCGCGGCCAAAACATTAACCCTACTGACCAGTCAGCCTGGCCAGGGGCACCTCCAGGACTTACCTGACCAGGCTGAAGCCTGGTGCTGTCCCCGGTGACACTGGGCTGTGGTCACCGGGCTGATCTTGGTGTAAAAAAAAAAAGAATAAACTATTGTTTAATACTGGTGAACTATGAGTCCCAGCAAGCCTCCCCTGCAAGCTGGGACTTGGAGAACCACAAGTCCCAGCCTGCGGGGCATTAAAGGGCCCGCTGGCACTTGTAGTTCCACAGTATTAAAAATAGTAAAATAAAACACACTGACACACATTTAAAATAAAACTTTAATACATCCAAAGCCCTTACATACTGATACTTACCTATCTTCATCACGTAGCCCTGGTCCTGATGTCCTGGTCTTCTGGTCCTGTGTCGGCGTTCTGCTCCATGTCGACCGTCGCTGTCCGGGTCCGACGAAATCCATGGTGGAAGCTGTGGAAGGAAACCATACTCACCTGTCCCAGGGCGACGTAGTCCAGGGAAGGGGTCTTCGCAAAAAAAAAAAAACGAGAACGCGAACCAGACCGAACAGCTGAGCTGCACGGTACTCTGTGTACATCGTGAGGCTCCACCCCCGAATGCCGCTATTGGCCGCCTTGCGGCCTAGCGGCCAATCAGGAGCCGCTAGGCCGCAAGGCGTCCCATGATGCTTCAGATCAACTTCTAAAGCACACTAGGATACATAACTCAGTACAATGCCTGAACATCTTATATGCACACTCATATAACCATAACATGACAAACACATGACTGGTATACTTACTGAGCGTAAGGGAGGGATTGCTGTGTCACCAGGATGGACTCAGAGAAAGGGGTTTCAATGGTAAGTTCTTACAAAAATCCCCTTTTCTCTTTCGTCCATCCTGGTGACACAGCTCAACATTGGGACGTTCACGAGCCGGTTCTTTGGAAGGGTACGCTCAGACTGACAGTTCTCATCACTGCCTGCCCAAAAGAAGTGTCGGTACTTGTTTCTTATCACGGCCACAATCGTGGGGATCGTGTACCTTTAAGTTAAGGTACACGATCCCCACGATGGACCAGATTTCCTTTAAAATCAGGTCCATTTTGCCGGCAAAGGTACAAAATCGGGGGCATCGCGTCGGTTGGGACCATTAACATTGGTCCCGACGCGACCGACGCGATGCCCCCGATTTTTCCATAGATTTCAATGTCAAAATAATTTTTAACATTGAAATCGTGAGCATCGCGTCGGTCTTGTGCCATTATAATGGCACAAGATGAGATGGACTTGATTAAGTCCATCTCACATTGAAAAAAATGTGAAAAATGTGAAATGGGCCAATATGACCCATTTCACATTATATATGGCCCCGTCGTCACCCCACGATAGACGCCAACCCGAAGCATGGCGAGCGCAGCGAGCCCGCGAGGGGCGGCAGTGCGCGTCCTCCGACCTTTTCATTCCCCTACTATCCACGTCGGCGTGGAGTTGAGAATATATAGTGTGGCGAGCACAGCGAGCCACCGAGCCCGAAGCGTGGCGATCGCAGCGAGCCCCGCGAGGGGACGCGTATACCTGTGAAGTTATACGCGTCCGCTCGCCACACTATATATTCTCAACTCCACGCCGACGTGGATAGTAGGGGAATGAAAAGGTCGGAGGACGCGCACCGCCGCCCCTCGCGGGCTCGCTGCGCTCGCCACGCTTCGGGTTCGCGTCTATCGTGGGGTTTACGTAGTAAAATTTGGGGGTCTAGGGAATATTTTACATTGAATCCAATGTAAAATCGGGTCCCAGGGACCCGTTTTACATTGGATTCAATCAAAAAATCGGGTCGGTCGCATCAATCGCATCGCATGCGACCAAATCGCATGCGATGCGATCGACGCGATTTTTCCGACAAGACCACCCCGATGTAAATCGGTGTGGCCGTGCTAGGAAACAAGTACCGAAGTGTCCTCCGACGCGAACTCATGAAATCTGTAAAATTTGGTAAAGGTGTGAACAGAGGACCAAGTGGCAGCCCTGCAGAACCTGTTACGTATCCCTATTTGCAATTGCTGTGGAATCTCTGGCATGTATTATACAATCACTCCCGCCTGACATTATAGGTTTACAAGTCTCTGGTAGGTAATACAGAGTGGCTTTCTATGCAAATAACCTTCTGTTGTTTATAGCCAACTATATCACAGCTGTACCAGTGGTACTTCAGGCTATCGATTTTTTGGGTGTTTATTCGGATCTCCATATCAGCTAGGATAAATCTACTGTTATGCCCCTTATAGGGCATACACATGGGGCCATTTATGCCCTATTTCTACATCAGGTGTCATGCAGCGTGGGACCAGCTTGAAACACCAACTAGGCCCTAGGTGACAAAAGGGGACAATGCAGGGTTAACCCCATTACAGGTAGTACTAGCAGGCAGAATTATTGAGTCAGGTCCCTCATTAATGCCACAGGACATTCAAATCTGGAAGCAAAATGTTGACTTTTTAGGATATTGATAACTTGCCAAACTTAGGGCTACCTGGGAAATAGACCTGGGTCCTACGGATCATGATAGTTGGGAAGTGGCACTGGAGTGTCCTCGGCTGTCTTTGGTGTCAATTAGAGTGCAACAAATTAAACCATTTATTCTTCACAGAGTATATAAAAAAAAACTGTTAAACTATGCAGGTTTGGGGGCAATGCTTCAAATCTAAGTCCTAAATGTAGTATTGGGGTGGGCTCCTTTTGGCATTGGCTTTGGATTGTCCCCTGACAGTTCAATCCAGGGAAATGGTGCAATCAGTTCTGTGTGAGTTGGTTATGCCCAGGTCTTTACTTTCCTCAATGGGATTGTTGTTAAGGAATATTTGTTGATGACTCCATTAATAAGTGTACTTTGTTTGTTACTCATGCCTGTGCACTGGCAAAAGCAATTATTGTCAGGTCTTGGATGATTCACAAAGGACTGAAAGTTTATTCTTGGCTATCTTTGGTTCGCATTACTATCCAACATGAAAAATATGCATACCCTTTTATACACTGGCTAGACTCCAGATATGCATGATCACCAATACTGAGGAACACATCCCTAGTTGCTGGCCTTGCTTCATAATTATACATCTGTGTATTTCTTTTTTTTTTCAGTTTTTCTAGTTTGTATATCAATTATTTTCTTTTTTTTCTTGTATTTAAATATCTAATGATATTGAGATGTAGTATGATTTGTTATTATTCTGTGCATTTTCTATGTGCTGTTAATTATTGCACAAATTTAGAATTATGGTTCTAAATGCTCTTTTCTTCTTGTGTGAAATTGTATCTGTATTTATTTTATTTATGCGTGTGCGTGTGTGTGAGGGGGTATGCATAGTTTTTAAATATAAATTCCATATAAAATAATGAAAAAAACAACCAAAAAACCCAAAGTGAATTATTAAATTTAAATATAGTACCTCTCTAGAAGTGGTTCTAGCCAACCAGTGACACATTCACAATGGCAATCCAGAAACGTGAGCACATCTCCTATGGCGTAGGTTGCACCAATAAGTCGTGCTCTCACCAGTCCTTCACGTTTTGTTGTTCTGATAAGACGCACCCTCTCCAGGGAACTGATATAGTTTTCAAGTTGAGACTTTAGAAACACTATAAAAAAAAAAGTATACATTTTCATTAAAAAAATAGAAGAAAACAGATTTAATTTGTACTACATTATATTCATTACATCTTATTTACTACACATGTACATTTTTATTTCAACCTGTTTTAGATATACAGAAAAAAAATCCTCATTACTATAGACTGCAATTTAGAACACGCATTATAGAATTATTATTAGCCCATACTACTCAATTTGGCTGTATCTTTCTACAATAATACTACTATTACTATAATACTACTAGGTTCCATCACTCACATTCACATCATTTGAAGTACATTCCATCAGAACTTACACTCCTTTCTCGCTACGTGTTGCAGTTATCTATCGCCCACCTGGGCAACCAACACGATTTCTGGAAGATTTTTCTGCCTGGCTCCCTCACTTCCTTTCCTCTGACATCTCAACAATCATCATGGGTGACTTCAACATTGCGATTGATAGCCCAAAATCTGCTGCTCATGCCTCCAAACTTCTCTCTCGGCCTCTACCTATGGACTGACTCCTCTACTCATCAGGAGGGCCACTTCCTTGATCTTGTATTCACTAAGCTGTGCTCAGTGTCTGTATTCACCAATTTTACTTTTCCTCTCTTAGATCATAACCTTATCACCTGCATGCTGTCCTCTAATACTTCAAACTCAAAAAAAACACTGAAATCGCTTAATCCACCTCAAGCCCGCAGAAATATTAATGATATTAATTTTCAAGTACTGTCCTCCTCTCTGCAACAACAGCTTGCTCCTATTTCTGCAATTACTACTCCTGAGATGGTGGTATCACACCTGAACCGAACTCTCAAAAACAGCCCTGGATGAAGTGGCTCCAGTTACCCACCACACTCTACGTAGGCCTAGACGCCAACCGTGGCACTCTAAATTAACAAGACACCTACAAAATCTCTCATGCAAAGATGGTGCAATGGATTTCTTTACATATAAGACTATTGTATAGGGTGATATTTTTAACTACTTTTTGGACGCCATTTTGTCATGTATAACCTCCATTTTGTATCTGTATAACTTTGTTGCTATATAAATGTACTTTTTATTAGGATTAGTGCTTTTACAGACATATAGGCACCAGTTAGAAATATAGTTCCATTCTAATTGCCAGCTGTCTTTTACCCTTGACCTGGTGTGGAAGATATAGTGTGTGGGAAGGGTAGCCAGTGTTTAAGCAAACTGATTATAATAAATATATGTTCCTGCTATCAGTATGTCTGATCGGAACTGTCTAGTAAGCTGTATGGGCCATTGTGTCCATAACTATGTGAACGGGAATCGTGTCATTTTGGATAATTTATATCGTGCACAGACTGCTACATCCAGCTTCATAGAATGGGTATAAAGTCTAGAGACTTTTACATAGCAGAAGTTCCTGAAATCTAGGTCTGTCTGCAGCGGACACAGACTTCTAATGCACCCCAGTGTAGTAACTCAGTAGAGTTACATACTAAGAGGGACCCTGGGGATGACTGGACTTTTATTCTTTAAACTACTGATGACAACCATCCGGGACAGATCTTAAAACATCTGAGATAAAAGCTGAGTATTAACTTGTTACTTATTTGCATGTTTTTATTATTGTAGCTTAAATAAATGTTTATCTTTGTTTTGAAATGTCCTGTGTCAGTCTCCATATTTAACACATTGTATCCTAGAACCTGGTCGCTTGAGTTATTACCTTCAACCGACAACAACTATCTACCAGCCTATAGTTATTCCCTGGAAACTGCCAAACAAACATATTTCCAAACTCTCATTTCTGCTCAAGCTTCTAACCCAAAATGTATTTTTAATACATTTAAATCCCTTCTCAACCCTCCCTCACCCAAGCCACCAGCCACTATCCATGCACAAGATATTGCTTCCTACTTCATGGATAAGATTGACAAGACCAGAGATGAATTGGTATGCTCCAACTCAGTTGGTGATCTGCTCAGTTCCATACCTGAGCCCTCTGACTCATTTACTTCATTTGATCCCACAAATGAAGGTGAAGTATCTGCACTTTTCTCTTAATCCCACTCTACTACCTCTCCTCTTGACCCTATACCCTCACAAATAAGTAAATCTCTGTCTCCTGTGCTCATTCCAATCTTAACTAAAATCTGTAACCTCTCCTTCTCTACTGCTGTCTTTCCTTTATTGTTCAAACACGCAGTTATTACTCCGATTCGGAAAAAAACAGAATTCTGACTAAAAGCTCTCTCAAACTACCGTCCCATCTCCCAACACTCACCTCACACAGTTACAACTTACTGGACCCGCTTCAGTCAGGCTTTCGTGCCCAACACTCCACAGAGACAGCACTGCCTAAAGTTGTGAATGATCTGGTCACTGCTGGTGAGTCTAAAGGCCACTATTCACTACTCACTACTAATTCTTCTAGATCTCTCTACTGCCTTTGACACTGTTGACCACACACTTCTCATACTAACACTACAATCCCTAGGTCTTAAGACTTAAATCTTAATATTTAAAAAACAGAATTAATTCAATTTCTGCCAATAAATAGTAGTTGCCAACCTGATATCTCTATTGCTGTTGAGAATATGACAATCACTCTGAACGTTCATCGTCTGCAAAGCTACTCTGTGAGTCACTTCATTGGTTACCTGTATTCTACCGTATTCAATAAAAAAATTACTTTACTTACACACAAAGCCATAAGCCAAACTACACCAACATATGACCAAGAGACGATATGTCTCTTATCTCAAAATATCTTCCAACCCGACCTCTACACTCCTCCCAAGATCTGCATCTCTCATCCACACTCATTACTCGCTCTCATTCCAGATTGCAGGACTTTCTTTGGTCTGCACCCACTCTGTGGAATGCCCTCCCAAGCACAATAAGACTCTCCTCCAGTCTCCAAACCTATAAGCGTTCCCTGAAAACTCATCTCTTCAGGCAAGCTTATCAAATTCCAGAACCAGTCACAGAACCTTGCATTCTGGTAGAATCGATGCAATAAAGAATACAGTATCTATCCTTATGTATCAATGTCTATTTCCCTATAGATTATAAGCTTGCGAGCAGGGCCCTCCTACCTTTTGACTATCTGTAAATACCCTGTTTGTTGAACCACTGTCTCCTTTTGCAAAGCGCAATGGAATATGCTGCAATATATGAGAAACTGTTAATAAATGAATAAATAAATAAAACACTCTCCCGAGCCCTGGAAAATTATACAACTGACCCTATGCAGATGAATACAGTTATTGTTTACCTCCAGGGTCAGCTATCTACATGTAGAGCTATCACAGTGAAGACCGAATTATGGTATTAGCCCTTGGCCAGCACAAAACAGGGGGAGGGGTAAAGGAACCTTCGGATACTTCGGCAAGGGCTTCTCATGAAAAGAGAACCGGTTATGGTATAAAACATAGACTAACTCATGATAGACAGTCATACGGTCGACCACTAATGGTCGAGAGTCACAAGGTCGACAGGGTCCAAAGGTCGACAGGGTCCAAAGGTCGACAGGGTCCAAAGGTCGACAGGGTCCAAAGGTCGACAGGGTCCAAAGGTCGACATGGGTTTTTATTGTTTTTAGGGTGTCTATGTAGACATGGACACTGTCTAAGAGTACCGCATCCCCTCACATGGCTCACTGCGCTCGCCATGCTTCGGGCACGGTAACTATTTTATTCTTCCTCCATGCCCTAGTGGATGGTAGGGCATGAAATACCGCCCGTCAGCAATGTCGGCTGAAAATTTTGTAAAAAAAAATGCATGTCTACCTTTTTCATGTCGACCTTTTGACCACGTCGATCTTTAGACCCTGTCGACCTATTGTGTGTCGACCTTTAAACCCTGTTGACCTTTTGACTGCCTACCATTAGTGGTCGACCATATGACTGTCTATCACGAGTCAGTCTATGATCAGTCAGGATACCAAGAGAACCATAGGGGTAAATTTATTAAGATGGGAGTTCTATTGAAGATGGAATGTTGCCCATAGCAACCAATCAGATTCTATTATCTTTTAGAAGGTACTAAATAAATAAGAAGTAGATTCTGATTGGCAAACCTCCCAACTGTCATGATTACAGCGGCACAGTCCCGATTTTCGGGTCCTGTCCCGCTGTCCCACCCGCAGCAGGCATTGTCCCGCTGCGGGGGGTGGCAGTTGGGAGACCCCCCAATCTAATAGAATAGACGCTGTGCGCATGCGCACAGCGTCTATTCTCGTATGAAAATGAGGTTGCGGCTAATTAGCATAAGCCACGGCCTCATTTGCATACGCCCCACCCCTTTTCGGCCGCGCTAGTGTCCCTATTTCTTCAGCACACAAGTTGGGAGGTATGTGATTGGTTGCTATGGGGAACATCCCATCTTAGTAAATTTACCCCATAGTCTTCTATAGGCAATGCACATGCTGAGGCTCCATATTCTGGATGCTTAGTGTAGCTGTACCTATATTATATCTAAATGTACATATTTTGCTAAGTGTGAAAAAATTGAAGCTTAAAAAGTACTTGACTTGAATTAACCCCTGCTCTTTCCTCGTCTAGAGCAGATAAATCAGGATTTTATATCTTAACATCCTACCTCATGTGTTGATTGATTTCATTAAATGCATAGGTAATTGCACACTGCTTTAGAAAGAAGCTAATGACAAAACAAACTGTACCTTTGAAGTTAACTGGCAAATATACTATTCATATATATCCATGTGATGGGAGGAACTTATTTTAATTCTTAAGGATACAACAAAGCCATTGATGTTTATTTAAGCCACTTGTATTACTATCCATTGCAGGGGGTGGGGATTTGATTGGTTCCTTCCAAATATGGGCAAAACATGTATTGTGTCGGCATTTAAGTCTGATTGTATAGGCTGTGCACATAGGGGGTGATTCTAATCGCTACACTCCCTTGTGAGTTCACATAGGGGAGTGATGTTGGGCAAATGCGCATGCGCATAAACTTTTATGCGCATGTGTAGCCGCTTTGTGCACTGCAAATTGATCACAGGCCCGTTTGCAGGCAGCATTGTGGACGGGGCATGGGGCGGAGAACATGGGTTGCGCCCAAGGGAACAGCCAATCCCATGGAACTGCGCCAGTGACGCGGGGGCAGGCAGATGATGTCACCGGACGTCAGGTGCCAGAACTCTTCCTGTACAGGGGCACCGCAGATCTAAATCAGCAGAGACAGTCTTAGATCGGCGACCATTGAATGATTTCTGCCCCGCACGCAATCTGCAAATGGAATGCAAACATCCATTCACATGCGTGCGGGGAGATTTGCAGTGTGTGTGGAGGGCAGACCTTTGCGCGTGCGGCGTTTAGATGACCCACAAAGCTGCACATTTTGCAGCTTTGCAGGTCAATCAGAATGAGGGCCATAATCTATCTGTGCATATATTATATCGAAGTGTGCATATTTACTAAAGTGTGATAAAACTGAATCATAACTTCAGTTATAAACCAGCATTAAAATCAAAGTGAAACATAAATAAATCACTATCAAATCAGATAACTGAAGGACTACTTACAAAAATGTGGCAATCATTAACAAGGCAAAACCATGCCTTGTAAAGGGCTGTGGCTTCAAAAAAAATCAATAAAAAGGCCAGGATCAGCAGGCATCCCAAATCTCGATAAACTCTTATTACATATGCCCCCTAAGTTGACTTGCTCTTCACATTATTCACCAACTGGCTGTTTAGTCAGGCTACTTTTGGTTTTGTGATTGAATAGCTGTATCAATGCAATTGTCCTTTCACCTAAAAGTCCTGTTTGAATTACCACTGCTTTTTTGCTCAGACTCACATTCTTTAATTTCTTACACAGTCATTTCAACACCAATATTACTGCGACTATGCCCAGCGTGTATATACAGCGATGATCACGTTCATCGCTGGGGGGGGGGGGAAGCCGCTCAGTGCATACACACTGAGTGGCTTTCCCCCCCTGCACGTCGCAGATGGCGCGGGGGGGGGGGGGGGGGGACACGGCTTTGCATAGTGCAGAGCTACAGATTGAGTCGGCCTCTTCCTTGCAATTTACCTACTCCACACTACATACAGATGTAGCGTTTCTCTTCATTGCAGGGGCTGGCGGTGGATTCGCCACACGCCAGCCCCCCGGCCAGACTTTGGAAGGGGACGCGCGTGCACGAGAGGCTCGTGCTTCCCAGTCAGATGTAGTGTCCGCTCGCCAGCGGGGGCATTCTGGTGAGCCCCGGCGCTGGATGAGCGGCGCTACATCTGTACAGGTTTTATTCAACTCACTCAGCGTCTACCTAATCATGTATCTTGCCTTCTGTTCTCATCTTTATATGTCCATAGTCCTCCTACACCTAACTTTCTGTCTCCTCCCCTCTGTCTCCCTTCTGCTTCTCTGCTTTCATTCACATCTTACCCATCATGGTCCTTAATACCACACCAAATAGCCCACCTCCTCTCCATGTCAGCTCACTTCACACCACCACATCAAATTACCTCCCTGCCCACCTTCTGCACCATCACTACTCTCTATTCAATGCTACAGCAACCCTAATAATCTCATTCACATAGCTCTCCCATCAGGGATGGACTGGGGCTGCTTTCAATCCCTGGCATTTAGCGCACAATACAGGGGGAATTTCAGGGTCCTACCCTCGAACCGTGGCCCTATTTTTCTTCAATACACACACACACACACACACACACACACAAGGGACAGGTGGGGGTGTGGAAAAAAAGGGAGCCAGAAGACTAAGCTGCACTTGCCAATCCCAACTCCCTCTGTTACCAGACAGGCCCATCTAGCCATCAACCTCCTGGCATTTGCCAGAAGTGCCAGGTGCCCAATCTGGCCCTTTCTCCTACAAACTCTATCCCTCTCTCTCCTATACCCACTGGAATGCGATCGATTGATAATAAATTGGTCCCCACCCATGACCTTTTCGATTCCAACTCCATTAATTGTCTAGCCTTTACAGTAAACTTGAGTTTGCTCCTCCGAAGGTGCCCATACACGTTGCGATAAGCAGCGTGCAATGTGACCAGTTATCAGGTGGCGCGCACACGTGCATTTTGCATGCAATGCGATGTGATCCGCGGGCAGTACAAAAAGTATGTGTAGAACATACTTTTTGTACTGTGAGATGCGATGCCCGTGGGAGCGTGTATCGCACTGCACGCTGCTTATCACAACGTGTATGGGCACCTTCACACCACTTATCCCAAATGCGGTCTGCTGCGGACCTCACATTAAAAACATTAAACACTCATCCCCCCCGGCAAAAAAACCCTTGCAAAACCCGTTACCAAGCAAACGGATGAGCCACAAGTGGGTTTGACACCTGTGCCTCCTCCCCGAGAATTAGGGAATCTCCCATTACGTTAGTCAATAGGGCTTCCCCCAGCCTATCAGGAGCAGGCTCCGACGGAGCTCCACAGACTGTGTGCGGCTCCATTGGTACGCAGGTTATGAATTAACATGTGCATCTATGGCTGGTTCTCACCATAGAAGCCTATGTTAAAACTTCTAATACTTCTCTTCATTTAAAGAATGTTTCCCTTCTGGACCTTACTAAAACCCTTGATATATTTAAAGTTTTATGTCCCTCCTTTTCCTTCTCAGCTCCAAACTATACAGATCCCTTTAGTCTTTCAGAGTAAATTTTGTGATGTAGGCCATGTACCATTTTAGTTGCCCTAGTTGAGATATGGCCTCCAGAACAGAGTTCTAGATGACATCATACCAATGACATTATTGCTTCTTTCTTTCTGCTACTGATCCTCCCACTATGCAAACAAGCATCTGTCTTGCTTTCAAATTGCTTTGTTACATATTGCTTACCTGCCTTTAAGTCACCTGGTATATGGACTGCTACATCCCTTTCCTCCTCAGTAGTTTTCAATATAGTAACAATGAGGACGTTGACTGTCCTTATCCTACCTGCTTGACTCCCCTTCTCTCGACTATTCTCTTTTGTCCTGAATAAGCCACGTCCCTATACAATTATTTCTTTACTTCCTCTTGACTTTGTTGCTCAAGCATTTACTAATCATTCTTGTAGATCAACACCTCAAAACTGGCACATCAAATTCATGAGATATCTGAAAAAAATGTTATGTACTGCACTGCTTAGTGACAGTGGAGAAAGTAACAATCTAAAGCAAACTTCTTTATTTTAAATTGATGTTCCCATCCTATTAGTGCTGCCCTGTCCACCTCTAATTAGTCATACTTCAAGAACCTAATTTCCTCAAAATCTTTTAAACTGCAGGGTCTATTTACCACTGTAAACTCTCTCCTCTGCCCACTATGACCCCTTTCCACAGTCTTGGCCATTGCTTTTGTCACCTCCTTCACATCCAAAATGGATTCTGTAACAGCTGTATATCACATGCCAGCAGACCATAAACAACCTACCCCTCCTTTTCCTGACCACCTCTTCTTATCGACCTCACTAACTACATCATCTCCTAGTATAGGGGATAAAAATAGGATTTTAATACCTACCGGTAAATCATTTTCTCTGAGTCTATATGGGATACAGGGAATCGTTCAAGATGATGGGGAAAAGAGGGTATCCGCAGGAGACAGGCACATACAAAACTTTACACTGGGTGTACTGGCTCCTCCCCTCTGCTTTCCCTCCCAGCAGCCAGTTAACAGAAAACTGTGCTGAAGGAGAAGAAACAAATATGAGAAGGAATATGTGGTGAGATTCATCCAGCACACCCAAACAACTATCACTTGTGTTCAAGTGACAGAAGGCCGCGTCAGCGACCACAAACAAGTGGTGGCCTCAGTGCCAGAACAATAAATAGTCATCATAATGACATAGTTCCAGTCGGTCACCTAAGTGACAACAAAGTAACGAATGGTCACTGTAGTGAGAACAATACACCTGTGAGCACTTGAGTGACACAAGGTAACAGGAGGTCACCTAAGTGACCAACAGCTCACATCAGTGAGACAACTGCAGAACTCTGCACAGAGGCGGGCGCCCTGTATCCCATATGGACTCAGAGAAAAGGATTTACCGGTAGGTATTAAAATCCTATTTTCTCTTACATCCATATAGGATACAGGGAATCGTTCATGACAATGAATACATACCAAAGACACCAGAACGGGTGGGAATGTGCGGAGATTGCCGCAGTACCACATGCCCAAACTGAGTATCATCCCTGGCCAGGGCATCAAACTTGTAGAATTTTACAAATGCATGTTGACCCGACCATGTAGCGGCCCTACATAATTGTAAGGCCGAGACTCCTCGAGCAGCCACCCAGGAGGTCCCCACTGTACAAGTGGAATGGGCTTTCACCCCAGCAGGCGTTGGAAGCTTCGCTACCACATAAGCCTGTTTTATCGTTGCACAGATCCAATGTACAATAGACTGCTTTGAAGCAAGACGTCCTATCTTTTTAGCATCATACAGAACAAAGAGACATTCTGTCTTACGGATTTTAGCCGTTCTCCGGACATACACCCGTAGAGCTCTAACCACATCCAAAGAAGCTGGGACCTCAGATTGAGGGCCACTAGCCGGAACCACAATAGGCTGGTTCAAATGGAATGCAGACACCACTTTAGGGAGGAAACGTGGGTTAGTACGCAATTCCGCCCACCATGAAAGATTAAATATGGGCTCTTACAGGCTAACGCCCCTAACGCAGATACCCGCCTAGCCGAGGATAAGGCTAACAAGACCACCATCTTCCACGTGAGGTATTTCAAATCTATCTCATCCAAAGGCTCAAACCAAGAGGGATGCAAAAATGTCAGGAAGACGACTAACGCCCACGGTGGAGTGGGAGCCACAAACAAAGGTTGTATATGTAAAACACCTTGAAGGAACGTCTGTACTTCAGAGATATATGCCAGCTTCTTCTGGAAGAATATGGACAAGGCCGAAACCTGTACCTTTAATGAGCCCAAACATAGGCCCAAATCCAACCCAGACTGTAAGAATCTGATGAATCTTTCCAGTTTAAATTCAGCTGGAGCAAACATCCTGTGTTCACACCATCCCACATATTTCCGCCAAATGTGATGGTGATGGGATGCAGTAACCGGCTTCCTGGCTTTCATCATCGTGGAAATAACGAATGCATGAAAAGCTTTGTCTATTAGGATCTGCTGCTCAACCTCCAGGCCACTAAATGAACTAAATGAAGCTGCTCTAAGGCCTGGAAGATGCACGGACCTTGCATGAGCAGGTCTCTTTGTAGAGGGACATGCCACGGGTTGTCCTCTTGCATGCTTAGAAGATTGGGATATCAAATTCTTCTTGGCCAGTCTGGAGCCACTAGAATGGCCTCGACTCCGTCCCTCCTGATCTTTTTTAGAACCCAAGCCACTAACGGTATTGGTGGAAAGATGTATGCAAGGTTGAATAACCATGGTACCGATAGGGCGTCCACCGCCTCCGCCTGGGGATCTCTCACCCTCAAGTAGTACTTGGCCACCTTCCAGTTGTGCCTGAATGCCATCAGGTCTACCTGTGGGGTCCCCCACCGAGCTACCAGAGCATCAAACACCTGGTGTTTTAGACTCCATTGAAAATCGTGGCGACTGAGGAAGTCCACCTCCCAGTTGTCCACCCCAGGTATGAAAATGGACGAGAGGGCCTGAACGTGCCCTTCTGCCCAGGACAAAATCTTTGTCGCCTCTTGCATACAGGACCTGCTCTTGGTACCTCCCTGTCGATTCAGAAACGCCACTGGCGTTGTCCGACTGTATGCGAATAGTCTTGAACGATTGTGACAAGAAAAAATGCCCTTCACCTATTACAATGTGCTATTAAATACATTACACCTTTTCAAACCACTAGTGTGAGTACCCTGAAAGAGGAAAACCCCCAAATCCATATCTCTGTGTATTAGTCATACAAATTGAAGTGATAAAACATATACATATAATTATATCAGCATTACACAAGGTTGGAAGCCTTCTCTCTTGTTTTTCATATACTAACTTAGAGAAATCCAGAAGGACCATACCAGACCTCAACCCGAACCAGGGAAGTAATGTATTTATGTTATGTTGTAATAGGTGAAGGGCATTGTCACATACGTATCTTTAAAGGGTTGGTGATCCCTTTCTGCTCATATTTCACCTTATACTTCAGCCGCTTGCGCTACAGAAACTCCATCTACTTCTACTTTCCATTCGTCTTGAACGATTCCCTGTATCCCATATGGATGTAAGAGAAAGTTAATTACCCTCATCTGGTCCTCCCCCCTCCCTCCTCCTAAACCATCACACAACCTGATGCCACCCTGCCTCTTTTACTACCTGTCTTGTTGAACTGGGTGTACTGGCTCCTCCCCTCTGATTCCCCGCCCACGAACCAGTTAAGGTAAAACTGTGCCCGAAGTAGGATGAACATATGAGAGGAATGATATATGTCACTTATGTAACTACAGATGTGTGAAAATTGTGGTGAGTTTTATACCAGCACACCCGCATTTAACCAAAATAACAAACTGAACTGAACAGTGAGGCCACCAAAAACAAGGTGGACTTCTGTAACAACAGATTAATATCTGCAGCGAGACCCCGCACTGGGCGGGCATCCAGTATCCCATAAGGACTACGTGAAAAGGAATTACCGGTAGGTATTAAATTCCTATTTTCACTAACGTCCTATGGGATACTGGGAATCGTAATAAGACATTGGGGATGTCCCAAAGCTTCCATAAGGGGTAGGTACGTGCAGAGACCACCATAGTACCGCCAGCCCAAACTGGGTATCCTCTTTGGCCAGGGCATCAAATTTGTAAAATTTTAAAAAGTATGCTGACCCGACCAAGTTGCAACTCTACAGAGCTGCAAGGCAGAAACACCCCAAGCAGCCGCCCAGGATGCACCCATGGTACTAGTGGAGTGCGCCTTTAGTCCTGAAGGTGCAGGCAAACCTGCCACAACATAAGCCTGTTGTACCGTTGCACGAATCCACCAAGCAATGGACTGTTTTGATGCAGGACGACCCTTCTTCTGTGCATCATAAAAGTACAAAAAAAAACAGTCCGTCTTTCTAATTCTTGTCCTCTGGACATAGATACGCAGAGTGCGCACCACCTCCAAGGACACCGGAATATCCGGTGAATTAGAGGCAGAAGGAACCACAATGGGTTGGTTCAGATGAAATGCAGAGATCCTCTTATGCAGGAACAGCGGGTTTGTTCTCAGCTCCGCTCTGTCCTCATGAAAAATCAAGTAGGGACTCTTACAAGACAGAGCCCCTAACTCAGAGACTCTACGAGCCGAAGCAAATGCCAAAAATACCACCGTCTTCCAGGTGAGGTATTTCAATTCCACCGACGTCAAAGGTTCAAACCAGGACGAGTGTAGGAAAGTCAGAATCTCGTCCAGACTCAACGGCGGTGTAGGTGGAACAAAAGGAGGCTGAATATGAAGTACTCCTTGGAGAAAGGTCTGTACCTCTGGTAAACCAGCCAATTTCTTCTGAAAGAAGATTGACAGGGCTGAAATCTGGACCTTTAAAGATCCTAAACATAGGCCCAAATCCAAGGCCGCCTGCAGAAATCTAAGGAACCTATTTAGGTTAAATTCTGCTGGTGGAAAACCTGTCTCCTCACACTAACCTACATATTTCCTCCAAATATGGTGGTAGTGGGCCGCAGTCACCGGCTTCCTTTCCTGAGTCATTGTAGATATGACTGAGGTGTGAAGGTCTTAATGAGCTAGAATCTGCCGCTCAACCTCCAGTCCGTTAAACAAAGCCGCCCTAAGTCCTTTTAGACGCAGGGTCCTTGAGTGAGCAGATCACTTCTGAGAGGTAGACGCCAAGGCTCCTCCACCAACAGGCCCTGAAGATCCGCATACCACGCCCTTCTTGGCCAATCTGATGCTACGAGAATGGCCTCCACTCCCTGACTTCGTACTCTTTTGAGCACCTTTTGACAGCAGCCAAATCTGTATAGAGCGCTTATCAGAGCGGAGTCCTCAAAGTAAGCTGCTGCTGGGGGGGGGGTTAGTCAGGCCCCTTAAATAATGGGTTGGAGAAACAACAAGCAGCGCTCAATTAATGATATGAGTGAATATTTCAATAAAAAACATTTAATTATAACATAAAAACACAATGCACATTAAAAACAGTATTTTGATATAGCATTGGGACCTGAATAAGTATGGGTGTGGTAAACCTGCTCTGGACCGTCAGAATTCCCGGGAGGAGTCCAATTGTAATCCAAATGGGCCCAGATAGGGTAGGGTGTCTCTGTGGCTGTCCCACTTGATGTGGGTAGATGTTATTCGAAATGTTCCCTCTGCGGTACAATTGTACTTGCGATGTGCCAAGAAGACCGCTGGAGGCGTTCCAAGTAAGTGTGGAACTGGATAGCCGCAAGGGATCTTCAGTAAGTGCACCAATATATGGAGGTGCAATCCTGAATTGGTTTCAAAAGATGGGGAATCCCGTGGGAATAACGGCCAGATGATTAGGCAGGTAAAGGATAAAAAACAGTTCAGGTCCCAGTCACGACCAACGTGTTTTGCGGTCTCTAAGGGACAGCTTTTTCAAGGTCGTGGACCACGCTGTCGTCAGGGCATCTACGGCCACTGCCTGAGGATCCCTGGTTCTTGAGCAGTACCTGGCAACCTTGTGATTGAACTTGGATGCAATCCGGTCTATTTGTGGACGACCCCATCACTCCACAATGGACGCAAACACTTGAGGCTACACTCCCCAGGGTGGAGGTCGTGGGGAATGAGAAAGTACGCCTCCCAGTTGTCCACCCCCGGGATAAAGATGGCTGAGATCGCCGTCACATGCATCTTTGCCCAGGAAAGAATCTTGGAAGCCTCCCTCATGCACGACCTGCTCTTTGTTCCTCCCTGCCGGTTGACATACGCCACTGTTGTTGCATTGTCAGATTGTACTTGAAGGAACGTTTGAGCCTTTAGTATCGCATAGTACATGGCTCTCAATTCCAGGACATTGATGTGTAACATCGATTCCCACGATGTCCAACGGCCCTGAAAGGACCTGCCCTGAGTCACCGCTCCCCATCCTAACAGACTTGCGTCCGTTGTTAGGAGAATCCAATCCTGGATCCCGAATCTCCTTCCTGTTAACAGGTTTGGAGCAGGGGTCCACCACAGGAGCGATTGTCGGGCCTGATGTGACAGGAATATTCTCTTGTGCATCAGGAGATGCGACCCTGAATACTTGGACAACAAATCCAGCTGGAACACTCTGGAGTGGAACCGTCCAAACTGGATCGCCTCGAAGGTAGCCACCATTTTTCCTAGAAGCTGGACACATTAGTGTATCAATACCTGAGGCTTGGCCAGAATCTCTGAGATGAGAGTCCGTATGGCCATCATCTTCTCCTGAGGAAGAAAAACCCCTTTCTCCTCAGTGTCCAGAACCATTCCCAGAAAGAGAAGGAGAGTGTAGGCGTCAGGGAGGACTTGCGGATATTGAGAATATTGAGAATCCGACAGAACCTGTCTGGTCCTGACAATATCCTGTACCAGGATCTGTTCTGATCTTGCTTTGAGAAGCAAATAGTCTAGGTAGGGGATGATATTGATTCCCTTCCTCCTCAGCAGAGTCATCATTTCTGCCATCACCTTTCGTAAATATGCAAGGTGCAGTCGACAGTCTGAATGGCAGCGCTCTGAACTGGTAGTGCTCGTTTTTCAGAACAAATCTCGGGAATGCCTGATGAGGGCCCCAAATAGGGATGTGGAGATAGGCGTTCTTCACATCCAATGATGCTAGGAACTCTCCCTCTTCCAGGCTTGCTATGACCGCCCTCAGAGATTCCATTCTGAACTTGTACACCTTTAGGAAGGGGTTCAGAGTTTTTAAATTTAGTATGGGCCGTACTGAACCATCCAGCTTTGGTACTAAGAACAGGTTGGAGTAATAACCCCTGCCCTGTTCTTCCACTGGGGCCGGTACAATGATCAGTGATTTCTCCAGTTGGTGTATTGCTTGGCGCTAAATTACCTGATCTTCCGCAGCTGCTGGTAAGCCTGACCGGAAGAACCTGTGAGAGGGAGGTCCTGCAAACTCAAGCCTGTAGCCATTAGAAATAAGATCCCATACGTGGCTGAAATGCACCAGCCGACCACTCCACGAGACTTATGGAGGGACCCCCGAGTCATGCCGAGGGCTTAGAGGTGGATGCACTAGGCTCACGGTACTGTGACACTGGGGCTGCAGACTTTCTGAATTTACCGCAGCCACCTCTGGCAGCAGAGGAAGTTCCTCTTGCCCACTGCTTGGGCATGGAAGGCCAAAAGGACTGAAATTACTGAAAGGACTGCCCAGAGAAGGGGCATCTGGTCTGCGTGGTCGGTGGAAAAGTGGACTTTCCTGCTGTTGCTTTGGAAATGAGGTAATCTAACTCACTGCCGAACAGCTTTTCCCCTGTAAAAGGGAAGATTTTCTACGCTACGCTTGGAGTCAGCTTCTGCTACCCACTGGCGTGAC
This sequence comes from Crinia signifera, assembly GCF_055691185.1. Taxonomy (NCBI): domain Eukaryota; kingdom Metazoa; phylum Chordata; class Amphibia; order Anura; family Myobatrachidae; genus Crinia; species Crinia signifera. The sequence goes on from NC_139221.1 coordinate 193,564,285, forward strand.
CACAGGGCCCTACGACCAGAGAACATGCATTGATAGCGCCCAGTTCCTTCTGCGCATCACACATGACTTTTGCAGTGTCTTGGATATGGCGCAATCTCTCAGCGACTTGTGCTACTGACATATCTGCCCACAAACCTTAGTGGATTGAGTGGCCCAGGTATGGATAGACTTTGCCATCCAGCAGCTGGCAAAGACTGGCCTCTGAGACGCACCACTCGCCGTGTATATGGCTTTAAGTGTGGTATCCAGCTTTTTATCAGCATTATCCTTTAGCGAGGCAGACCCTGGAACAGGGAGTACCACCTTTTTGGACAACCTGGACACCGAAGCATCCACAACCGGAGGCTCCTCCCACACCTTCTTACTGACTGGGTCAAATGGAAAGGCGGATTTGAACCTTTTGGACAGCTGAAAACATTTTTCAGGTTGTTTCCATGCCTCTTTAAATGTATCCTCTAAATCAGCCTGCTCAGAAAAAACAATATGTTGTTTCCTCTGTTAGACAAAAAATGGGTCACCCTTCTGCGTTTCTGCAAGAGGGAGATGCAACACCTCTCTTATAGCCATAATGAGAGGCTCCGGGCCACGCAGTGATGATTGAGAGTCCTGCAGCAGCCCCTCATCCTCATTATCATCATCTCCTGCCTGAGTATCAACATCTGAGTCAGGCAACATGGAGGCCGCAGCACGATTGCGTGACTGGCCCGGTGTGGGGGTGATATTATCAACCCTTGCAGACAAGACAGAAAGGTCCTGATGCACTTGTTTGGTCTGCACACTGTTTGCAACCAATTAAGCTGACACAGTCTGCAGTATGGTTTTAATACCCGAGGCCCATTCAGGCTCCTGGGAGTCTGATTGCGGGGTCCCACTACGCTGGGGTGACACACCCAGCTATTGAGACATGCATTGATCACAGGTAATCTGTGGAGTGGACCCAGGCACAAACTTTGTGCTGCAAATAACACAGGTTATTTTTCTCACCATTACTGGAGAATATTAACCTTCCCACAACACACAGCAAACACAGTGAAATATAAATAAATCAGTGTGAAGTGTATAGAAACTATGTGTGAGCATCTAACACTGATATGTGTGTATAGCTTAACCAGCCTGTGGGGAGTACTCATAGAAAACTGAGGGGACCAGTACACCCTATAACCTTAACTCCCTTTTAGGAGTTGGTTCAGTCAATATATCAGTACAATTGCGTGCACAGTGTGGCACACAATGAGTGATTAAAAGTGCTTTCTGTTCTGCTGCAGATTCCCTCTTCAACACCTAACCTCTGAGGAGTGTCTGTAGACAGTAATGGCACCGCAGAGAGAAGCAGTGATGGCGCCCACAGAGCTCTCTGGTCCCGCTCTGAGCAAGCCCCTCCACTTGTAATGGCGATGGGCTTATCCTAATATTTATACTGGCGCTGGCTGTCAGAATCGCCCCTCTGCACAGCGCTTTTTATGAGAACTACCCTGGTGGTCCTGTTGTTGTCCCTAGCATCCAGTCTGCGCAGCCCCTGAGCAGGGAAGTCGTGTCTGCCGCCGCCGCTATCTTGCCGCACAAATAAACCAGGGTACCCCACTGTGGTGACCAGTTTGTACTCACTACTGGCGTCTTCGAACTGAGTCAGGAGTGTACGGCATGCTGGGGGTGTGTAACGCTGCAGCGTAATGCCTGCGATGACAAGCACCCTCTCAGGACAGTGGTCCTACAGCAGGGACAGCTCGGTACCTTAAGAGGCCTGCAACTTAACCCTTCTCCTGACTTCCCATGAAGCAGGAATGCTGTGAAGTCCAACACAGCAAACCCAAAATAATAAAGAAAATAAACTGAAGACAAAACTCTCTGGAGCTCCAGCAGTGTGCATCCTCTCCTGAGGGCACATTTTTCTAAACTGGTTCATGGGCGGGGAATCAAAGGGGAGGAGTCAGTACACTTAGTTCAAAGTTATATATGTGCCTGTCTCCTGCGGATACCCTCTAATACCCAATGTCTAAAGACGATTCCCAGTATCCCATAGGACGTTAGTGAAACCAATAGTGACAACTCTGTGGTTGATAGATTTGAGTATCATCCGCATATAAATTATACTGAAATTCGAAAGAGCTAATTAGTTTGCCAAGAGATGAGGTATAGATTGAGAAAAGCAGAGGACCTAAGACTGAGTCTTGTGGAACTCTGACTGACAGAGGTAGTGAAGAGGAGATAGAGTCAGAGAAGTGAACACTGAAAGAGTGATCAGATAGGTAACATGTGAACCAGGAAAGGGCTGTTTCATTAAGACCTAGGGAGTGCAGTGTTTGTATGAGAAGAGTATGATCAACAGTGTCAAACACAGCAGAAAGATCTAGAAGAATAAGTAAAGGCCTTTAGACTTAGCAGTTACCAGATAATTCACCACTTTAGTCAGTGCTGTCTCAGTGGAGTGTTGGGAATGAAAGCCTCACTGAAGCAGGTCTAATAGGGCGTGAGAGTTAAGAAAGTGTGTGACGCAAGAGTAGACACGTTTCTTCAGTAGCTTGGAGAGGCATGGGAGCTGAGAGATAGGACAATAGTTAGAGAGAGAGTTAGGGTCAGAATTGTGTTTTTTCAGAATGGGAGTAATCACTGCATGTTTGAGCAAAGAAGGAAAAGTACCAGTAGCAAGTTAAGGTAAGTGTAGGAATTAGAGAGAGCTGTTGTTGCAGAGAGGTGGAAAGTTGTGGAAAATTAATAGCATTAGTATGGGTTAGAGTAGGCATGCATGATTTCTCTGTCAGTGAGCTTGGGGTAATGGAGGAGAGCGAGAGGGTAATGAGATTGTGATCAGAGAGAGGGAAGGGAGTGTTAGTAAAATCAGAGACTGAGCACAGCCTGGTGAAAACAAGGTCAAGGCAGTTGCCTTCCTGATGAGTAGAGAAGTCGGACCACTGGTAGAGGCCGAGAGAGTTGATTAGAGAGGAGTTTGCCACCTTCTACAATTCCTTCCTGCCAACCTACGTTCTAACAGCCAGCTTCCCCTCCACACTCAAATCCATCCAGTTAACCAAAAAAGAATGTCTGCACTAGCTCCCCATGTCTTCCACAATCCACATCAAGTGGTTTTATTTTCTGTATGGACTGAAATGGCAACATGACAATTGTCTTACAAGAATGTTCAGCAATTACACTGCATACAGCGTAACTCATATATATATACAGTAAATTACCTTTATCACTGAAGTCATCCACTAATATAATTTCTTTCAGAAGTACAGAGGGAGACATTTCTAATACACTGTGTATTGTGCGGAGCAGTGTCGATAATGCTTCATTATAAAATGCAATTATGACAGACGTTGTTGGAAGCTTTCTGTAGTTGAAGGTTTTTGACTTACACCTGCAAAATATTATACAAAGGTTAATAGTTAGATGCAACGTGTATATAATATATATATATATTTAAAGCGCAACGGAATCTGCTGCGCTATATAAGAAAATGTAAATAAATAATAAATATTTATACACATTTTTTTTTCAAACTTTTTTTAAGATTAGCATGTACAAGGTAGAATGGACATCAATAAAGGTAATTAAATTACATCAAGATAGTGTGTTGCGTCTTGTTTAGGAAAATACAATCAAACGTTGGCTTCAATAATGGAGGTTATTGTTATCTTTTGTTTTTTACACAGTATATAACATCCATTATTATTTAAAGTAGTAATCTGCCTCTAATAGTAGACATGTTTTAGTAATACAAACTTTTCATACCCCCACTATCCACGTCGGCATGGAGTTCATCTTATATAGTGTGGAGAGCCAGCGAGCCCCGAAAAGGGGACACGGATTACTTCACATATATTCCGCGTCCCCTCGCTGCGCTCACCACACTATATAAAACAACTCCACGCCGACGTGGATAGTGGGGGTAAGAAAAGGTCGGAGGACACGAACCGACGTCCCTTGCTGCAAATCGCCACGCTTTGGGTTGGCGTTGATACTGGGGTGGCGTTAACAATGGGGGGGGGGGCATTTCACATAGTAATCACCCATCAGGATGGGTGTACAATTAAAAATCAGTTCTGGGGGGTGCATTTAACATTGGAATCAGGCATCAGGGTGCCTGTACAATGTAATATCGGGTATAATCGCGTTGCATCGCATCTGGCATGCGATGCAACGCGATATTAAAATTGTATACTCTGCCCGGGAAAGCCTCAAATCGGGTCCCATTGCATGCCTTAATTAGTGGCATGCAATGCGATATATCGGGTGCCCAGATAATACACAAGTACCGAGATTTATTAAGACCACATATAAATGCAGTATATTTAGCTGGACTCAATTCATACTGGTGGCCAGCTGTTCACATTACAGCCAATTACAGTGGGAAGTATTTGAAAATTTTCCAATGCATCCCCCAAGTCGAGAAGGGATGCTGCTTGATTACTTTGAAGGAGCCTTGTGCATTACATTTAAATTTCACCAAGCAATGCTGCCCACCCCCCCAAAAAAAAACTTAGTAATATTACATTATTGTTATTATGAATACTCTTTTTTTTTTAATGCCTTCCACCACTCATTGTAAATTAGCTAAAGGGGAGGGGGAGCTAAAAAAATCAATAAAAAAAAGTCCAGAGTAAATAAAAAAACATAACTCTTAAATAATCAAATGCAAACATGGAATCAGAAATTAAAGCTCTGCAATACACCAGCACCAACACTCAACTGAAGCATCCTTTCTGACAAAAACACACACACAAAAAAAAAGATTGGGCAAATAAAACAAACAAAAAAAGAATACAGAAATCTTACAAAGGCTTTTTATGTGGTATACAATACATTTTTTAAGTACTTGCACTTAACACTGGAAATATGCCATGTTTAGCTAGGCACACTGCTCCAGGGTGTATTTTGCTGGCCATAGAGCAGATGTATATTGCATTTTCGCTGAAACATATGAGAAGTTGGCAGGCAGGATAGAGTGCTTGGATAATGTAGGCTTTGTGCACAGCAGCCACACTAAAAGGTACCTTGAGCATTTTACTGCAAAAGTACAATTAAAGGAAGCCTCATTCACCCTAAGGTATCCAATAAGGCAAGCTTTTATGTTCACATAAAACTAGGAGACACAAAATGCACAAATTAGTAAAAGTTATGTGCTCTCTTAAGGGGTGCACACACATTGAGATTTTGGTAGGAGAGTTTGACTAGATAGTCAAAATCTCCTAGAAGGTTAGCCAAAATCTCCCCATTTTTCTCTTGCTTAGTAAATATTGCTTAGCATAGATTGATTGTGCAGGAAGGCAATTTTGACTAGATCAGCCAAAATCTCCAGTGTATCTAGCCAAAATCTCGCTCAAAATTGCTCAATCGCCAATATCTCAGTGTGTACGAGGCTTATTACACACACATATGTACATATAGCATATTCCGGATAGGAAAATAAAAAGGATCAGCACACCACCAGATTTAGCATTCAAAATTTGTACTTAATGCGTCCAAAAAGGTTTACACATGGCAGCATATTGGAATAAACAAAAGGCAACAGGTTACTTATCACTAGCAGACAAAACCAGGTAGTAAGAGTGGCAAGTTTTTGGATGCATGAATTACAAATTTTAAATGCTAAATCTGGTGGTGTGCTGATCTTTTTCCTATCCGGAGTATGCTATATCTATTATGTGAGTCAGCCCCCGCAATTACCAGTGGGAACGGTGTGTGGTTTTCCCCCTCATTTTTCTCCTTTTTATGTATTGTATGGCACCATGGATAAGGGTGCACCTGTCATGGTGCCCTCCTCAGTACATACATGTGTCCAACCTAACATCCAGGTAATCCAGGACAGAAGACAATAGGCTTCACTCCTCATAGTTTGGTGCTTACATGTTTAGAATACAGTGGCACCACGGAGGCTAAATGAGAAACGGTCATAATATTTTTGTATGAAGCGTATGTATGTTCTCCGTAAAATTCTGGTGTATAAATTCATTTATAATATATATTTGGATATAACATTAAATATCATTACAAACATAGTTATGTAACCTTCATAATGTATAAGCGCCAAACAATGAGGTCACTTGTAAAAGTACTTTGAAAAAAGGTTAACAGCAGTATTTTAAATATTGATTCTCCCATTCTGATAACCATTGATGCATACACCCCCCCTGGAGACCCCCGAGCGATAATGTCATCATAATGTTCCAAACTCCTCCACTTCCCCTGCTTTTTATATGGGGAATCATTATTATTACCTCAAATCCTTGACTCTTCAAAACAAAAATGAATAGAACCAAATTACAACTACGGAAGTTGTTTGGGCTATAAGTAAAGTAAAAACTTGCTACTACCCCGGGACCTGACAGCTGCTCAAATGAGTTTTTCAAGGTTATGGGATCTTAGAGACTTCATCTGCTAACAGCCTGTTTTAATTTCACAATAGAGACAGGCAATTTAACCAATCATTTCTATGATGCTCTTATAAAAGTCTTGCCGAAGCGCGGTCGCAATTTAAATCTCCTGGGTCCTTTCAAGCCGATCTCTCAATATGGACTACAAAATCTTTATTAAAATATTGGCAGAGAGATTGAAACCTGTTTTACCTCTCATAATCCATGAAGGCCAAACTGGATTTATCCTAGGAAGCCATTCCGTAGTCAGTGTTCGCAGATTTTTAGCTGCTATAAAGCACTTTGATGTTTTCTCTGCGCCCGACGCGGAGATAACTTTTAGTGCTTGTATTGGACTCGGAGAAAGCTTTTGATATAGTCCTGTGGCAACATTTAATCCGAACATTAGATTTAGATTTCCCTCATAAAAATATTTCTTACTCTTCTCCTCAATCTTTTATAGCTTGCAATGCCTATACTCTCCCCCTTTCCAACTAGATAGAGGCACTCATTAAGGTTGTCCCCTTTCTCCCCTTGTATTTGCGACTGCCATAGAGCCTCCAGCTGTAGTAATTCGTAACTCTCCCCTTATACAAGGAATCAAGATCAGATCAGAAGAATTAAAAATTGTTCTAGTCACAGAGGATACCTTGATTTTCATTTCTAATCCCTACAGGCCATTTTGAACCTTATCAACTCGTTCAGGAAAGTCTCTGGTTACCAAATAAATCTTATGAAATCTGAATTGTTATTACTTGGGAAGAGTAACCCCAATATCTTGAATTTGATTAATGTCTTATTTGCACTTAATACATCCCATTTCAAGTATCTTGGAATACAGATAAGTACTCTCCTCTTTAAATTTCTCTCCCATTATCTCGAATAGTGGAACTAAACTAGAATCTTGGAAAGATTTGCCTATTCATTACTAGGTAGACTAGAAGTTATCCAATCTATAGTATTTCCAAAAATTATTTATTGCATGCAAATGCTGCCAATAGCAATACATAGAACAGACATTATGAGATTGGAATCTATGTTCTCTAAATTCCACTCACAATGGGTTCTAATTCTTGGTAAACTTACCTTCTATTCTGGACTTGGACGATATTATATGCCTACATGCTATTTTACTAAACTCGCTCACCTCAGTATATCTCTCCAAGAGATATATCTACGAACTCTTCACAGGGCCTACACACCTTACCAACAAAGACTTATGGTGCCAGAAGAACAAGGTCACGGTCTTAAAAGTGGCTCATTTAAGTGATTTACAGTGTACAAAAAGTCATAACATGACTTTGTTACTCTCGACATGTAATTATGGCAAGATCCCATTTGTAATGCCTAAGCATTATTGTCGGCATTTTTCTAATTACTACTTGTACACAATTTGTATACCGTATTTCTGCATACTTATGCATAAGAGTATGCACATTTAGAACATATTTTAATAGTCCTGGTATACCCTATATCACATAGTTTTATTTATAATCATATTGGCAGTACGGATGGTGTAATGGTTAGCATTACTGCCTCACAGCGCTGAGGTCATGGGTTCAATTTCCACCATGGCTCTAACTTTGCGGAGTTTGTATATTCTCCCCGTACTTGCGGGGGTTTCTTCCGGGTACTCCGGTTTCCTCCCACAATCCAAAAATATACTTGTAGGCTAATTGGCTCCCCAAAAAATTAACCCTAGAATGTCTGTTTGTGTGTACATGTGGTAGGGAATTTAGAGATTGTAAGCTCCACTGGGGCAGGGACTGATGTGAATAATCAAATATTCGCTGTAAAGCGCTACGGAATATGTATGCGCTATATAAGAAACTGTTAATAAATAAATAGGTTACATAATTGTTATCGCAAGCCTGTGTTCTTTAATATTTTTGTACATTCTCCCCTTGTTCCTAACAGTAGGCACCAGTCATCCAAAGGGTTCACGGGTTGCCGGGCACCTGCGGGACATCGGCGGGGGCCGAGTCACGTGACCTGGAAACAGCAGAGCCCCCCAGCAGCCGGCCGCGCCGAGCGGATGGGGAGGTCATTTTTTCACACACCCATCAGGCTGCATTTCCATATTTGAGGTGAGATTATAATTATGGAGACCGAATAATGTATCATTAATACAAGTAATTTAGACTAAGGAGTGCCGCCTATTATTGTTTCCTGTCAAGGAGTATAGAGGTGTGCTAGTAGATGTTTCACCAGAAGCATATACACATTGGTAAAAAAAAAAATATTATTCTGTGTAACAGTATAAAAACAATAAATTTTCATAGAAGATTTCACATCAAATTATCCAGTTCTTGGGGGGCGTGGCTTGGCGGCCATAACGAGCGGACGCAGATACATCTCGCTCCTGCACATCGGGCAATTAAACAGCCTGCCCAGTCCCTTCCCAAGCCCTATACCGGCACCCCCGCACTCATCATACCTGCCGCTTCCCTGCGGTGACCGGCTGGGCTGGCGACGGAGCTATGGAGTGTCTCCGCGCTCCAGAGCGGGTCGCAACCTACCACGCCAGGGAGCCGGGGGCTCAATTAAGCTACACAATCAGCGGTGCGCACAGACCACCTGGTGGCTGCTGCCGCCGTCCCGCCCTACACCGCCAGAGACCGGCTCCAAGCCTGGGCGCACCCCCGGCCGCGGCACCACACACAGAGTCCCGCCGGCGCAGACCTGCTCTCCACGGAGGCTTCTCTGCCAGTGGTCGGACCCGGCCGCTACAGCAACAGGGACACTGCCTCACGTTGCTGCTCTTCTGCCACCTGACCTGGCGAAAGAGCAGCCTTTTCAAACCCCCTGTCCAAGTCCCATGCTGTGGCATCCAGACCTGCATCCACAGGCACAAGCCTAGGAAGACATAGAGGTGAGCTGCTTTATAACACAGAACCCTGACTTCCCCCGGCACCCCAGGCGCCAAGAGACACTGCCAGGCTATAAGATCACTTGCCTTGGTCTGCAGGACACAGCCATCACCTGGACTGAGCATCCATCCACAGTAGCACACCAGCGCCCTCTAGTGAGCCTTTGTTGCCACCCTACCTTTCCTTCTACTTCTACTATAACCCATTCATTGCATATTAATATACTTCACTGACGATACCTCTCCTTATGATGGTAACAGTGTAAACTACAAGCCATGGCCACCTAGGGTCGCGTTGGGGCGGCCGCAGGCAATTGGCCACCCAATTTCTACTATGTGGTTATTCAGCGAGGTTCGTGTCGTCTCCATAGCCTTTCAGTTACTTGCTTCCGCCTTCAAAATTCCTCACATGGTGAAAAACAGAAAATCCAAGCTTACACCCGAGGGGACTCCGAGGAGAACGAGTGACCGCAACTCTGATCTGCGACAATACCTAACGACTTCTTCTACTGACAACACAGCAGACAATACACAATCCGCCACTCCTGACTCTCCCTCACAGCCCACGTCTTCCGACAACATGTTGACTTCCGGTGACGCAACACCCGCCCCAACTTTCATCTATCAACAGAGAAGTAAGCGAGATTCTCACACATATTAAATCGCTATCAACGAAACAAGATCTTATATCACTTGAGACTCGTCTGCTCTCCACAATCAAACAAGAAGTCCTGACAATTCAAACTGACTTATCAGCATTGGACTCTCGAGTTAACTCCTTGGAAGACCACGGTGCAACTTCAGTTCAGGCCTTCAATCAACTTAAGGAGGTGATCGACCACCAGGCCTCTGAATTACAACACCTGCGTACACGTGTTGAAGATTTGGATAATCGTGGAAGACGTAACAATATTAGAGTGAGAGGTTTGCCTGAGGATATTCCGCACTCCAGCTTAATAGATGTCCTTACAAAGATTTTCAGTGAATTACTTGAACTAGATCCCCAAGAAAAAATCCAATTCGACAGAGCTCACCGTGCCCTCAAATCTAGAGGCTCACCCACTGACAAACCACGAGACGTGATTTGTCGCCTCCACTATTACATCCAGAAAGAAGAAATAATGAAGAGAGCACACCAACTAGACAGCATAGACTTCAACAGTGACAAAATCCAACTCTTCCCTGACTTAGCTTGGTCCACCTTACAGCAAAGGAGGACCCTAAAACCCCTCACCGATGCCCTACGCAAGCTGAATCTGAAGTATCGATGGGGCTTCCCGTTCAACATTCAAGTAACCCACAATGGTAAGATGGTCATCTTAAACAAACCCACAGACCTCCCACAATTCCTCTCAACCCTCGGCATGCAACCAATACCTCTTCCAGATTGGGAGTCATACCATACGACTCCGAAAACCCCCTCTTTGAATTTTCAAAAAGGACTTTGGGACAAAGCGTCTCCAAGAAGGAGACCTAGACACTCTGCGAGTACCACTCCTTCTGAAGTAACTTGAGAACCCTGACCATCATGCCTGGTGAGATCGAGATGATTCCTGCACTCTTACAAATGTTATGTACTTAATTACTGCTGATTACAATAGGCATTCATATTATACATTACTCTTCTTTTTTATTTTCTTTATCTCTTCAAGCAGACCTGTTAACATTTGCCGATTGCTTAGTTCTAACATTTGCCGATTGCTTAGTTCTAAACCGTTAAGTGTTCTTATTATCATTGTTTGCAACCAGTAATACTCTATACCTACACTGCTTTTAACCATCCCTGGGTCGCTTGTTCACCACTCGAGACTCTGTCAATTACCTCCCTATTGAAACTGGTTTTGACCACTGACCTAGATAATTCTAACCTCAGATATTTAGATTTCATTTAGATTTAATTGGAAAATGTCTTACCTCCTCAAAACCGAGACGACACCTGCATAATTGCTCTGTGTGACCTCCCGAGGCTGGGCGGTTGCCGCGGTCTGTCCCCCTGTTTAACCCCCACTTGCTGCACTCTGAGTTATTGGACGAGATTTGGGCAGGTCCCATGCCTTGTCCAATCGCAGCTAATACTCTTTTGGTACTTTACCTTAGTCTAACTCTATACTTCTCTAGGACTCTTAGCCTTTTTCCCCTCTACCCCTTGTTGCGCTGTCATGTCACCCTTTTTATGCTTTCCCTAATCTTTTCCCTTGGGGATTTGGTAGGGACGACCCCAATAACCATACCAACGGAGTGGCTTACGGATATACTCTCTATAACCCGATTTGAATATGCCCAACACGAGTGATTTGAAAATCGCCATCTTTAATGATAAGGGGTTGAATATACCTGAAAAAAGGTCCAAGTTACTTAAATGTCTACACGATGACAAAGTAGACATAGCATAGGTCCAAGAAACCCACTTTCGCACTGGCCAAGCACCATCACTGAAATGCCATTACTACCCACACGGCACTCTGGCGAATCAATAACTCAACGGGTCAGGTTTCTTTTTGCGACGTTTCAAAGCTTTCTATTAACGCTTCTTCATCAGGACATATAAAAGATTACAGACATACAAAGCATTTATATACATACCAGACCCAGCGTGATACCACGGTTCCCGCGTCTCCAGCCGGTCACAGTGGGATGACGTAATAGACACGCGTCAGTACGTCCCTCCGCACTGCCAGGGATACGCCGTTGCCATGGAAACATATATACAGATAATGCTGTCACTGACAGCCATATACAATAACGTTTGAAAAATCACCAAAATCCACACATCTATTTAAGAATAATAGGCCGACCAGGGGGCCTAACTAAACGTTTGTGGATTTTAGGCAATGTATACAGGGAGGGGAATGGTGGGGTACTGCACTGTAAGTGCCTTCTTAAGCTCAGTTGTCAAAATCCCCGCACCAACCGCCTCCTGCAACATGCCATCCAACTCACAAGCAAATGCATCAGTGAATTTTGACAACTGAGCTTAAGAAGGCACTTACAGTGCAGTACCCCACCATTCCCCTCCTGTATACATTGCCTAAAATCCACAAACGTTTAGTTAGGCCCCCTGGTCGGCCTATTATTGCCGCCAGGGGTTCCCTTTTTCAAAATGTGTTGACATATGTAGACGCCATACTGCAGCCCTGCATTCAAGCCAGCCCCGGCCACTTGATGGACACTACGGCATTTTTGAACAAACTGGCGGGTATAGATAGGATTGCAGATGATTGCCTGCTGTGCAGTGTCGACGTCACCAGCCTGTACACCGTCATCCCTAATGATGGCGGTTTGCAGGCTGTGCGTCTTCTTGTGGAGCAGAGCGATTGTTATAATGGCCCTTATATACAATTTTTGCTTGACTTATTGAGATTTGTACTCACGCACAGCTAATTCCTGTATGATAATTAATTTTACATGCAGAGGAGTGGCTGTGCGATGGGTAGCAATTTCGCACCATCGTATGCCAACGCATTTATGCAAATGACTGAAAAGGACATCTTTTTTAAAGATCCTGAAATATCGAGAAACGTGGTATTTTATACCCGTTTCATCGATGACCTGTTTGTAATTTGGAAGGGTGACTTGGAGAGCTTTAGTACGGTTATCACAAGACATAATGCCACCGATAGTCCAGTTAAATTGACTTTTTCCTGCGATAATAACACTGTAAACTTTTTGGATGTTAAAATCATGGTTTCCCAGGGTCTCATTTCAACGACACTATTTACTAAAGAAACTGACAGAAATACGGTACTGCACGCCACCAGCTGTCACCCGAGGTCACTCAAATTTGGATTACCACACTCGCAATTTTTGAGGGTATGCCGAATTTGTAGTGACAAACGGGAGGCAGAATGTCAAATTGATTCTTTGATCATTAAATTTGCGGCAAGAGGCTATTCTGATTCAGTGCTGAAGTCAGCCAAAATTAAGGCGATGTCAACACCCCGAGAAAAACTGTTGACATATAACAGCAAGAATTCCACTGATAAATGTCGACAAAGACTCCCGTGGGTTAACCATTTTAACCAAGCAAGTGTGGACATTAACCGTATTGCTAAGAAAAACTGGAAACTGGTTAGGACAGATAGATCCTTACATCTAGAAGATACTGAAATTATGTCATGCTATACCAGAGGCCGCAATATACGGGATTTACTTGTGAAATCCGATGTGGCCAAATTGAAATCCAGTAGTAGTGAGCAATTTCTTGGTAGAAGACCAAGGTGTTTTAAGTGCCTTGATTGCACTACCTGCAGGTCCCTCATAGCTACAGACTCCTTTTGTCACCCCTTTAGTGGTAGACGTTACCTAATCAGGCACAGGGTAAAATGTACCACTAAATTTATTGTATACATGATTTCTTGTCCGTGTGGCATGCACTACATAGGAAAGACCGAGAGAATACTTCGTGAGAGAATGGCGGGTCACAGGTCTGCGATTAAGAAGGCACTGGAAAAGGGGCACAGTGACCAGCCTGTGGCCTGTCATTTTCTACTTGCCAAACATACTATTCCTATGTTGCGCTATGTCATCATTGACCACATACCCAATGATATCAGAAGAGGTAATCGTCCTCTGGCACTCCTGAGGTGTGAAACAGAGTGGATACAGAGATTGGGCACATTATCACCGCGTGGACTTAATGAGTCTGCGGGTTTACATGTGTTTTTATGAATATTCTCTGTCATATATATTTCTTATTTTTTGATATTGATATCTCCATGTGGTCACACTCAGAGAGCTACAATCATGCTGCACGGCTCCTATTTTTCTGATGGAGCTATATCAGATTATCATGAGTTCTATTGCATACTATTGTGTACGGCAACTTGAGATAGCGCTTACGAGATTGTCATTTTTTTTCCTGATGTTATTTTACATTGTTACTCTTTTTCTTAAATAGATGTGTGGATTTTGGTGATTTTTCAAACGTTATTGTATATGGCTGTCAATGACAGCATTATCTGTGTATATGTTTCCATGGCAACGGCGTATCCCCGGCAGTGCGGAGGGACGTACTGACGCGTGTCTATTACGTCATCCCACTGTGACCGGCTGGAGACGTGGGAACCGTGGTATCACGCTGGGTCTGGTATGTATATAAATGCTTTGCATGTCTGTAATCTTTTATATGTCCTGATGAAGAAGCGTTAATAAAAAGCTTTGAAACGTCGCAAAAAGAAACCTGACCCGCTGAGTTATTGATTCGCCTTGCATCGAGGAGTGCTGTTCTGATAGACTGTATATATATATATATAGACTGTATATATATATATATATATATATATATATATATATATATATATATATATATATATATATATATATATATATATATATATATATATATATATATATATATATATATATATTTGTTTTGGAAAAGAGGCGCCACTTGTGCTAGATAAAAAAGACTCACAATAAAGACTCACAATAATATTCCCTTAAATTATGAAGGTGTCAGCCTATCTTTCAATAAAAGTAATTGTATGTTACTTATAGGGTTATGGAAAGAGATGAAAAAAGATATGGCGACCAATTATTGTGGATTTAAAAGATGTAAGAAATATCTATATATATAAAAAGTATTTATTGGGATGACAATAAAAGTATAGGACAGTAAAAAATAGGACAATTATGCATACATGAGCATATCAATTGTATAAAAGGACAATATTATGGGTAATATATAGAAAAAAAGGGGGGTACAATAGTAAGGGGAATTAGATAAAAAATGACAATTGTATCTAAAAAATTGGAGGAGCAGGAGACAAAAAGTTTAAAGATATAAAAGGTATATATATATAAAAGTTAAGATAAAAAAAATCCTTAACTTATGAGGTAGTAGGAGGTAGGTGTTCCAACGCGTTTCGTCGCCCTTGAAGAAGTCACATCGACGAAACGCGTTGGGACACCTACCTCCTACTACCTCATAAGTTAAGGATTTTTTTTATCTTAACTTTTATATATATATATATACACCTTTTATATCTTTAAACTTTTTGTCTCCTGCTCCTCCAATTTTTTAGATACAATTGTCATTTTTTATCTAATTCCCCTTACTATTGTACCCCCCTTTTTTTCTATATATTACACAATTGATATGCTCATGTATGCATAATTGTCCTATTTTTTACTGTCCTATACTTTTATTGTCATCCCAATAAATACTTTTTATATATA
This sequence comes from Crinia signifera, assembly GCF_055691185.1. Classification (NCBI taxonomy): domain Eukaryota; kingdom Metazoa; phylum Chordata; class Amphibia; order Anura; family Myobatrachidae; genus Crinia; species Crinia signifera. Next base: position 193,579,684 of record NC_139221.1, read on the forward strand.
TAGATATTTCTTACATCTTTTAAATCCACAATAATTGGTCGCCATATCTTTTTTCATCTCTTTCCATATATATATATATATATATATATATATATATATATATATATATATATATATATATATATATATATATATATATATATATATATATATATATATATATATATATATATATATATATATATATATATACATACATATACACATATACAGGTTGAGTATCCCGTATCCGAGTATCCGTTATCCGAATTATTCCGAAAACCATACATTCCAGAAAGTGAAATTTTTTATTTTTTTTTGCTAAAAACTCACTGGGGACATTTGTAACAGCACTACTGGTGACATGATATGTAACTGGCACTATATATGTGCAAGAAAATGATTGCTTGGCATTCAAATTCAATATCTGAGATAGTACACAAATTTTGTTTCATGTTTTGAAACCTTGTTTTTTGAACAAATAAAATATATTTGTGTGTATTTTATGTGGTAATAAAATATATTTGTGTCTATTTTATGTGTTTACACAGCATTTGACAATCAACAAGAATCTCCTTACTCCTCCCACTTCTGATTCCAAATTGTACCACTTAGTTGAGTATAGGCCCTATTTTCAGAGAGGATAAAAGAAGCCTTTAATATGAAAATAGGGCCTTACCCTTATAGGGTCAGTTGTAATTGTCTGTGGGGGAGACCTGAATAAACATCATTGAACCTGAATCATCGTTGGATGAGCACTCCTCTCCAAAAATCGAAAATTGGTTTATGAAGGTCACCAAGTATTAGAAACTGCGCCGGATGAAATTCTCCATTTTTATAAATGAACGAGATTGATGCCAATATCTAGTGTGTATGGGCCTTTAAGCAGATGACTTCTTTTGTTCCCAGATTTTCATTCCAACCAGCCAGATTGGAAAGAGATATAGATATATAGAGAGATATATATATATATATATATATATATAAACAAACAAATTCGATTGAGCGCAAAGAAGTTCCAATATTGATACTTGAAAAAGATGAGGAGAAGAAATGTCCGTGGAACTACAAGTCCCAGAGTCCCAATCCACCGATCTCAGGTGTTTTTTGATTGTTGCACTTAGGTATTGGTCACCCAGCAGCTCCGTTACAGCCCCTCAGGGCACCTGTATCCACCAGGTAAATTTGTCTAAAGAAATAGAAACAACGGGCGCTTCATAGTGCAGATAGTTTAAAAAGTAAGTCTTCTTTTATTTGACAACGGACAATATAAACGAAATGAATAACGTTACCAGAGTAGGCGGTCTCAGAATTACCGCAATAGTTGAGCATATGAAAAACCAAATAACGCTCGGCGTCCGGCACACAGGAGAGGTTACACTCCTTGCGACTCCAGCTGGTCTGATCCGACGCTGAGCCACGCCCCTACGCGTTTCGTCACGTGGACTTCGTCAGAGGGCTGGCCCAGCGTCGGTCAGAATCCTCTAATGTAGCCGGGTTGCTGTCAATCACAGCTAATCCCTGACATCGTCTCAGCTGAGAAGTTTGGACACCCAACATGCTGTAGGCGTATTACGTGTCTTTGCATATACATATATTGCGTCCATTTTGGCAACGATTTAAAACAAAGTTTAAAGCATATAAAATCAATAGCATATACATATATTACATAAAAAGTATTATCCCATAAAAAAATACTCTAAAATGACAAAAGCATTTACATGGTCATCTCTACATATTCACGGAGTTAAATGACAACGCTTCTCTTAAAGCAATATTACAGCACATATATAGTGGTCACAGTTTCTTTCGGAAAAAATATATAGATACACATAAACCAGAAAAATTCATATAAATTACTAAAAGAAGAGGGAAGAGAAAATTTTTTTGAAAAATATTGGGGTATTTAAAAGGGAAGAAATATTCCAAATTACTAAAAATTATATAAAATCCAGTACAGAAAATCCAAGCAGGAGAGGTATAAATCAGCAGCAAGAAGCTTCGCTAATGGAAGTATTTGGAGGGTACACTTATCGGGATTAAATCATATGATTAGCATTACTTTTCATCCCAAAAAAGAAGCAATATCTATTCCCTCGTTCAACCCCTCAGGGTGAAGTGTATTTAGATTATATATCCAATAGGATTCTCTTTTACGGAGTAACTTTTCAAGATTTCCTCCCCTCACATCCACTTTCACTTGTTCTAAGCCCATAAAACGCATTCCATCTGGTTTGCTGTTTTGACAGGTAAGAAAATGTCGTGGGACACTATGGTTACTGATTTTATTTTTAATATTACGATAATGTTCGAGGATACGAATTTTTAGCATCCTCTTAGTCTGTCCCACGTATCTCTTACCACACGGGCAAAGCAACAAATACACTACATGGGTTGTAGTGCAATTAATCAGCCCCTTTACTTCACACACCTTGCCATTTCTATCGGTAACTGTTTTTTTACCTTTTAACCCATGTGGGCACATCTTACACTTAGTACAGCAATAAAAACCTTTCAAAGGGGGCATGTTTGAAAAAAGACTTAATGTTCTTTGTTCAAGTTTCTCTACAGGTAACAAGCTTGGAGATAACTTGCCTTTGAGAGTATTGGCTCTTTTAAAAATAACCTCTGGACGTTCCCCTATAACGCCTTGCAAAAGGGGATCCATTTTAAGGATTGTCCAATGTTTATTTAAAATTGTTTTAATTACAGTACTTTGTGCATTAAATTGTGTGACAAATGGACAAAAAACAGCTCTTTTCTCCTTATTTTCAGGTTTTTTATAGATAATGAGTTCTTTTCTTTCCAATTTTCTACATTTATCTCTGGCAGACAGAATAAGGTTCAGGGGGTACCCTTTTTCTAAGAACCTGTTTATATATGTTTCAGCCTGTATGTCAAAGACCTCTAGGTTACTACAATTGCGCCTCAAGCGCAGTAGTTGCGAATATGGCAGATTTATTTTCCAATTCTCCGCATGACAGCTTGTAAATTCTAAATAATTATTGCTGTCAACTTCTTTGAAGAAGGTACACGTTTTTACCGATCCTGAATAATCCTCTGCCGCCAGAGTCAAATCCAGATATTCAATGGTGTTTTTGTTGAACTTGAATGTGAAGCTTAAATTATAATGGTTCTCATGTATATACTTCACAAACTCTACAAACTGTAATTCTGTACCAGACCACACTATGATGACGTCATCAATATAACGTTTAAACATAGACAGAAATTGCAGAAAGGGGTTTTTTTCACTGTAAATAAGTTCTTCTTCCCATTCACCTAAGTATAAATTTGCGAACCCCGGGGCACAAATCGTGCCCATAGCCGTCCCGCAGCACTGTATGTAATAGTGCCCCAGGAATGTGAAGTAATTGTATTTGAGTACAAACTTTAAACATTCTACAATAAAGTCAGCTTTTCTTCTAGGGATGGCAGCATCACGATAAAGGACTGCCAAAATACAGTTTAACCCCTTTTCATGCGGTATGGACGTATATAAAGAGTTAATATCTACAGTGGCCCAACTATTCGTATCTATCCATTTCAGGTCTTCTACCCACTGCAGTACTGACATGGAGTCTTTTACATAAGATTTCAGTTTAGGTACATACTTGTTCAGATACACATCCACATACTCCGATAATTTCGAAGTCAGAGAATCAATCCCTGATACAATTGGGCGGCCAGGGGGCGCGGTCTGGTTCTTATGAATCTTCGGGAGGTGATAGATGGTGGCTACCCTGGGGTGATCATTGCTGAGATAATCAAATTCATTCTGATCAATATGGCCATCTCTTCTTCCCCTTAGTAAGAGAGCCTGGAGATCCAATTGAAACTCCGAGGAAGGATCTTTCTCCAATAGTCTATATGACACTGGGTCATTCAAGAGTCTCAACATCTCAGCAATATAATTATCCCTATTCATAATCACCAGACCGCCCCCCTTATCCGCTTGTTTTATAACCACATTTTTGTTATCAACAATTTCTTTAAGGGCATTGATTTCTTGTCTGGTTAAATTTTTATTGTTAAATCTTAATTTATCATTTATCTCGTCAAATTCTTTTTTCACCAGCTGAAAAAATAAGTCAATATTTGGCCCTTTTGACTCTAAGGGATAGAACGTGCTCTGTTTTTTAAGACCAGTTGAACCTTCTGGTATTTGAGTAACGGTGTCATTTATTTCATTATCTTTATTTGTTTTTATAAAGTGTCGCTTTAATGTCAGTCTGCGTATATATAGATTTAGATCTACAAATAATGAAAACTTATTCACAGACATCGATGGGGCAAATGAAAGTCCCTTCTGTAACAGGTCTATTTGATGTTTATTTAAGCTCATATTTGATAAGTTGAAAATTCCTTTAATGGGTACTAATTCATTGCCCGACGTTTGAAGATGGGTGGTTTTTCCCCTTCCTCTCTTCCCCCGTCGTCGCGACTTCTCTTTCCCCAACGCTGTGGGGAGAAAGTTTCTTTTATGCTGTATTTGTCTCTCTGTCGTTGTTCTAAAAAATGGGGTTCTGATTGTCTTTTTTCACTTTGTCTATTTTCCATCTGTTGTAAAGGTAGATACCTATTTTGAAGTGTAGGTGAGTTCTGTGCTTCTCCTGATCTATTGGGGGCTGAATTGGCTCTCCATGTTTTATTTTTTACCACTGTTGCCCAACTGGCTTGTGGTTCTTGGTTTAAACGGGGGGTGGGTTCCTGGATTTTATCATCCCCTCTATTACCCCATTTTTTTGGCTGATTATACCTAGATTTTTGAAAGTTGGTGGTATTATTTCGATTTATACCATTGCGATTACTTGATCTAACTTTGTGCCAGGTTCTTACCTGGTTATTTGAATAATCTTCCTTATCCCTTTTGAATTTTTTTACTTTTAATTGGATTATGTTTGATTCTAAATCGGGAAGTTTACTATCCATATAAGTTTTAAACTCCTGCACCTCTACGCTATTTTTCTGGTCTAATTTTTGTTCTAGGCTGAGTAATTGTACTTCTATCTCTTTGAGATTTTTCTTTTTTTCCAGCACAATGAGTCGCATTAAATTGAGGGACGCTTCCTCTAATATTTTGTACCATTCTTTGGTGAATTTTTCGTTGGTTTGGCCAAAGGACGGGTCTTTAGCAAGTCTTAGACCTCTAGGAACCCTAGAGCTAGAAATATAATTTTCTAAGGTTTCCACGTCCCACCACGTTCTCATTTCCTTAATTAACAAATGTTCTACTTCCTCATACACATCATTATCATCACTAACGGGGTTAGTCATCAAAACCTCCTCCGTCCCAGTATCAGAAAAAAACATTATTACGTTGCTGTGAGCGTTTTTCTCGTATATCAGCAAACCTGGACATTGTTATAATTAGTGAGAACTCTGCAGCTACAATCACAAATGGACAAATGCAATAGAAACAAACAAATTCGATTGAGCGCAAAGAAGTTCCAATATTGATACTTGAAAAAGATGAGGAGAAGAAATGTCCGTGGAACTACAAGTCCCAGAGTCCCAATCCACCGATCTCAGGTGTTTTTTGATTGTTGCACTTAGGTATTGGTCACCCATCAGCTCCGTTACAGCCCCTCAGGGCACCTGTATCCACCAGGTAAATTTGTCTAAAGAAATAGAAACAACGGGCGCTTCATAGTGCAGATAGTTTAAAAAGTAAGTCTTCTTTTATTTGACAACGGACAATATAAACGAAATGAATAACGTTACCAGAGTAGGCGGTCTCAGAATTACCGCAATAGTTGAGCATATGAAAAACCAAATAACGCTCCGGGGTTCGCAAATTTATACTTAGGTGAATGGGAAGAAGAACTTATTTACAGTGAAAAAAACCCCTTTCTGCAATTTCTGTCTATGTTTAAACGTTATATTGATGACGTCATCATAGTGTGGTCTGGTACAGAATTACAGTTTGTAGAGTTTGTGAAGTATATACATGAGAACCATTATAATTTAAGCTTCACATTCAAGTTCAACAAAAACACCATTGAATATCTGGATTTGACTCTGGCGGCAGAGGATTATTCAGGATCGGTAAAAACGTGTACCTTCTTCAAAGAAGTTGACAGCAATAATTATTTAGAATTTACAAGCTGTCATGCGGAGAATTGGAAAATAAATCTGCCATATTCGCAACTACTGCGCTTGAGGCGCAATTGTAGTAACCTAGAGGTCTTTGACATACAGGCTGAAACATATATAAACAGGTTCTTAGAAAAAGGGTACCCCCTGAACCTTATTCTGTCTGCCAGAGATAAATGTAGAAAATTGGAAAGAAAAGAACTCATTATCTATAAAAAACCTGAAAATAAGGAGAAAAGAGCTGTTTTTTGTCCATTTGTCACACAATTTAATGCACAAAGTACTGTAATTAAAACAATTTTAAATAAACATTGGACAATCCTTAAAATGGATCCCCTTTTGCAAGGCGTTATAGGGGAACGTCCAGAGGTTATTTTTAAAAGAGCCAATACTCTCAAAGGCAAGTTATCTCCAAGCTTGTTACCTGTAGAGAAACTTGAACAAAGAACATTAAGTCTTTTTTCAAACATGCCCCCTTTGAAAGGTTTTTATTGCTGTACTAAGTGTAAGATGTGCCCACATGGGTTAAAAGGTAAAAAAACAGTTACCGATAGAAATGGCAAGGTGTGTGAAGTAAAGGGGCTGATTAATTGCACTACAACCCATGTAGTGTATTTGTTGCTTTGCCCGTGTGGTAAGAGATACGTGGGACAGACTAAGAGGATGCTAAAAATTCGTATCCTCGAACATTATCGTAATATTAAAAATAAAATCAGTAACCATAGTGTCCCACGACATTTTCTTACCTGTCAAAACAGCAAACCAGATGGAATGCGTTTTATGGGCTTAGAACAAGTGAAAGTGGATGTGAGGGGAGGAAATCTTGAAAAGTTACTCCGTAAAAGAGAATCCTATTGGATATATAATCTAAATACACTTCACCCTGAGGGGTTGAACGAGGGAATAGATATTGCTTCTTTTTTGGGATGAAAAGTAATGCTAATCATATGATTTAATCCCGATAAGTGTACCCTCCAAATACTTCCATTAGCGAAGCTTCTTGCTGCTGATTTATACCTCTCCTGCTTGGATTTTCTGTACTGGATTTTATATAATTTTTAGTAATTTGGAATATTTCTTCCCTTTTAAATACCCCAATATTTTTCAAAAAAATTTTCTCTTCCCTCTTCTTTTAGTAATTTATATGAATTTTTCTGGTTTATGTGTATCTATATATTTTTTCCGAAAGAAACTGTGACCACTATATATGTGCTGTAATATTGCTTTAAGAGAAGCGTTGTCATTTAACTCCGTGAATATGTAGAGATGACCATGTAAATGCTTTTGTCATTTTAGAGTATTTTTTTATGGGATAATACTTTTTATGTAATATATGTATATGCTATTGATTTTATATGCTTTAAACTTTGTTTTAAATCGTTGCCAAAATGGACGCAATATATGTATATGCAAAGACACGTAATACGCCTACAGCATGTTGGGTGTCCAAACTTCTCAGCTGAGACGATGTCAGGGATTAGCTGTGATTGACAGCAACCCGGCTACATTAGAGGATTCTGACCGACGCTGGGCCAGCCCTCTGACGAAGTCCACGTGACGAAACGCGTAGGGGCGTGGCTCAGCGTCGGATCAGACCAGCTGGAGTCGCAAGGAGTGTAACCTCTCCTGTGTGCCGGACGCCGAGCGTTATTTGGTTTTTCATATGCTCAACTATTGCGGTAATTCTGAGACCGCCTACTCTGGTAACGTTATTCATTTCGTTTATATTGTCCGTTGTCAAATAAAAGAAGACTTACTTTTTAAACTATCTGCACTATGAAGCGCCCGTTGTTTCTATTTCTTTAGACAAATTTACCTGGTGGATACAGGTGCCCTGAGGGGCTGTAACGGAGCTGCTGGGTGACCAATACCTAAGTGCAACAATCAAAAAACACCTGAGATCGGTGGATTGGGACTCTGGGACTTGTAGTTCCACGGACATTTCTTCTCCTCATCTTTTTCAAGTATCAATATTGGAACTTCTTTGCGCTCAATCGAATTTGTTTGTTTATATATATATATATATATATATATATCTCTCTATATATCTATATCTCTTTCCAATCTGGCTGGTTGGAATGAAAATCTGGGAACAAAAGAAGTCATCTGCTTAAAGGCCCATACACACTAGATATTGGCATCAATCTCGTTCATTTATAAAAATGGAGAATTTCATCCGGCGCAGTTTCTAATACTTGGTGACCTTCATAAACCAATTTTCGATTTTTGGAGAGGAGTGCTCATCCAACGATGATTCAGGTTCAATGATGTTTATTCAGGTCTCCCCCACAGACAATTACAACTGACCCTATAAGGGTAAGGCCCTATTTTCATATTAAAGGCTTCTTTTATCCTCTCTGAAAATAGGGCCTATACTCAACTAAGTGGTACAATTTGGAATCAGAAGTGGGAGGAGTAAGGAGATTCTTGTTGATTGTCAACTTGAAAGAAACCTTTAATATGAAAACAGGGCCTTATTAAAAGGTCAGTTTTAATTGTCTGTGGGGGAGACCTGAATAAACATTGTTGGATGAGCACTCCTCTCCAAAAATCGAAAATTGGTTTATGAAGGTCACCAAGTATTAGAAACCGCGCCGGATGAAATTCTCCATTTTTATAAATATTCTGTAGAGGGTTTGGTAAACCCATTAGGACTTCATTTGGCTGAAGTTAAGGGGGCGCTTTTCCCCTCCTACACCCCTTTTTTTTGTTATCAATCTTGTTCAGAAAGGGGCTTCTGAAAGATATTGATGGCAATACCTTCTAGTGTGTATGCCTAATATCTTTAACAATGCGCTCCCAGGCTCATTGTTAAAGATATCTTCCAGACATGCAGGTTAATCTGCCAATATTGCTCAAGCACCCATCGTTCAGTGTGCACAATATCTTTCATGATCAGCTCAAGGGAAATTGTTCACCAATATATTTTGTCTTTCATATCTTCTAGAGTGTATGACCAATTTGTCTGTAGGACCAATTTGTGTCTGTTTTCTGTGTTTAGGAGCAAATGGTCAATTGTCATTTGCTCCCAAAAATGTCCATATTTTCATTCCAACCAGCCAGATTGGAAAGATAATTTTCTAGTGTGTATGGGCCTTTAGTCTATACAGATCAATGACTAACAAGATAGAATGAAAAAAAGTTGCTCCTCAAATTCCCTTCTTAACAGGTTGTAGGTGTTTGAACAGGATACATACAGATGACAGGCTGTTGTCATGCCAGCAAATACTGATGCATGTATCTGGAAGGAGGAAATCTCATTATACTTACCTTCCCTTTGACCCCCCACCCAACCCGTCTTCCACATGCCAACCCTACCACCCCACACACACACACACAAAACCTGACCCACTAGTGTCTAACCTTAACATCCGTATCCCACCCCATAAACCTAACCCCAACACCACTACAAGTAGTCGGTATTGTGAATGTCGGCATCCCCACCACTAGGATGCTAAATGCATCCCGTTCAAACTTCATTATGTAATTATACTAAGCCGTGCAATTTTGAAATCACTACACATCACTGGCAACTTAAAGCACCAAACCGTGGAGATAGCACTGATAATGATGGGTTTATATAACGTGTACTGATACCAAACCACCTGCTCCATACCGACTATTCATACATCTACCCCAAAAGTTACTTTTTATATGCAAGGGCCACTGCTAAATGGCGTTTAAAAGGTTTTGATTTTTTTATGACTAGGCGAGTGCATTGCATAAGTTTATGCTTATGCAATTCTCAAAAGTTTTGTAAAGTGGCGAGCCCCGCCGTTTCAGTGGCCACACTCGTAATTTCCACCTCGCCTCAGGGAACAGGTGGGGTGGAAACAGCGAGTGAAGGGGAGTGCGTTGAATATGGACAGTGAGCGATCAGCAATTCTCGCACTCAATAGTTCGCTGTCATGGGCATTGAATACCCCTCAGAGCTATGACTTTAACCACACAGAAATTAGTTTTAAATAATGCCAGTACAAAATCAGAGGAAGTACAAAGGAATTTTAATTCCAAGAGTACAGTTCAACCAAATCGGTTTTAAATTCCATTACTTACTCATACATTCTGTTATCCTGTATGTGCCGATGCAATGATATCTGGTCGCTTAAATAAATATTAAGGGCATATTTTTCAATGCTTTCCTCCTGCATCTTCATTTCAGCAGAATTAAGCTGTAGTTTTGCAGCTTTACCCCATTCTCCTAATGCATTTGGGTTTGGGGGAGGTTTAATATAAACTGGACGATTAAGGTCCTTCATTTTCTCCTCTGTAGCAGCAAACTCTCTTTCCCACCTCCGTTTTGTGGTGGGAATCTGCCCCTCTGCTGAGCGTAAAGTAGAAACAGAAAGTTCCACAACCATGTAGGTAATCATGAAGAGACCAACTAATAAAAAAGTCTTCACAATAAACGGCCATTTTCTCATACGGATCCTCATTGCATTAGACTTCAGGTCTGGCTGTATAACAATTTAGCACAAATTGCACGTCTGAAAGAAGAAAAAGGTTTATCAAAATAGACAAATAATAATAAAAAAAAATTATATACATACATATATACATATACACAATTTCCTACGAATTTAAGCAGCGATACAAATTACTACAGTGTTGAAATAGATGTAGCACCAGTGACTTTTAAGCCATAAGTAACTCAAAGTATAAAAATCATACAGCAATACCTAGCAAAGAAGCAATGAATTAGAAAGTTAATATGTATCTTTAAACCTCACCATGTGCTCAGTCAAAACTTGGAGGAAATATAAAGAAGGAATATCAGCAATTTGCACATCTTAAGCAGGGTGGTTATATCTTGAAAGGACTATAAATACACTGTGGCTGTCATTTCCAAGGTACGGTAATAAAAAAAATGCAATATCTGAAGACACTTCTAATTGTAAACGTATTGGTTTGCTCATGTACATTATGACACTTGGACATTGGATAACTACAAGATTTCGCCCATAGCAAATTATTTGCAGTGGGTCAACACACCTTTTTTTAGTGTTTCATAAACATACATATCAACTGTTACTAGCCTTAACCCAGAGGAAATATGTGGTTGTCTGAGGCCTGGGACTGACTACTAGTGGCCTGGGCCCTTCACTCTCTGTCAGAGTGGCTGGGGCCGGGACAGCTGTACCCACAGAACCCCTTGATGGCGGCTCTGTGAAAGGGTTAGGCCTAAAAACATAAAAACAAGGCTACATATCTGGGCAACTTGTCTGCCAACCTGTTGACTATTAGGTAAGCTATACACAGTTACCAACTTACTCTTGATATGTTGGTCCAGAAGCATATAGGCGGGTATCAGTATTTGCCCACCCACTCTAATATCAGTGTCCGAGGTTCTTGCAGCCAATGTACACACAGACAGACATGTAGATTTATCCTTCAGATATACAGTATATGGTATCTGCTACGCTGCAGGGCCATCGCAATATGAGAATAACATTCTTCAGAGACATTTAGGTTGTAAACACCTGCCAATCTGCTAGTGTTATATTGTTGGTGGTCATGAAGAACAATATATTGAGCAGTGTGTACTCAGTTTATGGGGTACATGGTCGTTAGGCCGACATACACTGACAGGGTCAAAAGGTCGACATGGGTTTTTCAATTACTTTTTGAGCCAACAGACAGCATTTCATGCCCTACCATCCACCAGGTACGCCAAGCATAGCAAGGCACCAAGCTTGAAGCATGGTGAGCACAGCAAGCCATGCGAGGGGAAGTGGTGAACTTTTTCGGTGTTCACGTCGACTGTGTCCACATTAGGGACAGAAAGACGTAAAAAAAACCAAGTCTGAATCAGGACCTATTTGTCAATATTGTGATTTTTAATTAATAAGATGAAAGTGATTAATGAAATACTGGTGCTGCCAAGTTATATTTTCATTTTGGGGGCAACTCAAGTAAGCGCAAGGATTTTACCGCAAAAAAAACTATCACAGATGTACCAGAGCAAATCGCGACGGTTTTTCCTTAGACTTCCTACAAAATACTGAATTGACAGAGTGGGGCAAAAAAGTATTTTGACACCCACCGATTGTGCAAGTTGACCCACTTAAAAAGATGAGCGAGGTCTGTAATTTCCATCATAGGTACACTTCAACTGTGAGAGAATGTGGGGAAAAAAAACCCTAAAAACCAGGAAATTACATATGTATGTATGATTTTTAAACAATTTATTTGTATATTCTTGCGGAAAAGAAATATTTGGACAATCAAAAAGTTGAACTCAATCTTTTGTAATATAACTTCGGTTGGCAATTACAGAGGTCAAATGTTTCCTGTATTCTTGACCAGTTTTGCACAAACTGTAGCAGGTATTTTGGCCCACTCTTCTATGCAGATCTTCTCTAGATCTGTCGCGATATGGGGCTGTCGCCGAGCAACATGGACTTTCAACTCCCTCCACAGATTGGGCTGTGGTCTGGAGACTGACCAGGCCACTCCAGGACCTTGAAAAGCTTCATACAGAGCCACTCCTTCGTTGCTTGGGCAGTGTGTTTGTGGTCATTTTCATGCTTCAATACTTTTATTGAGGAAAGTAGGTTTTTGGGCAAAATCTCATGATACATAGCCTTATTCATCCTTTCCTTAATACGGATCAGTTGTACTGTCCCCTTTGCAGAAAAGCAGCTCCAAAGCATTATGTTTCCACTCCCATGCTTCACATTGGGTATGGTGTTTTTGGGATGCCACTCATCATTCTTCTCCCGCCAAACACGGCTAGTGGAGATTATATCAAAAATATATATTTTGCTCTCATCTGACCACATAACATTCTCCCAATCCTCCTCTGAATCATCCAGATGGTCACTGCCAAGCTTTAGACAGGCCTGGGCATGTGTTGGCTTAAGCAGGGGGACCTTTTGGGCACTGCAGGATTTGAATCCATTATGATGTAGGGTGTTTCTAATGGTAACCTCTGTCACTGTGATGTAGTTCTGGGCTGATTCCTCACCATTCTCAAGATCATTGATACCCCACGAGGTGAGATCTTGCATGGCGCTCCAGGTCGAGGGAGATTGTCAGTGATCTTGTATTTCTTTCATTTTGTAATAATTGCACCAACAGTTGATGCAATTAAAAAAATAATTGCACCAATGCAGTTGAGAATTTTTTTATAATTCTTACCAAGCTGCTTGTATCTAGTCAGTCAAAAAGGTTATCCCAGCCATCTGCAGCGCTACAATTTTTTCCCTGGTGTCCTTAGACAGCTCTCTGGTCTTGGCCATGGTGGAGAGGTTGCAGTCTGACTGTTTGAGGGTGTGGACAGGTGTCTTATGCAGATAACCAGTCCATACAGGTTCCATTAATACAATTATCACATTTATTCAAATATAACAATTGGCCATTTTCAGACAAACAAGACTTACACACATATAAGACAAACACACCCCTTGGCGGTGAACTGGTTAGGTTTTTCATGCGGTTAGATTTTTTCTGTTTCCCGATATATCGGTTAGTTGGGTTAGTTCTTATATATAACACAGTCCCCACTATATGTGCACATTTGGTTAGTGGTATATTAATTTGTAATCCAGAAAGGACTAAATGGCTTACTCTCACTTGTAAGTTCTCCGACCTGTAGTTTTCCGGTCTTATCCGAGAGGTTCAAGGAGATCCGAGTATTGTAGCCTGCCAATGTCCCCCTGGTGTCACCTCAACGCGTTTCTCCGCCTGGACAATCTATCAGCGGCTTCCTCAGGAGGTATACCTCCTGAGGAAGCCGTTGATAGATTGTCCAGGCGGAGAAACGCGTTGAGGTGACACCAGGGGGACATTGGCAGGCTACAATACTTGGAACTCCTTGAACCTCTCGGATAAGACCGGAAAACTACAGGTCGGAGAACTTACAAGTGAGAGTAAGCCATTTAGTCCTTTCTGGATTACAAATTAATATACCACTAACCAAATGTGCACATATAGTGGGGACTGTGTTATATATAAGAACTAACCCAACTAACCGATATATCGGGAAACAGAAAAAATCTAACCGCATGAAAAAACCTAACCAGTTCACCGCCAAGGGGTGTGTTTGTCTTATATATGTGTAAGTCTTGTTTGTCTGAAAATGGCCAATTGTTATATTTGAATAAATGTGATAATTATATATTACTTTTTATATTTTAATAAATTTAAACTGTTATATTCAGTACAGCGCTGGTCCACTCTTTTTTCTTTTTTGCATTATTGTTCCACAAAGGGGTTTGGTAATCCCCCTTACGGCCCAGCAGCAGTACCGAATAACAAATCAGCGCCTAATATCAAACTGTGTGGTTTGGTTGTTCCATTAATACAAGTTACGAGTGGAGGTTATAAGAACTTTTTAAAGAAGAAGTAACAAGTCTGTGAGAGCCAGAAATCTTGCTGGTTGGTATGTGTCCAAATATTTATTTTCAGCAAGAATATACAAATAAATTGTTTAAAAATCATACAATGTGATTTCCTGTTTTTTCTCCACATTCTGTCTCTCAGTTGAAGTGTAACTACGATAGAAATTACAGACTTCGCTCATCTTTTTAAGTGGGTCAACTTGCACAATCGGTGGCTGTCCAAATACTTTTTTGCCCCACTGTATCTGAAAGTGTGTGAAAAAGATGCATTTCTACTTTGAATAGCAAAGGTTTTAAATGTCCTGCTCTCTATGAAGCTTATTTTGGATTTAATGTAGTCGTGGTAATATTAATGAATATTAATGAAATAATATTACTATCTGCATATGTTCTTTAAATCAATAAAATAATCTAAAGGTTTTTTTTTACTGTTTCAATTATTTCTCCATATCCTGGTGATATTTCCTGCTTAACCTTTGGTTTCAGTTAACAACAAAAATCTTAAGGTGCCCACACACTAGAAAGATCTGCGATCAGAAGATTTAGCAAAAGATCCGCAGGAGTGCGCATCCGACCGATATCAGCCGATTTTCTACCGATTATCTGTAAACATCAATCAATATATCGGCCGATTTATCGGAAATCATCCAATCTGCAAAAAAAATCTTCTAGTGTGTGGGCAGCTTTACACGCTGCATAAGATCCGTCTGATCTGAAGCGGTCAGGGGTTTAACATAGAACTGACCAGATGTATTTGAAGTGAATAGGTTGCATACGTCTACAGATTGATTGTCAGTTTGAGCTGGTTGGAACAAAATCCTGTTAATGGATGAGAGCAAATGACAGTTGACCATTTGCTTTGAAATGCTGGAAAACTGCCACGAGCGGTCATTCAGATATTACCAGGTTTTTGTTCCAACCAGCCCAATCTACCAATCGATCTGTAGATGTATTGCCACCTTAAAATTTAGCTGAGGATCAGATTCCTGGGAGAGTTCAAGGGAAATATGAAGAGATTTACAGCTTCAGACATGTCTGTGTAGTGGATGGGGGGGTTTATTATCCTAGTGAATTTCAAGAAAAATCAGTTTGGTGATGTACACCAAACATTGCTTGGTGATGCATGTTTGGATCAGAGAAAGTCAGATTCGTACCTCTGCAATTATCCTACAGTATCTCTGGCCTGGGTATGTATTCTGTATAATGCAGTGATAATTCTAGCAAGTGCCTTTGTGCTGGGCTTACCTTTAAAATCTCACACCTATAAATCACATTACCTGTTCTCCAGCACGGAGATCGAAGAAATTGCAATTGTCCACTATTATCTGCTACTTTCTGCTTTGCCTCATTAAGGAGGTGAAGCAGGAAGACACTGATAAGATTTAGTAACATCTTGTTTGCCGAAGCAGGGGAGCGCAAACTTCTCCCTTCAGCGATAACCCCAGCCGGCTGGACTGGGCATACGCAGGATCTCGCTACTCATGGGAGATCTCCAGAGCAGCACAGAGCCAGCAGCAGGGACAGCGCTGTCCCTGCTGTGGAGATGCAGTTTTACCACCCTGCTGCTGGCCAAGCAGATAGCGGCCGTTCATATATTTTCCCTGCATATTGGACTGCTATCATTTAGAGAGCAGCGCCCCTGTCATTTAGCGGACACCGGCACAGTATATCGGTATCAGTGCACATAACGTGCGCTGATACCCCTTCTCCCCCATAACGACACTTCATACATCTGCCCCACTGTTTGTTATTCTAGATTCCAAAATATGCAAGATGAACAGATTATTAGAAGG
Source organism: Crinia signifera (assembly GCF_055691185.1). Taxonomy (NCBI): domain Eukaryota; kingdom Metazoa; phylum Chordata; class Amphibia; order Anura; family Myobatrachidae; genus Crinia; species Crinia signifera. Next base: position 193,595,894 of record NC_139221.1, read on the forward strand.
GGAGTACTGCATTACAATCAATAAGGACCAACGACTATATAGTAAAGCTGGGTACACAATAGGCAATTTCAGCAGTTTGGAAAAACAAAAGCTTCATAACATCTAGTGCAGGGCTGGGCAACACCGGCCCTCCAGATGTTAATGAACTACACATCCCAGGATGCTTTGCATTAGTTTTGCTATGTGGCCATGCTGAAACTGATGCAAGGCATCCTGGGATGTGTAGTTCATTAACATCTGGAGGGCCGGTGTTGCCCAGCCCTGATCTAGTGCATTGGTCTCCAACCTTAATGGGGCGTTAGCTACTTGTGACAAATGACAGCTCAACTTAAGAACTACCCTATATACTCGAGTATAAGCCGAGGCACCTAATTTTACCACAAAAAAATGGGAAAACTTATTGACCCGAGTATAAGCCTAGGGTGGGAAATGCAGCAGCTACTGGTACATTTCCCTGTATAATAATATCAGAACACCACAGGCTGCTCCCCCTGCCTAATAGCAGGACACCACAGGCTGCTCCCCCTGCCTAATAGCAGGACACCACAGTCTGCTCCCCCTGCCTAATAGCAGGACACCACAGTCTGCTCCCCCTGCCTAATAGCAGGACACCACAGGTGGCTGCCCCTGCCTAATAGCAGGACACCACAGGTGGCTGCCCCTGCCTAATAGCAGGACACCACAGGTGGCTCCCCCTGCACAATACACCTCAGGCTGGGACACCACAGGCTGCTCAGGCTGGGACACCTCAGGCTGATCCCCCTGCTCACCCCTGGGACACCACACACGGAGGGGGGAGGGAGCAGCCGCCCCTTACCTCCTCCAGCTTCCGATTCCAGGGGGTTTGGGGTGTGCTGCTGACTGGCTCCACTGGTACACGGCCGCCGCCATTGCCCGGCTCCACTTTGAACAAAGGTGCGGCTACGGCAACATGGCCGCCGGCCTCCTGCACTGAGGACATGTATAGTGTACGAGGCCGGCGGCCATGTTGCCGTAGCCGCGCCTATGTTCAAAGTGGAGCTGGGGCAGTGAAGTGGATGGCTGGACGCACTGACTCGAGTATAAGCCGAGTGGGGGCTTTTTCAGCTAAAAAGAAGGCTGAAAAACTCGGCTTATATTCGAGTATATACACGGTACTCAAACTTTTTTGGGGAAAAAAATGATATCTGACTAATAACCAAAAGATGCCCAACACATTATGCCACTGACACATTATGCTGCACACTGCAATGCCCCTGACACAATATGCCACACACCGCAATGCCCCTGACACAATATGCTCCAGAATAAACCTTCTAATTAATTTTAAATGACTGTACATGCTGGTTGCCAGGAGTGTCATGCTCATTGCCAGGGTGTTACATGGTGTAAGATGCAGCTTTATTGAAAGATATGGACTGTAGTGTGTATCTCCTCTGAGGCGGAGGAGTGCTTCAGGCGGGAACGTGGAAAGAGGAGTGGTGTGGGCAAGTGGAAGAGCATTCAGCAGGGGTCGAGCTACTCGGATTGCTGTGGCAAGCTACCAGTAGACAGGTTGGCGACCACTAATCTATAGTGTATGCACATGCAGGTTTTTCAGACCTGTTTGCTGCACTGCGAAATTGCAGAGCCCTTCGATTATACAGCCGTCACCTTGCCAGAGTGAAAACGTACCCTGTGCAAGGCTGCAAATGCCTTGCAAAAATTCACACCAATCGGCGATCAGCCACAAATCTACTGGTAACTCAACCACTAAATTATTTTTTGCAGTTTGTGCTATCATAGAACCTACTCTAACTGTGCCATATAAACAAGTTAATCGAGGCTGGAGATGACATCACACACCCTCCCTGAAAACACTTATGAACACCTGCGTTTTCCCCGACACTTCCAGATAATGGCCAGTTACCACCTCTAAAAACCAGCTACTCATTGGTCAAACAGCAGCCATCTTGCGAATAAAAGAAAAATGCTTTTGTCAATGCGTTGTGCAGGTGTACTGCGATCCCTATGCACGTACATCATTCAATAATCGGTCAACAGCAATCAGGACTGAATAACCCCCTATGTCACCAACGATGCACGCTTTCATGCGTGATCAGCAACAATCCTTAGTTGTCTGTACATGCAAGACCATGGAGGACATTGCAAGTGAGCAGAATGCACCATGGCCTTCCCCATTGCTTCCAGCTTTAGCAAGTGCGTATGCACATTGCGAACCTGCCTCCCCTCCAGCCCCCGAGGTGCAATGTCGCAGAATACACACATACCTTAGTATAAATATTGCAGCACTATCTCTTTTGGTACTTCTTTCCTAGCACGGCGCCCGTCGGGTCCCATCGCATACCTTAACTTAAGGTATACGATGGGACCCGACCGACCGGATTTTTGGGCTTTAAAGACGTTTTTAACGCACTTTGCAAATCGGTCGCATCGCATGCCATTATAATGGCATGCGATGCGACCGACACGATTTTTACATTGGACCCAATGTAAAAGTGGTCCCTGAGACCCGATTTTACATTGGACCCAGTGTTAAATGCCACTCAGACCCGGTTTTTAATTGTAAACCCACCCTGATGGTTAATTATGTCAAATGCCCCCCCATTTGTAACGCAACGCCACGATCAATGCCAACCCGAAGCGTGGCGAGCTCAGCGAGCCCGCGAGGGGCGGCAGTACCCGTCCTCCGACCTTTTCATACCCCACTATCCACGTCGGCGTGGAGTTGATTTTATATAGTGTGGCGAGCGCAGCAAGCCACCGAGCCCGAAGCGTGGCGAGCCCCGCGAGGGGACACGTAATACGTCTGAAGTAATGCGCGTCCGCTCGCCACGCTTCGGGCTCGGTGGCTCGCTACACTATATAAAATCAACTCCACGCCGACGTGGATAGTGGGGTATGAAAAGGTCGGAGGATGCGTACCGCTGCACTCGCCATGCTTCAGGTTGACGTTGATCGTGGCATGGCGTTAACAATGGGGGGGAATGCAATGAAAAATGGGGTCTGGAGGGCATTTAACATTGGGGCCAATGTAAAATTGGGTCTCAGGGACCATTTAACATTGGTTCCAATGTAAAAATCGGGTCGGTCAGGTCGATCGCATTGCATGCAACCAAATCAAGCCGATTTTTGCGACCCGATTGCATACAATTGAAATCGGTCGCGCCGTGCTAGGAAACAAGTACCTCTTTTTTTTGTTGATAATTACGACAACATGAACTGCTATGTATAGCAGTTCTTGATAGAATGTTTATTTTAAATTGTCACACATTGAGATTCATTTTGTCATTTTAAATCTTTTGTATGCACGTCCTATATTAAAGGTTTTGATTTTTTTTTTTAACAATGTTGAAACCATCTGATTACGGTTTCATCCAAGCGTCCTCTTTTGAAGCTATTCACACAGTTGCCTCTAGCACCAAGGATAGAACCTTGTCAAAAAAGAATCCCTGCAGCATAAACATATATGCACAGTCAATAGTGCAGGAGCATGGATAATGAACAAAAGACACAGAAAATAGAAGGAATAATACAGAATAATTCCAACACACACCAAGGATTCTAAAGGGGTGTACACACGGAGCAAATTTTTGCTATTTTCTAAGCAATCTGACTAGATTGCTTAGAAAGTAAGCACAGATCTTTCCGTGTGTATGCTCCGAGAGATTAAATATCTCTTGCTAACTAAGTCAGTGCATGCAGTCAAAATCTAGTCAGATTGCTTAGCAAATGACTGAAAATCTCTCTAGTGTGTACAGATCGAAATCTCTCATTCTGAACCACTACCCGGCCTTTTTTTGCTTAAGCAAAATTGCTTAGAAAAATAGTTTAGCACAAATCTCTGCGTGTGTATGTGCACTCCATGGGAGATATTGACACCAGTAAAATTGCTTAACAAAATTGCTTAGCACAGATCTCTACGTGTGTATGCCCCTTAAGGGAAAATATCAGTTTTACCAAAGAGGATATAAATGTTCCATAACAGATAGTGGGAATACGTAATTAGAATCAGAGGCAAAGGATGACTTATTTGTAGAGAATAGATTTTTATACAGGATTTGGTAGAGTACGGGTTGAGTATACCTTATCCAAAATGCTCGGGACCAGAAGAATTTTGGATAACGGATTATTCTGTATGTCAGAATACTTTTATATTTCAATGATGTATCTTGATGTATCTTGGATTTATGTTGTACAAACACATCAAACACATGAAATAAACACAAATATATTTTATTTGTGCATAAAACAAGGTTTCAAAACATGAAACAAAGTTTGTGTAGAAAATGATTGCTTAGCATTCACTTAATACCAGTTACATATCATATCTTCAGAAGTGCTTTTAGCAAGAAAAAATTAAAACTTTTCACTTTCTGGAATGTATGGTTTTCAGAATAATTTGGATAACTGAGATTTGGATAAGGGATACTCAACCTGTATAGACATACAATATAGAGGGGTAATCAATGTGTGGCAATATTTACGACAGACCACTGTCAGTTTTCACCAATGCAGATTCAACTTTTTTTAAATCCAAATCAGCATTGGAAAACATGGTTGCTAAATTCAACCTATTATCGACAAAAGTGCCGATATCTCCAACTTTCGGAAATATCAGCATTGACTGAATACCCCCACCAAGAGTAACTGGAGCAGCAAAGGCTGCCTTCAATATAAGGATTAAGCGTGACAATCTGGTTATGGAAAACAAGTAACTAGCAAATTACATCATCAGTAGGGAATATTATAAGATTTACGTTAAGTAAACAGGCAGATACCAAACTTATCACATTTCATAAAATGTAACTATGTATGACCACAAAAAGGGGGATTTTTGTAAGAACTTACCGTTCGAACCCCTTTCTCTGAGTCCAGTCCAGTGACACAGCTAACCTTGGGGTGTAGGAGGTTCCACAGGAGCCAAGGCACCTATAGCTGAAGCTTTTCCTCTGGCTGCAGGCTCCTCCCCTTCTGCATCCTCAGCATGCTCCAGTTCAATCTTAAAAAGCACACTAGGATACACAACTCAGTACAATGCCCAACATCTTATATGCACAATCATCTTACCATAACATGACACACATGCACGGCATGACTTACTGGGCGTAGGGGAGAGATCCCTGTGTCACCGGACTCAGAGAAAGGGGTTTGAACGGTAAGTTCTTCCAAAAATCCCCTTTTCTCTTTCGTCCAGTCCGGTGACACAGCTAACCTTGGGACGTTCACGAGCCGGTACTATGAAAGGGTACGCTCAGACCACCAGTTCTCATCACTGACCGTCCGAATCAAGCGTCCTCCGACGCAAACTCATGGAACCTGTAAAATTTGGTAAAGGTGTGAACAGAGGACCAAGTGGCAGCCCTGCACAACTGCACCGCTGTAGCTCCATGACGCACAGCCCAAGAGGAAGCTACTGACCTGGTGGTATGTGCATTAATCCAAGAAGGAACAGGTCTACCCACCTTGGTATAAGCAAAGGCAATTACTGACCTAAGCCACCTGGCAATGGTCTGCTTAGACGCAGGCCACCCTCTCTTATGCACATCATAAAGAACCAACAAAAGATCTTTTCTGCGGAAATCCTTTACCCTGTCCACGTAAATTCGCAAAGCGAGAACTACGTCCAACTTTCTTAATTTGTCCCTATATTTTGCCCCTTCAGGAGGGGAAAATACCGGGAGCACAATCTCCTGGTTCAAATGAAATGAGGAAATCACTTTTGGTAAAAACTTAGGTACTGTTTGAAGCACAGCCCTATCCTCATGAAAAACTAAATGCGGAGCTTTACAGGTCAACGCTCCTAACGCCGAAACACGCCTTGCCGAAGCAATGGCAAAAACGCCAATTTTCAAGACACATACTTAAGGTCTGCTGACCTTAAAGGTTCAAAAGAAGGGCTCTGAAGTACAGACAGAAATAAAGATAAGTCCCATGGTGCCACCGGTTCTCTATACGGTGGTTTTAGCCTAGTAACACCTTGTAAAAAGGTCTGAACCGCAGGCAAAAAAAGCTATCCTTTTCTGGAAAAAAAAATAGATAAAGCGGAAAGCTGTACTTTCAAAGACTGTAAACTCAGTCCCGATGAAAAGCCATCCTGTAAGAACTCCAATAACCTCGATACCTTGAATCTGGAGGTGTGTACTTTCTGGCGCTCACACCATCTTCCAAACACTGTGATAATTTGCAGCTGAGACCAAAGCATAGTCTGAATCACTGCATCGGAGAAACCTTTCTTTTTTAATAAGGCGGTCTCATAAGCCAAGCCGTCAAACTGAGCCGAGCAAGGTCCTGGTGAAGAAACGGTCCTTGTCTTAGCAGGTCTCGACGAAGAGGCAGAGGCCAAGACTCCACTGATAACCTCAGAATGTCCGAGAACCACAACCTCTTGGGCCAGTTCGGTGCTATCAGAATGGTTTACACCTGCTGAGACCTCACTCGTTTCAACACCCTCTGTATCAAACGGAGGGAAGATATATACCAGATGAAACTACCACTGAACCATCATGGCATCCACCGCCCAGGCGGTTGGGTCCCTGGTCCTGGAACAGAACTTCGGAACCTGACAGTTGTTCCTGGATGCCATTAAGTCCACCTCTGGGAGCCCCCAGAGATTCACAAGTTCCTGGAATACCTCCGGATGCAAGCACCATCCTCCCTGCTGAGGAAATCTGCCTCTACATTCCGGATCCCCGGAATGAATACAGCAGACAGAACCGGAATGTTGTGCCCAGGTAAGCATCCGAGAGACTTCCTGCATTGCCATCCTGCTGCGAGTCCCACCCTTTTAATTCAGGTAGGCCACAGCCGTGGCATTGTCCAACTGCACTCGGATATGAAGGCCTTTCAAACTCTCCTCGGCCTGTTGAAGAGTCATCCAAACTGCACAAAGCTCCAATATATTTATTGGAAGTCTGGATTCCTGCTTGGACCAAAGACCCTGCAACCGATGGTGAAGGGCAACTGCCCCCCAACCCCTGAGACTGGCATCGGTCGTTATCACCACCCAGTTCCAAGAGCGAAGGGACCGCCCTAGCTGCAAAGTCTCTATGTCTGTCCACCAAAACAAAGACTACTTTGTCTCCTGAGAGAGAAGCAAACTTTCCTGTTTCATGGTCTTTGCGTTTCCCGACCAGCAAGATAGAATGTTCCACTGCAAACTTCTGGAATGAAACCTGGCAAATTGGAGCATCTCGAAATTCACCACCATCTTGCCCAGGAGCCTCACCCCTTGCCAAATTTTAGGTCTGTGAGCCTGCAGTAACAGTAGGACTAACTGACGGATGTCCTTTGCTTTGGATTCTGGAAGGAAAACCCTGAGTAAATAGGTGTCTAGTATCACCCCCAGAAAAAGTAATTTCTGAGATGGAATTAAATGGTATTTGGACATGTTCAAAACCCATCCCATGTCCTGCAAAAACTGTGTTGCTATGGACAGGTTTTCCAACAACTTGGTCTGACTGTTTTGAATAGCAGGTCGTCTAAGTAAGGAATGATCACTATCCCCCTGAGTCTCAGTGACACAGCCATAACTGCCATCACCTTTGTAAATACCCTTGGTGCTGTGGCCAGACCAAAGGGTAGGGCCTGGAACTGCAAAAGAGTCTCCCCTATTGCGAAGCGAAGAAGAGACTGATGTTCCTTCGGTATATGTAGATATGCAATCTGGATGTCCACGGATGCTAAAAATTCCCCTGGCTCTATGCTGCCAAGCACTGAGCGGAGAGACTCCATTCTGAAATGATCCGCTCATAGGTGTTGATTTAGTGATTTCAGATTTAGAATGGGTCTGACTGACCCGTCTGGTTTGGGTACCAAAAAGAGTATTGAATAAAAACCCTTCTTGTGTTCCTCCTGAGGGACCGGGACCACAATGCCCTTCTCCCTGAGAGACAAGGCCGCTTTCAGAAGAACCGTGCGTGCCCTGGCCTCTAGAGGCAAAGGGGTTGGCAGAAATCTCTTTGGAGGATTTCCCCGGAAATGTATCCGATAACCTGTAGATACTATAAACAGAACCCACTGGTCGACTGATGGAAGGTACCATCTGTCCCAATACTACAGGAGGGGACCCCCCACTCTGATCCCAGAAGGGGGAGCCTGTACAGCGTCATGCTGAGGAGTTATCCTCTCCTTTTGACACTTGCTTCTTACTGAAGGCCCCAAATCTGGATTTGGCAGCCTTACCTCTACCTCTTCCCGCCTGTCCTCTACTGGAAGCTCCGCCACGAAAGGAAGAACGAAAAGTAGGTTTAAACACCCCAAAATTAGAACCTGAGGCCTTAGTGGTGGTAGGCAAGAAGGTACTTTTACCCCCCCCCCCCCCCCCCTCCAGGGCTTTCTTAGATTCACTGTCAGCATCCCAGGCCTTCAGCCAAAGGGCTCGCCTCGCTGACACAGAGGTAGAAGAAACCTTAGATGCCTCACTCCATTAGACTCTCCCCGACCTTGCAAAGCTTCAAACGGGCACTGAAAACTCACCTATTCATCAAAGCATACCCTTCCACTGCATAAACCAGCTGGTTCTCCGACCCCTTGCCTGTTTACATCCTGCTATCTAACCACCACCTACTCGCACCTCTTGTAATCTGTCTGTCTCCCCTTCCTACTAGATTGTAAGCTCCTCCAAGTAGGGCCCTCTTCCCTCCTGTTGTCAAAGCCCTCTTCTCTACACATTTCACTCACAGCTCTCCTATACTCCAACACTCAGTGACCATCTTTGTCCGCATACTCATCTCCATCATTGGCATCAAGCCTCTAGTTGTATGTTGATTGAGTCCTCACTACTTACATTTAAGCTGTAATGTGTATTGATCTGTGGCACTCTTTATTTGTACTGTATTTTTGTTATTTATTCAATGTTATGCCAAGCTTTGTCTCCCTGTATTGTTCCTTTGTACGGCGCTGCGAAACACTTGTGGCGCCTTATAAATAAAATTATAATAATAATAATAATGCCATCTTGGCACCTTCCTCCCCAGCCTCAGTGATGTACTCTGCAGCACACCTGAGTTTTTCTGTCAGGAGATATGCCTCCGAATCAGGCCGCAGCTGATCAGCTAGAGTCTCAGCCCATTTAATCATAGCCTTCGCTACCCAAGCTGAAGCAATAATAGGGCGGAGTGTAAATCCCACTCCCTCAAAAACAGCTTTTAGGCATCCTTCCACTTTCTTATCCACCGGATCCTTAAAAGGCTGCACCACCTTGGACTGGTAATGCTGTGTCCTTGGACAGTCTAGCTACCGGTGCATCCACCAACAGAACTTTTTCCCACAGTTTAATATGTTCCTCGGGCATGGGATACATATTTGCATACCTCTTGGACATAGAAACTTTCTTGTCAGGAACTTTCCAAGCCTCCCCTAACAAAGAGACCATACCAGGGTCCGAACGGAAAGTAACGGCTTCTCTGCGCATTCTTTTAAAAATGGTCTGAATTTTATCTTCCTCTGACACATCCAAAGCCTGTCTAACAGACTTACAAGCAGGGCAAGGCACCCCTTGGTCCGTCTGTTCACATGAAATTTCTACCCCGCATGGGGTAGACATGGTTGACATGTCCTGCCCCCACCCCCCCCCCACCCCCTACAGCAACTGCCTCATCACCCATGTCAGGCATGATTAATTCACGGTGCAAAATGTCAGGCAAAGTACAAAAACAGTACATCCTGTTGTATTTAGCTGTCAGCGTGGGGTAGCGCTTCCAGGAGACTTCAACTTCTTGTGCAGCAACAGAATAAGCCAGCTTCACTCACTCTGCGGAGATAGAAAATGGCGCCCGCACAGAAATGGGAAGGGACCAAGGGTTGGGAAGCCTGAATTGGCGCCCAAACCCCCTTTAGCCGCTCCCCCAATCGAGTCTCCTAACCTCCTAGTGCCTCCCTCTGCCGGGATCACTTGGAGTCGTCCGGCACCTCCGGACACCTGTAACAGCCTTCACCTCCCGGAGGGATTTCAGGCTGTATGCCCTTTCAAGATGGCGGCAGCCATCGCGAGAGGTCCTTCCCCCACGATCACCTTCTGCAAGGAGCCGGATCCGGAGCGCTCCCAGGGCCCAGGCAAACCCCAGCAAAGCTGGGGTTAAGCGCTGTGCAGCGGGTGTAGACAGACATCCCTGCACACAGAGCGCTGACAGGACGCGCTTCTGTCAGCCTCTGCTGCGCTCTCAGCATGCCGCTCTTCTATCAGAAGCAGCGCGCTGGACAAAACCTGCACTAACACTGTTTGTTAATAAAATAATAAAATTCTATCTAGTGTAAAAAACAGAGTAAAAAAGCCGGCTGCAGCAGCAGCCTGTCAGCCAAGCACCCACTCCTGTGGGCACCTAAAACGAACTGGAGCATGCTGGGGATGCAGAAGGGGAGGAGCCTGCAGCCAGAGGAAAAGCTTCAGCTATAGGTGTCTTGGCTCCTGTGGACCCTCCTACATCCCAAGATTTGCTGTGTCACCGGACTGGACGAAAGAGAAATATGTGTAAACCTACAACCATAAGCAGCTCTATTACATATCAGCAGAACAGGGAAAGGTACGGGTATGCAAACTCACTTCAAGTTCAGTAACGGCAGGTTTGCAAATTGAGACAGACAAAGAAGAGCTGGTGCATGGTCGATGACGATCATTAGCACTAGCTAGATACTTGTACATTAACCTATGATGCTTGACAACAGATTTATTCACTGCTCATGCCTACATTATGTGACTAAAGGTCCATACACACTGGGCGACTATGCCCAGGGTGTATGGACAGCGATGATAGCGCTCATCGCTGCGGGGAAAGCTGCTCAGTGCGTACACACGGTGTGGCTTTCCCCCTGCGCCGATGGAGTGGGGAAGTCATTGCATAGCAGAGCGCTATGCAAAGCCGTCCTGAAAGCCTCTCATCTGCTTGTATAACCAGCAGATAAACGGCTTTGTTGCAAACCTGCTGTTTTGAGCGACTTTCAGCTCAAAGTCGCCCAGTGTGTATGGGCCTTAAGAGGAATATTTATCAATTACCGGATTTTAGTCTTTCTAATTAAAATTTGGGTACTTATGTAATATCTGGGCTCCCATTTTTCTTATGAGACCGCGTCCGCTCGCCACGCTTCGGGCATGGTGGCTCGCTGCGCTCGCCACACTATATAAAATCAACTCCATGCGTTGTTGGATAGTAGGGGTATGAAAAAATGGGGTGCATTTAACATGGGAGCCCAGATAATACATAAGTACCAAAATTTGTTATCACTGGTATTTGAAGCAATAAACGTGCCCATATATGGTACAATTATTGTGTGCAATTTGGACTAGATCTTATTGCAATGCAATGAGATCTGCGCGTATGTGCAGCACATACTTTTCGAGCTGTGCGATATGTGTGCGGGAGCACTTATCTCATCGCACCCAGCAATTGTATCGTGTATGGGCACCTTAGCAACTTTTACACAGCCTGAAGGTAGCAAATCTCATGCAAGGGCAGGTACTATCGGGACCCCAAAGTACTGCACATAAACGGTATACCAACCATGCATGTGCACAGTGTCGGACTAGGATATGAAGGGCCCAAAAGGGGAATGATGTCCTAGGGGCCCATGTTTAAAGGTTTGGCTAACAACTGAGTGCATAGTCTGGGACCCTTAATAAATACGATAGATAGATAGATAGATAGATAGATAGATAGATAGATAGATAGATAGATAGATAGATAGATATGCTAGCTAGTGCATGCAAGATAATACACCATACTCCTGTGCAGTATAAAGTAACATTATGTATAATGTATATTTCAAGTGCACAGTCTGCCATCTAATCCTAGAGAAGGAAGTGTGGGCCAGGCAGTGGGGCCCACCAGGAGTTTCACCTGTATCCCTGTAGGATAGTCCAACCCTGCATGTGTAGCAGCCATTGCCAGGAAGGTTTAATGAGGTACCCTCACCTGGAAATTTCTGTAAAATTTAGTTTGTAGGCTAAAGCCATCTGCAGATGTTGTTAGCTTCCGGGCCAAGTTCTGGAAATGTTACCTTTCTAGAGCTTGGTGAATCTAACTGTTTTACAGCACCCATAGAAGTCAGTGGGTCCCATTTAACAAGGATTGCATTGCATATACAGTACAATGCGATCTTGGCCATAATCTTACCGCCCAGGATCTGATTGTAATATGCAATCCTATCGGTGGTATGTATGTCCCTGCACATACAGGGACAGCGCTCCATAGGGTTAGTGCTGACCCCCACCTCCATCCCAGAGTAGCAGTAGCCCTGGGAACTGATGCAATGCTGCCCAATATTGATACATTAGGCAGCATTGCATCCCCCATAGAAACTAATGGGGGATACGGATGGTTGCAACAATGGAGGGATCGCAGCAGCTATCTGAGATTTCTGCTGCGATCCCTCTCGGTCTTACATTCATACTTAATATTTGTGTCTAACTCCTGAAAACAGATGTTTTGGGGGCAATTAGCCAAAAATATTCAATAGTAAATGGGGCCCTATGGGAGCTACTGCCACTGTCCGAAATGTTGGAATCTGCTGCAGTGCCCCCATTAGAGTTTTACTTAATGTTTTTGGGAATCTCCTGAAAAATGGATATTTTCAGGGAATATTTCACTAATGATAAATCGATCCACAAAGTTTATATTTACAAAGCAATGAATTTTTAAAACCCACAATGTTTGAAGATTTAGGGCCAGATGCACTAAGCTTCCAAAGTGATAAAATGGAGAGTGATAAATCAACTCCTGCCTGACATTTTTCAAACACAGTGGGCAAAATGTAATAGGGTGAGAGTTTCAGAAAGTGAGAGATTTGGGGAGAGTTTTCCCATTCTTTTTAAACAGCAATCAATTACATTGAAAAAACAGGTTGATTTTGCCATGAAATTGATTGCTGCTTTAAAAAGAATGGGAAAACTCTCCCCAAATCTCTCACTTTCTGAAACTCTCACCCTATTACATTTGGCCCAGTCTGTGACATGGAAGGTTGTGAAATTTTTTTTTCTTCTATCTCTAGATCGATGTAAGTTTTTGTAAATACCTCCCAGAGTTTCTGAAACTAATTTTCCAGAAACATAGTACTGGCTATTGGTTACCCAGAAAGTCCTAGAGAGGCTCTATAACTCAATGTTAAAACACTGGGAATGTCATACCTCATATTTCAGGGTTTGCAGGTATCCACATTCGGACTTTGTACCTGTTATATAGTTATGTGCAGCAACGCTGAGGCCACATTCCAGCAGCGCTGCACACATTAGTGACAGGAGTGGGCAGCTACTGTACCGCACACCTGCAGTGCCAGCTCCCCGCCCTCCCCTGCCAGTCACCGTACTCGCTCCTGCCATACCTGCACATAGTATACTATATTATGCCATTGCCCGTGACCAAGGCGTACTTGTTCATCATTGGGTGCTGCCAGGCAGCTAACGGGGAGAGGGCATGGCGGTGTACTCACAGTGTAAGCTGCACCCCAGGGACGCCTGTCAGCCATGTGCAGGCACTCAGGTTTGCTGCATGCTAGGCTCCGGTGTTTCTGCTGAGGTGTCCAGGATCCTGTTGCTGTGCAGCGGCTGCTTCCTTTCACTTTCTCAGAGGCTCCGTCCCGTCCCTGACGTGTGCTGTGCTGTGTAGCGGCGGCCCCTCCTCTGCTGCCTTCTCAGACACACGGAGAGAGCCGCCCTCCCTCCGCCTCCTTCCTTCGCTCCCCGGCCCTCATCATGGTCATGTGCCCGCTACTGAGAGCAGCTGAGGCGGCGGTCTCTGACCTCTCCGCAGAGAATTAGGCCAGGAAGCTGCTTCTTGCTGAGCCTGAGAGAGAGAAGTCAGATGTGGGTGCCCCCAGCCTGAGCACCCGCCGCCGGCCCCGCTCTGTCTCGTCTCAGTGACACCAGCGTTGTTTAAGGTGTTCATATCTGCAACAATGTTCTCTTATATTTATTACCGTGCACAGGGAAACACAAGTGTGATGTTAAGAAACTGGACTATTTTTTTTCCTTTAAAAAATGATGCAGAAACAAACTGGTTTCTGCATAGTATAATCGATGGAGTAATAGCCTAATCCGGGAGCTTTCAGAGAAATCCCGTGCAAAAGGCTAAAGCCCCATATTAAATACTAGTCGATATGGTAAAAGATAGCCTAAACATTTTAACCTCCACATTGGCCCTGCACAGTAATTCTCCTGGAATGCAGTTACAATCGCGGCGGTCGGAATCCCGGCGTTCAAAATCCCGGCCGCCGAAATCCCGACACTTTCTCCCTCTATAGGTGTCCACGACACCCATAGAGGGAGAATAAATTAGTGTGCCGAGCGTAGCGAGGCACCGGGCCCACTGCGTGGCGAGCGCAGCGAGCCCGCAAGGGGGGGTGATCCACGTCCCCCCCTTGTCGGGATTTCGGTGGTCGGGATTTTGAACGCCGGGATACCGACCGCTGGGATTTAGTGCCAATCCCATTCTCACAGAAAAGCATTCTAATTTGCAGGGGGGTGCCAAAAACCCTACCACTGGCTCTGTCTCTGCCTAATGGGGGGAGGGGAGGGGGAATAATTAGGTGGCATAAAGAAATGCATTCCCCCTCCTCTGCATGACCACTTTAGGTCCTGGGCTTAATTACAGTGTTTGAGTGCAGATTGCAGTGCCCGATGTTATTAGCGACAACAACATAAATCCTGTGTACAAAACACCGAACAGCAAAGCTATTTGGAGTTTGGCCCCGTTGGTTTATGCCAACCTCAGTTTGCATATATTGCTTTATGCTTATGGAAATTATTTGGAGGATAAAGCAGCATTAAGAACCAGACACATGAGTCTTTTAAAAGTGTGGAATCGGGGTCAGATTGGACCATAAGGTACAAGGGAAATTATCTGTTGCCCCACTACATGAGGGCCTGAACTTCTACTCTAGGGGTTCGGTTCCTCACTCTATACTCATAGTCTATATTGCTACTCTACTAGAGGATTATTTACCTGGTGTAGTAGCGCCACTGATGAACATATGAGCTTGGATCGCTTCTATACAAAGTACACAAAGATTCTTATGCCATTTCCACAGGTGGCTTCAGAATGTCCAGCTGACGAGGCCAGTGAATCTGCATCCAATGACACATTTGCTTACTACAGTATGTCATGACTCGCGACGTCTCAAGGCCCCCATACATGTTGCAATGAGAAGCCTGCAATGCGACGCAATAGGATGTGTGCTCCCGTGGGCATAGTACAAAAAGTATGTGCTACTTTTTGTACTGCCTGCGGATCGCACACAAATCGCATGCAAAACACTTGCGATGCGATCCGCCCAATAATGCGTCGCATTGCACGCAGTTATCGTACCGTGTATGGGCACCTTTAGTTTCCAAAGTTACTTTCCATCTCTGCCTTCAATCAAACCACCTAAAGCCTGTCCAATCTGGCTTCAATTAACTAAACAATGTGACTAGACCCCCAGCCAGGGCCAGTAAAAGTCTCCCCCCTACCACCTGCAAATACACACACACATTGTATCTTGTCACCCCAGGTAGCTGTCTAAAGCTCAAACATGCAAACAGTATGGAACCCACGCTTCTTTTTGGGGAATAAATAATGTTTGGAATTAAAATTCTTCTAATCTTTAATGAAATTCTTGATCATCGTAAACCTCAAAAACAGAAACAGAGATAGAGTGACTTTTCATGGTGTAAATTTTGATACCCGTAAGGTAAATGGATTTACAAATCAACTGTCCAATACCCGTACCGTGTCAGGGCCTCTTTCAGGCCAGAAGAAACTGCACAGGTCGAGGGTCACAAAATCAGATGGGAGATCCAATTTTTCTTTAAATATTCCTCCCACCAACCCGGGGTCGAGGTGCATAATGGTTAGCCAATCCTCTGTTGTGGCTGGCTACATTACGGGCCTTATTCGAGTTCACTCTTTCTGACAAAATCCTTCTTAGATGGACAAAACCATGTGCACTGCAGGGGGGCAGATGTAACATGTGCAGATAGAAATAGATTTGGTGATTTTTTTGGTGATTCTTTGCAGGGTAAATACTGGTTGCTTTATTTTAACACTGCAATATAGATCTCACTTTAAAGTAAAACCCCACCCAAATCTAATTAGATCTGCACAAGTTGCATCTGCCCCCCTGCAGTGCACATGGTTTTGTCCATCTAAGAAGGATTTTGTCTGAAAGAGTGAACTCGAATAAGGCCCTACCTGTGGTGGCTTACCACACATATAAAGCATGGGTCCCTATCACTATATTTCCCTAGTGGTCCCTTCAGACCCTACTATGACGATAGGTGGTATCTTCTAGTAGGAAAATAAACACCATATGTGAGAAGTCAATGTTGAAAGAACACTTTTTTATTGTGTTTCACTTTCTAATCAGACAATTAACCCCTTCCTGACAGAGCCAGTTTTTGCGTTCCTGACAGAGCCCTTTTTTTCAAATCTGACATGTCTCACTTAAGTGGGGATAACTTTTTTTTGCTTTTACTTATCCCAGTGATTTTGAGATTGTTTTTTCGTGACACATTGTACTTCAAGTTAGTGGTAAATTTGGGTCGATGCAGTCTGTGTTTTTTTGTGAAAAATACCAAAATGTCGTAAAAAAATGGAAAATTTAGCAATTTGCAAAATGTTAAATTTTCTGCTTGTGAGACAAATAATCATACCACTCAAAATAGTTAATAACTAACATAGACCATATGTCTACTTTATGTTGACATCATTATTTCAACTTCCTTTTAATTTTTTGGGACACTAGGAGGCTTACAATATGAATAGCAAATTCTCAAATTTTCAAGAAAATTTCAAACACTGATTTTTTTAGGGACCAGTTCAGTTCTGATGTGACTTTGAGGGACTTGTATGTGAGACACCCCCATAAATGATGCCATTTCAAAAACTGCACCCCTCACAGTATTCAAAACAGCATTTTGGAAGTTTGTTAACCCTTTAGGTGTTTCACAGGAATTAAAACAAAGTGTAGGTGAAATTTCAAAATTTCTTTTTTTTTGCAGATTTGCAATTTTAATACATTTTTCTAAGGAACACAGTACATTTTACTAGAGAAATGTGACTGAAAATTGATTCCCCCAATTCTTTTGTTTTCATAAATATCCTATATGTGGCCCTAGTGTGCACGGTGACCAAACCACAGGCTTCATAATAGAAGGAGCACCTACTTGATTTTGGAGCCTCCTTTTTATGAGATTATTTTTTAGGCACCATGTAGGTTTCTAGGCACCATAAGATGCTAAAAGTTAGGAACCCCCCCACAAGTGACCCCATTTTGCAAACTACACCCCTCAGGGAATTCATCAAGGGGTATAGTGTACATTTCAAACCCCCAGGGGTTTCACCAATTGTGGTACAACTGGGCAGTGAAAATGAAAAATTATTTTTTTTTCACAAAAATGCAGTTCTGGCTCCAAATTTGTCATTTTCAGAAGGTATGAAGGAGACAAAGCACCCCAAAATCTGTGCCCCAATTTCTCCCGAGTACGGCAATGCCTCACATGTGACCAAAAAATACCATTTGGGTGCATGGCAGGACTCAGAAGGGAAGGAGTGATTTTTGGATTTTGCAGCTCAGATTCTGGTGGAATTTTGGTGGGTGCTATGTCGCATTAGCAAGACCCCCAAAGCACCAATACAGTGGAACCCCCCCACAAGTGACCCCATTTTGCAAACTACACCCCTCAGGGAATTCATCTAGGGGTATAGTGTACATTTCAAACCCCCAGGGGTTTCACCAATTTTGATACAAGTGGGCAGTGAAAATGAAAAATTACATTTTTTTACACAAAAATGCAGTTCTGGCTCAAAATTTTTCATTTTAAGAAGGTATGAAGGAGAAAAAGCACCCCAAAATCTGTGCCCCAATTTCTCCCGAGTACGGCAATGCCTCACATGTGACCAAAAAATACCAGTTGGGTGCATGGCAGGACTCAGAAGGGAAGGAGTGATTTTTGGATTTTGCAGCACAGATTCTGGTGGAATGAATGGTGGGTGCTATGTTGCACCAATACAGTGGAACCCCCCCACAAGTCACCCCATTTTGCAAAGTACACCCCTCAGGGAATTCATCTAGGGGTATAGTGTACATTTCAAACCCCCAGGGGTTTCACCAATTTTGATACAAGTGGGCAGTGAAAATGAAAAATTACATTTTTTTACACAAAAATGCAGTTCTGGCTCAAAATTTTTCATTTTCAGAAGGTATGAAGGAGAAAAAGCACCCCAAAATATGTGCCCCAATTTCTCCCGAGTACGGCAATGCCTCACATGTGACCAAAAAATACCAGTTGGGTGCATGGCAGGACTCAGAACGGAAGGAGTGATTTTTGGATTTTGCGGCTCAGATTCTGGTGGAATTTTGGTGGGTGCTATGTCGCATTAGCAAGACCCCCCAAGCACCAATACAGTGGAACCCCCCCACAAGTGACCCCATTTTGCAAACTACACCCCTCAGGGAATTCATCTAGGGGTATAGTGTACATTTCAAACCCCCAGGGGTTTCACCAATTTTGATACAAGTGGGCAGTGAAAATGAAAAATTTCATTTTTTACACAAAAATGCAGTTCTGGCTCAAAATTTTTCATTTTCAGAAGGTATGAAGGAGAAAAAGCACCCCAAAATCTGTGCCCCAATTTCTCCCGAGTACGGCAATGCCTCACATGTGACCAAAAAATACCAGTTGGGTGCATGGCAGGACTCAGAAGGGAAGGAGTGATTTTTGGATTTTGCAGCTCAGATTCTGGTGGAATTTTGGTGGGTGCTATGTCGCATTAGCAAGACCCCCAAAGCACCAATACAGTGGAACCCCCCCACAAGTGACCCCATTTTGCAAACTACACCCCTCAGGGAATTCATCTAGGGGTATAGTGTACATTTCAAACCCCCAGGGGTTTCACCAATTTTGATACAAGTGGGCAGTGAAAATGAAAAATTACATTTTTTTACACAAAAATGCAGTTCTGGCTCAAAATTTTTCATTTTCAGAAGGTATGAAGGAGAAAAAGCACCCCAAAATATGTGCCCCAATTTCTCCCGAGTACGGCAATGCCTCACATGTGACCAAAAAATACCAGTTGGGTGCATGGCAGGACTCAGAACGGAAGGAGTGATTTTTGGATTTTGCGGCTCAGATTCTGGTGGAATTTTGGTGGGTGCTATGTCGCATTAGCAAGACCCCCCAAGCACCAATACAGTGGAACCCCCCCACAAGTGACCCCATTTTGCAAACTACACCCCTCAGGGAATTCATCTAGGGGTATAGTGTACATTTCAAACCCCCAGGGGTTTCACCAATTTTGATACAAGTGGGCAGTGAAAATGAAAAATTACATTTTTTACACAAAAATGCAGTTCTGGCTCAAAATTTTTCATTTTCAGAAGGTATGAAGGAGAAAAAGCACCCCAAAATCTGTGCCCCAATTTCTCCCGAGTACGGCAATGCCTCACATGTGACCAAAAAATACCAGTTGGGTGCATGGCAGGACTCAGAAGGGAAGGAGTGATTTTTGGATTTTGCAGCACAGATTCTGGTGGAATGAATGGTGGGTGCTATGTTGCACCAATACAGTGGAACCCCCCCACAAGTCACCCCATTTTGCAAAGTACACCCCTCAGGGAATTCATCTAGGGGTATAGTGTACATTTCAAACCCCCAGGGGTTTCACCAATTTTGATACAAGTGGGCAGTGAAAATGAAAAATTACATTTTTTTACACAAAAATGCAGTTCTGGCTCAAAATTTTTCAATTTCAGAAGGAATGAAGGAGACAAAGCACCCCAAAATCTGTGCCCCAATTTCTCCCGAGTACGGCAATGCCTCATGTGTGACCAAAAAGTTGCAGGACTCAGAAGGGAAGGAGTGATATTTGGATTTTGCAGCACAAATTCTGGTGGAATGATGGTGGGTGCTATGTCGCATTAGCAAGACCCCCAAAGCACCAATACAGTGGAACCCCCCCACAAGTGACCCCATTTTGCAAACTACACCCCTCAGGGAATTCATCTAGGGGTATAGTGTACATTTCAAACCCCCAGGGGTTTCACCAATTTTGATACAAGTGGGCAGTGAAAATGAAAAATTACATTTTTTTACACAAAAATGCAGTTCTGGCTCAAAATTTTTCATTTTCAGAAGGTATGAAGGAGAAAAAGCACCCCAAAATCTGTGCCCCAATTTCTCCCGAGTACGGCAATGCCTCACATGTGACCAAAAAATACCAGTTGGGTGCATGGCAGGACTCAGAAGGGAAGGAGTGATTTTTGGATTTTGCGGCTCAGATTATGGTGGAATGAATGGTGGGTGGTATGTGGCATTAGCAAGACCCCCGAAGCACGGTGAAATTATGAACCTAATAATCCATAGATGTGTGGTATATTTTAAAACACTCCTTTATACATAGGCCGGGTTTGTCGGGGCAAGTGTCACACTGGAAAATAGTTTGCTTTCTTATTCCCTTTTTATAGCAAACTTTGCACCTTTTTTGTGTCCTGCCCTTTTTTCCAGTGGAGGGGATTTCATCAGGAAAATGCTGCCCTGGTACAATACGGGGGCCAGTACTAGAAGTACTGGGGCCCTCAGCCTGCTGGTTCCCAAATATTAGGCCCTTTATGACTTCCTCTTGAAAGTGCATAAATGTCCCCCTCCTGCCGGTAGAACGGAATAGCACGTAAGCGTTATACAGTGCCATCTGGATGATATACACGGCCAGCTTCTTGTACCAGATTTTTGTTTTCCGCAGGGCACTGTACGGCTTCAGTACCTGATCTGAAAGATCCACTCCGCCCATGTACCTATTGTAATCCAGGATACAATTAGGTTTGGAGGTGTGGGTACTGGTACCTCGTACAGGGACGGAGGTGGTACTGTCTCCGTGAATTGTTGTCAGTATAAGGACATCCCTCTTGTCCTTATATTTGACCAACAACATATTTTCGGTGCATATTCCCCTGCTTTCACCCCTTCTCATTACTTGGGCAATGTGCGTTTTTGGGAGGCCTCTTTGGTTCTTGCGCACAGTACCGCAAGCTGCTGTACCTCTTGAACCAAGGGCCTTAAACAGGGGGATGCTGGTGTAAAAGTTATCCACATAGAGGTGATAACCTTTATCCAGGAAGGGGTGCACTAAATCCCAGACAATTTTTCCACTAACACCTACGAGGGAGGGGGGGCATTCTGGCGGTTCAATTCTTGAATCCTTCCCTTCATATACCCTAAACCTGTGGGTGTACCCTGAGGTGCTTTCACACAACTTATACATTTTTATGCCATACCTTGCCCTCTTACTGGGAAGGTACTGGCGGAATTTAACCCTTCCTTTAAAATGTATAAGGGACTCGTCTATGCAAATGAATTTATCTGGGATGTACATGTCTTCAAATTTGGCACTGAAATGATCAATGACCGGCCTGACTTTGAATAGCCGGTCAAAGGTGGGATCATCTCTGGGTGGGCACTGTGCATTATCGTTGTAATGCAAAAATTTAAGGATCGTCTCAAATCGAGCCCGGGGCATGGCCATACGGTAAAATGGGGTGCTGTACAGAACATCTGTACTCCAATATTGCCTAATTTCTGGCTTTTTTACTATGCCCATATGAAACACCAGACCCCAAAACGTCATCATCTCTACTGCAACAACAGGGGTCCACCTAGCAAATGATGACGTGGGGTTTTGAGCAATAAACTGCTGGGCATATAAATTAGTTTGGTCCACCATTAAATTTATAAAATCATCAGAGAAAAATTATTTGAAAAAGTCAATTTCTCTGAGACCTGTGGAATCAAATTGGATTCCTGGCATGGCCAAAAACTCAGGAACCTGGGGCTCAAAATTGTCTGGTGGTGGGGTCCATACGAGATCAATTATTCGGGGGGGGGTCTCAGCTGCTCTACGGGGGCGTCTTTGAGGGGGTCCCTCATCACCAGAGGAGGAAGAGGAGCTTAAGGCGAATCCTTCAAATTCCCCGCTTGCATCACTGGCTGTGTCAGAGTCAGAAGCAAGCAGGGCATATGCCTCCTCCGCTGAATACATTCTTCTGGATGACTGGGATGACATTTGGGATGACATTTGGGATGCCATTTTTATTTTTGTGTTACTGGTAGTGAAATGTTTCAACACGTGTATAGTGTAGGGGGGGGTACAAACTTTATTTCAACCCGGGGGGTATGTAGTGTGTAGTGTGTATGTAGTGTGCAGAAAAAAAAAATACTTTATAAAAAAAAAAAAATGGAGGGGTTAAAAAAAAAAAAAAATTGAAGGGGTTAAAAAAAAAAATTGAAGGGGTTAAAAAAAAAAATTGAAGGGGTTAAAAAAAAAAAAAAAAGGTCCTGCGCCAAAAATTGAGCACAGATGTTGGTCAGTAACGTCCGTCACTGAACAGCGCTGAAAGGCAACAGGAATTTGATCCAAAAAAAAAAAAAAATAGATCAACCCTGTGCCGAAAAAGATGATCAGTGATGTACGTCACTGATCCGCGCACAGCGGCCACAGGACACCCACAAAATCACAGTGTGTGTAAAAAAAAAAATTAAAAAAAGACCCCACAGCACACACACAAAAAAAAAAAGGTGATCAGTGATGCGACACTGATTACCAGTGAGGGGCAGCAGGTGCAACTGACAGTGCAACTGGCAGGTATATATATATAAAAAAAAAAAAAAACCTCTGCACCCCTAAAAAGTTGCTGATCACCTCAGATATAGTGATCAGCACAAAAGGCGGGGGCAGCAGACACAAAATTTAGCACTCTCTATCACTCTATCTCTCTCTATCTCTCTATCTCTCACTATCTAACACTCTATGACACTGCAGCAGCAGCAGTGACAGGTATATATATATATATATATATATAAAAATACCCTGCGCCCCCAAAAAGTTGCTGATCAGTTAATTTATACTGATCAGCACAAAAGGGGGGGCAGCAGTCAGTTATATAAAAAATATATAGCACAATCTGTCACTATCTCTATCTCTCTCTCTCTATCTCTCTCTATCTCTCTCTCTCTATCTATAACTATCACACTGCAGCAGCACAAAATATAGCACTCTCTGTCACTAGGCCTCTCTATCTCTCTCTCTCTATCTCTCTCTATATCTCTCTATCTCTCTCTATCTCTCTCTATCTCTCTCTATCTCTCTCTATCTCTCTCTCTATAACTATATCACACTGCAGCAGCACAAAATACAGCACTCTCTGACACTATCTCTCTCTATCTCTCTCTATCTAACTAACGCTATTACACTGCAGCAGCACAAGTTCACAGGAAGTCACAAGTAACAGGATCCAGGAAGCATCCAGCACACTACAAGCACAGATGAAGCAGCCAAGATATTTGCAAGGATCAGGTAAGTATTTTGCAAGGTTCTGGTCAGTATATCGCGGCAGATTGGCACGGTGACCGCACTGCACGCAATTCCAGACCGGAATGGCGTCTGCAGTGCAGTCACCGTTAGTTTAAACCCCCCTCCATGGCTGTGATTGGTCCGTCGGTCCGACGGACCAATCACGGCCTTTGGGGGCGGGCGGGGTGAGGTGGGGTGACACCAGTGTCACCCTTACACCCCGCGGTGATTGGTGCTGTACTTTACAGCACCAATCACCTCCGATCGCGTGTCACCGGCGAACGTTATTCGCCGGTGACACAGAAAACCCTGTAATTGGCTGTTCACACTGAACAGCCAATCACAGCGATCGCCGACGGGGGGGCGGCATCGCAGCCCCCCCTGGGCATGCACGGACATGTCTGCTGTCAGGGACAGCAGACATGTTGAAACTGTCACCGCGTCTATAGACGCGGTGACAGTTAAATGCCATGACGTACATTTACGCCATGTGTCGGGAAGTACTTCCCGACCATGACGTAAATGTACGTCAATTGTCGGGAAGGGGTTAAAGAACAGATTCACATATCAAATAATACTGTATGCTTGACATTCCCTTATTTTTCAGAGTTGCATGTTTCAGTAGTGTGCACAATGAGTTGTTGGAACATTAATCTTGTCTCATGATTCTAATTTCTTCATAAGACTGTAAACCTAGGATATCACCACCAGACATATTAGGCTGATATGCAAAGTTGCTAATGCTAGGTTTCATTCTATGAGCACAGGTAAAAAAAAAAAAAAAAAAATCCCTTGGATCCAAAGTCCTAACGACACTAGCGTTATTTACTCTTAAATAAACAAACCGGGGGGTGACTAAAGATTGGTAAACAAATGTTCAGATGCATATACACTTAATGATTTGAAGGACAATGTGTGCATTCCTGATCGATGGGAATGACTAATCGTTCAAATCGTTCCATGCATGGTTAAGGATGCGCAGAAGTGTCGATCGTTAACTATGGTCTGCATGCAGGAAAGATCATAGACCAATCTTTTGTGAAGTGTATCAAATCATTCCATATGTACGCACAATAAACTATTTGATACACTGGTGAACGATGTCGGAGCGCTTCCGGCATCGTTCCGTGTTTATGCCATAAGATAGGCATATGCATTTGAAGCAATGTCCGTTCGGAATATGCATATTACAAAGAATTATGTTTGTATCTAAAGTTAATATAGGACTTCATGCAGTAGCGTAACTAGGGTGCAGAGGATGTAACTGCTATTGGGCCCAGACCTTTGGGGGGCCCGAGGGCTTAGCAGGCAATCCCCTGCACCCTTTAGAATGTTTTATTAAGTAGTGCTTTTCTGCGCCGCCGTCCCTTACCTCATTTCTTCCCCTGCCCTAGCTGCCTGTACCTCCACTCCCCTGCCCACCTACGGCGTAATGGTTTGGTCAGTGAATGGGGAGGAGCCGGTCTGGGTAGTCCAGCCTCTGCTCTCCCCTCTCTCTCTGACACTGCTGGGGCTCAACATCTCTATCTGTTGACCAGTCCCAGCGCAGAAATGGTACAGTGTGCTACCCACTGGTTCTGTGGCTGTCAGTGCAGGTTACACAGAGACTGTTACCCGCACTGAAGTGGAGACCCAGCTATGATGTTTAGAGCTGGTGAAGCTGAGGAGACCCAGAGCTGAGCGAGTGTGGTATAGGGTTCAGACAGTCGGGATCCTGACAGTCATTAGCCCGACGTCAGCATCCCGGACTCAGAGAGCATGGCTGGACTCAGAGAGCATGGCGAGCGCAACAAAGCCCCTTGCGGGCATGGTGGCTTGCTATGTTTTAACGGATCCCGACGTCAGGTAAATGACGGTCCCGTCTGTCGGGACCCCGTCTGGCACCCGTGATGAGCAACTGCTGGAGGTATTAAGCTGTTTATACTGACAGATGGGGAGGGGCACCGTGCAACCTGTAATGGGGGGTTAAATTCCTGTTTACCCCACACACACACATCTCCCCTCTGTCTCTCCGTTTTTGTTCTCTGTCTTGCACTCTCTCACTCCTCCAGACCCCTCTCTCATGTTTTCTCTCTCTTCTTTTGCACTCTCTTATCTCACTTGCCGCTCTTCCCCCTCCTCACTTGCCTCCTCTTTCTCCTTTCTCACCTCCCCTTTCCCCTCTCTCACCCTCCTCTTTTTTGCTGTCTCACTCTCAAGCACTGCCTCTTGCTCTCACCGACACCCCCTCTCATTCTCTATCTCCCCACATCTCTTACACTTCCCCTACCCCTCACTCGACCCTTCTTGTCTTCCTCCACTAACTCATCCTACCCCTGCCTCACCTCTCTTCTTTCTCTCAACCCTGTCTTTTACTCCCCCTCCATTGCTCTGCCCCTAGTCTCTTTCTCCTCCCCACCTTTCCCCATGCTTCCACCTCGCTCCCCCCATCTGTCTACCGACTTGCTGCTATCTCTCTTTCTCTCCCAGACTTTCCCTCAATGCCATTCTCTCTGACTCCTGATCACTTTATTTTATTTATTTCTTTTATAACGCACACAGATTCCGCAGCGCTTTAAAGACACCTCCCTTTCACTCTTGCTCATCTCCCTCTCTTTCTGACACCCTCTCTCTCTCTTTTTTCACATTCTCTCCCCTTCCCTGACAACCCTCCTCTCACCTCTCTGTCCCCTGCATCATCTTCGTCTGTCACTGCCCTTACTCATACTTCTGCCCCCCTATTGTAGCAACAGCAGTACAGGAGGGGGGGGGGGGGGGGCAAAAGTTATGGGGTTCTAAGTTACTCCCCTCACTTCACAGGGAATGTAACTGATTTCGATTTTTTTTTGTGGCGGTGGTGGGCCATGGGAACGCCCAGCATTTTTGGGCGTCCCTATGAAAACGCTGGTTGTTCCCATGAGTAGGTGGGCAGGCCGGTGCCTGCTGGTAGCGCGTGGCTGACGTCACATTATGTCAGCTGTCCCTGCTGGGAGCGGGTGGCTGATGTCACATTAAGTCAACCGTCTTCGTCCCGGAGGCCACAAATATAAGTCAGTTGAGACTGACTAGTATTTGCAAAGGCAGGAGAAATCATTTGATGGTCAGCGACCATCAAATGAGTTCTCCAGCAGTGGGGGCATGCAAGGGGATGTGTGCATTGGTTGCAAGAGAAAAGGCCGCCGGGTGGGTATTCGGCGTGGCAGCAACACAAATGCTTGGTAAACTGTGAGCTTTGCAGCTTACCAAGCTTAGTCATTACATATCCAACTTAGGTTTAAATATACAGCACCTATATTTATCCACCTATAAATATATCCCAGGGTTAGGACCACTTGTTCGCATCATGTTTGGTCTCATATGAATCAGTATTTTAATTGAGTAATTGTGGATGAATAATCACACACTGCGTTCACAAGTTATGAGTATAAGTAGGTATCAATTTACAAAGATGTGTAGTGAAAAAGATGAGTATTGTATACAGTGCATCTGGCACCCAAAAATATCTGGTAACACTTACATGATGTCTAATGATGGATAATCCTGGACCCAAGGGTGCGCTTGAGTACGTATGTATTTTGTTTATTGTAACTCTCATCTATGTTAGATCCACCTAAGTTTTAATTATCTATGCTGTTAGGATATGGTATATTTATGCTGTAACACTATCTAGATTGCTATAAGTATCTGTCTGTTTGCTGTAAAAATCAATACCTTACTGTAATTACCTATATTTGCTGTTATATCTATTCTTTGCTAATTAAATTTGTTTTACAATAGTATATAAAATGGTACACTCTTTTTTAAAGGTATTGAGGTGTGCATAACTACTCCAGAGGTATGCTATGCTAATAGACGCAGCTTACATCTGCAACAAACTGCAGTATCTTATGTTTATAAATAACTTGAACAAATTGTTTAACCCTATTCCAGTCATAATGCTCATCACTGAACATTATAATGGAATTGATGTCAGCAATTTATCCAAACTAAAATATTGCACAAGAAAACTCACTTTCACACCACATTCCCAGGTCCATCCTGGGTCACTGAACCCAGTTTAAAGCAGTGTCACAACAGCTTGAAACCTGTTTACTCAAGCACTCAGAACGCAGCTCTCTCTATACATTATTGAACAACCCGAGTTACCCATGCACACTGCTCCTTCCTGAAGCAACTTTTTGCACCCGGACTCAAGCATTAGTACATCTCCCTGTCAGGAAACGCGGCACTGGCACAAGCGTTTTACCCAAGTGTTGGTCTGTGCTCTGCCACAGATCTGTTGCATGCACCACTGGGGAGCCACAGCCTGGTGTGATGTTCAAATGTCACCTGTGGTCAGGCGTGCGGCCCGGCGGCCAACGCCAGTGTGCGGCGGCATGGGTACTGCCAGGACATCCGGGGTCAGCTCACCCATGCTATCCATGAATCCCCGTAGGGCGCTGCCAAGATACCCAGGGTCAGCTCATCCATGCTATCCAATCCCCGGAGATGTAATGACGCTGAACCGTCATTACATCAAGCCCAACCCACCCAGTGTTCAAGTACCCAGAACCCTCCACTGGCTCACTGCTGCCGCAGCCAGGGCCACCAGTTCCCCAAGCCCTGACACTCCCATTAAGAGGCCAATGTATTAATCAAGGCATTGCCACGATTGTTAGTACCCATTTTCCAAGAAAGTCCTGGGTCTGATCCAGAATTTGCAACATGTTTTCAAGTTGTGTTAGACCCAGGACATACCCACCATTCCCACTGTGGCACTATCCAAGGATATTCCTGGGTCAGTGCCTTTCACAAAGCACACGGGACTCCCTTAAATGCTGGAACTGAGGGGACTGGCAACCTGCAGTACTGGAGCCACCTTTTTGATGGTGAAGTATCAGGAGGGTGTCTGCAGTCACTAGCTGTAACTGGGGAGACAGGCAGGAAAATATTACAGTTTCCCTGTATGAAACTGAAATGGGGTTAAAAACTTAAATGTATCCTGACCATGGCTATGTGGGTTGAACTCACAGATCAGTGGACCTCGGTATCTGTCTGGACCCTTTTCCACTGGGCAAATACCTGCCTTTATGCATGTTCATGTGCAAAAACCCAGTGCCAAAGGAGATATCAGTATCACAATGGATTTTTTTTTTATTTTGAATGAAAATATTCTATGTACTAAAGTTAACTTGCAGGGACAGAGGTAGCGATAATATCTATTCCTGCATGTTATATGCAAGTCTTTTAAATTTTTTAGAGACTTTGTCACAACGGATTGTTGTGGATCCACTGGGGGCGTGGATTCGGACACGGATGCCAATGGTGGAGAAAGAACTGCTGGTCGAATATACTGGCGTCTCATAGGAGTCTCCAAGGAGTTCGGCTATACTCCTAATCAGAGGCGCGGAGTCTAACTGAGTGGCGGTTTTCACCAGGGACCCCCGCAAGGGGATTTGGACTTAGCTGCGTCCACCCAGCAGGTCGCGGCCCTCCAATCAAGAGCCTCCAAGGAGATTAGTACGCTTGCTGGAACAGATGGATATAGCTGTACTCAGGAGACGCTTGAAATAATAATAGAACTTAGGAGACACTTGAAACGTGAACTGAACTCAGAAGGCACTCGGAGGGTTAACATAACTCAGGAGACACTTGGAAGATAAACAGAACTCAGGAGGCACTTGAAGGGTTAACGGAACTCAGGAGACACTTGGAAGGTAAACAGAACTCAGGAGGCACTTGAAGGGTTAACGGAACTCAGGAGACACTTGAAAGGATAACGAGATGCTTCTGATTGCGAACAGGACTCAGAGAGACCTGGAGCTGTGTACACTAGTCTCTCACTGGCTGTCAGCAGGACACTGAGCAGATAGCAGAAGTAGGAGCAGCATTGGAGGATAGGCGGCCCAGCCTTTTATTCCTCCAGGCAGTGATGTCACAGGCCCAACCTTCAATCAGAGGTTATATCAGACCCTGCTCCCTTCTGCCTAATGCCACAAGCAAGATGGCGGCGCCCGTCCCAGGAGCCGACCGCGGGAACAGCCGGACCCCCAGAGGACCTACCGCCGTCCCTGCCAGTGACACCAAGTCGGGGAAGCGCTGAGTGACGGGTGTAGCACCGCCAGGAGTACAGCGCCCTTTGGAGGTGAGTAATGCACGCGGCGCAATGCTCTGCAGAACCGGCGGCGGCCGGGGGACCTGACAGACTTCTTCAGGGAATCTGATATAGTGTATGCACAAATGGTCAGTTTGTGCCTCTGGACTGGGAGATTGTGAGAGAGGGATCAGACGATGCCTCCATATGCCTCCTGATGATGGCATAAGCAAACTGGACAAAACTCACATTTCGGAGTTTGGTATACAGTATAAAGGTCAGACCGTAGCCTCCATTGATTCCGAAAGTGGAAGTCCTTCTCTGGTGTCCAGCAGAGCTGTGGGGTCCAGCTACATCACTTTACTCTGCACACAGTACTATTTTTCTGGAAAAATAGGTTCAGGAACTCCAGGTCTAGGGGTGGATCAATTAAATAAATAAAAAAATCATATATACTAGAGAGAGGGAGAGAGAGATAGATGCATATATTGTATTTAGAAACAAAGGCACTCATAGGTGACTTTAAAATTAAACTTATCTTACATACCCTCCAACTGTACCGATTTTGCCGGTACAGTAGCGTTTTTTAACAGTCTGTACCGGCAAAATCACTTTGTACCGAATGTACCGTTTTTTTGTGCTATGTGAAAAAGTGCATTCCAGATTCCTCCTCCTTGCTGCCCGCTCGGCTCAGCATTAATTTCTTTGGCCCCTGCGCTGCTTGCTTCCCTGTGCGGTGCGCTGGCTCTCCCCTCCCAGGCTCCGTTCCCATAAGTGCATTACGGCAGGCGGGCATTGCATGACGTCATGACGTCACGTGCCGCCAGCGCCGCACCATGAGCACTGAGGGATGAGAGACTCTGCCTCCGCAGACTGAGGGTGCGAATCATGTGAGGCCAGAGAGGATGCGGTGGCCAGCTGGGGTGTGCATGAGGGGGGGATCGCTCCAGGAGGATGCAGCAGGTCATGGTCTCAGTCCAGAGCCGCTGCCTGCCACACAGCTCGATCATCCCAGTCTGCAGCAAGTAGGTGTAGAAGACATTGAGTGAGTCATTAGTATCCAGCATCGTGTTCCACCTGTTTTCTGCAGTGCTCATGTGACATGGTGGCTTAGTAGTGGGCTGCTGGCATAATAAATCAGTGTATTTAATATACTTATTTTTTTTTAAAGTATATTAAATATATATTGATTTAAAATGCCAGCAACCCACTACTAAGCCACCATGTCACATGAGCTGCGTGTTGCACCTGTTCGTCTGCAGCACAGCTCATGCCACAAACTGCCCATTACACATTCGGAAAGGGGGCATGGCCACGCCCCCTTTACACGTGGCCACGCCCCCTTTACACGTGGCCCCCTTTCTAAATGTGTACCGATTTCTGTCCCTCAAATGTTGGAGGGTATGATCTTATGAAAAGTACATTTTCAGTTCCTGATGATGTCATATTTAATTAGAGGTTCAGGAACTGAGTTCCTGCTGGTTCCTGCTGAAAAATAGCACTGTCTGCACAGGTATATAAGGTATGTACACGTTTATGTTCTTTGTATATATTTTTCCTGATGACGGGTTATTATTAGACAGTCCCAAAACATTGGAAAAACCATTGAGTGGGGTAAACTCTTTTGTCAAGACCGTTGAGTTCCTGGTTATGGAAGGACTATAGATAGATTGATAGATAGATAGATACATACATAAAATGCTACCTTCCTGTCTGAATCGCCTTCTGCAGTTCCCGGATCCTGTGCTGGGGTAAGCCCGCCTCCAACTGCTGCTGCGGTCGCTGAGGATCCGTGCTACCCTCTCCCTAAGGACACCTGACCTGCTGCCACAGCAGTATCCTCTCTACCCGAGAGCAACAGCAGTTTTGTGCAGGGCACTCTTCCTCTGCCTTCTCTTCTGTTACAGTGTCACGCTAGGGGTACCTTGTGGATCTGTCTGAGACCTGGAGGTCAGGGGTTCACGGCTTGAAGGAGACTGGAGAACAGCAGGTTTAATATAACGCTTTATTGTAGTACCAACACTGGAAGGTAAGACCATTTAGGAAAACTGCAGGACAAAGAACCCAGTGGATACTTGGGCAACAAGGGAATGTCCACAATAACAAGGAATGTCCAAGAGTCTCTGTCAGAGTGCCAAGAGGGACATTGACGACTGACCGCGGGTGCGGACGGCAGATAGCAGCGGTGGTTGAGTGTCGACGGACACCGATGACTGGCAGCAAGTGCAGATGGCCGACAGCTAGAGTGGAGAGACGTCAGCAGGCACGGATGACTGGCAGCAAGTGCAGATGGCCGACAGCTGGAGTGGAGAGGCGTCAGCAGGCACGGATGACTGGCAGCAAGTGCAGATGGCCGACAGCTGGGATGGAGAGGAGTCAGCAGGCACGGATGACTGGCAGCAGGTGCAGCTGGTCGACAGCAGGAGTGAGGAAGTGTCAACAGGCACGGAGGACTGGCAGCAGGTGCAGCTGATCAACAGCAGGAGTGGAGAAGTGTCAACAGGCACGGAGGGCTGGCAGCAGGTGCAGCTGGTCGACAGCAGGAGTGGAGAAGTGTCAACAGGCACGGAGAGCTGGCAGCAGGTGCAGCTGGTCGACAGCAGGAGTGGAGAAGTGTCAACAGGCACAGAGGGCTGGGAGCAGGATGCAGTTGCAATGTCCAGGAAACAGGTGTTGAACTGTAAGGACTGGAGGCAGAATGCAAATGCAGGGATCCAGGCAACAGGTGCTGATTAGAAGATAATGAATACAGGATACAGGTGTGGACTGCAGACAGGGAACACTGGAATCAAGGATTTCACAGAGCAAGGGCAGGAGCACAGGCAGAAGCTTCCTCCCAAGGGATTGACAACAAAGCACTGGCGTGTATGCCCCAGAGGGCTCTGCTTTATCCCCCAGGGCAGATCTTGATTGGAGGAGCTGAACTGGGGATCCGGGCCATTGATTGGCTACCACAAGATGGCAGCGCCCGGACTGGAGACAAACAACTTTTGCTGATTCTCATACTGGATGTGCACGCTACAGGCCCCAGGAAGATGGTCGCGGCCGGGAGACCCAAATGCTGCGCTCCCCGCCCTGCACCCGGACGGATGGCCCGCAGGCCCCACCGGCGGAGATGATCAGGTGAGCGGCGCGTCTTAGCAGCGGCCGTGACATACAGAACAATAATTAGCGCAGACGGATAGCATTCTCTGTCTCCTGGCCGCCAGACACACACACAGCCAGGCCCAGGACACTGAAATACATACCTGCCCAGCCCGCCACTGCTCCCACTTACATGGCAAAAGTGGTAAGCTGCTCTGCCCACTTTTCAGTGACACTCTGTTCCCCTCCGGAGCCAACCTGGCTGGGACCTTCCTGAGGGGGCAGCCAGTAAATTGTTGCCGACCATGTAGTGAAGGGGGGGACCGCTTAACACATATAAGCATATGTAATGCCCAGATCTGGTTAGGGTATAGCGATTAGAGCTGTTCCTGATGTCAGCAACTTCAATAACATAGGCCAGATGATGCTTGAAACAGGTAAGTATTATTTATTTACAGGTGATATCTTCTTTATCTTTCCGATCACATAAATGTTTCTTCAGATGTTAAGTTTCAGAACTCAAATGCATACATTTGCACATTTAAATACAACTTCGCAATTACTAGGACTTAGTAATTGTTCATCAACGAATTAATCATTTAGCTAACATAAATACATAAATGTGCTTTAGACTTAAAATCAGGTATAAGCAACATCACAGGTTTAAGACATTACTGTTGCACGCAGCAGGCGTGCGGCGGGGAGGATGGGGCTGCGCTCCCATCCAGCCACCTGTTCTTCCGGGTCTGGTGTCAGGTTGCCAGGCAACCAGAGACACCAGAGAACAGAGCGGCTGGAAGCAGCTTCCGTCCTCCACCCTCTCATCTCCCGGCAACCTGGGACGCCGGAAGGCGGCCGGAGAATTGTCCCCTCACGGCGGTGCCGTTGCCTAGCAACGGCTGACGCCGCCAGGTTAAATAATAGCACGGCCTCTATAAGGCCAAATAGCAGGCGGACCACAGGTGTCCGAGGGGCTGATAATTAAGGCAGGGCTGGGCTCAGCTGGGATTGGCCACAGCATTCCTTTTAAGGGAGCCAGCCCAGTATCCCTTGCCGGTGATAGCTTCTGCTGACTCTATCCACCTGCCTCAGCTCTTTCCTGTGCTCCCTGTGGTTCTTCCCAGTGGAACGCTGTTCCTTTGGTTCTCCTGGTTCTGTGAGTTGCCCCAACAGGGGGTTATATTTTGTTCCTTTATTCATTTCCTTCCTTGTTTATTCATTTACTGCTGGTCAGGCTATTCTCTGTTTGTTGTGGGGCCTAGCAGGCATTTCCTTCCTGCCTTCCGTTCCCACAGGGCATCCCACTCCTTGGTTCTCCTTTATTGTGTATGTGCTTTTGTTGTTTGGTTTTATGGTGTCTGCGACAGGTGTCGCAAGTCGTAGCGACTAGGTCGCTGGCGCTTAGTGGCGTTAGCCAGGGTCCGGCAAGCCGCCGTTTGGTTAAACTTCAGTTTGGTTCCTTAGTTAGTTTGTCCTGTTGACTGTACCCTCAGGGGGGTCCCCGGCTCCTTGTACGTACCTAACACCTGGCTGTACCGGAGTTATGGCAGGCTTAACTCGCCCTTCCAAACGTGACGGCTACAGGCGAAGACTAGAACACCTGCAGGAGTCGGTCACCCAGCCTGGGGGGTACAACAGAGTCAGAATAGGGTTTTGCCGTGGCTGTCCTGAACAGCAGTCCCGGCTGTGGAGTAACACCCGATACCTAACATTATCACCGGCCTAACCTAAAAAAAAACAAAAATATATATATATATATAGAAAAGAGAATAGGGGTGCGCTGCATATACCACTTTGTTGCTTAACAAACAATGAATAAACAATAGTTGTAAAAACAGGTAAACATTTATTGGTGGTTCATCCAGCAGTAAAAAGATTTCATGTGTTCGGGTTTTTTTCAGAAATATGCCACATAAATTGTAGATCCGCGGCCCAACGCGTTTCGTCCCTTAGGACTTCATCAGGGGCAAATGTATCAATCTATATAAGTGGTAAAATATGCCGTTACAAATTGATATTTAAAACATATTAATAAGTTTTCTTCATTTTATACAAATATAAAGAAAATTCATACATACAAGAAAATTCATAAAATACAAGAGGCATTCCAGAAAGATGATGAGGAGGAAAAAAGGTAGGTCCGAGGAGGCGAGGAGGAGAAGATAAAAATGGAGGTAAAGAGAATGGCAAAAATAAGGAAAAAAAATTACCAAGTAGTTCTACCTACCCAAATGGGGAGAAATCTCCTACACCTTTTGATGGTGGGACTGTATGGTTTAATAGACTTTAATAAAGATTGCCTATAGGGGCAAAGAGGATGAATAAATTTTAACATGGTATAGTTTTTACATAAGGGGTATTGACCCTATAAGTGATGTGTACATACCAAAAAGTGGTGAAAGAAATCTCTCAGGTAAGTGTAATGTAGTCCGCCGTGAAAAGGCTTGAACTGCCTCTATAGTAGACAGAAAGGTCTTTGATTCAGTCTCAATTAGCTCTGGGTGGAATTAATGTTGAAAAATGCAACCGAAGGCTTTTTACATACCAGAATGGGTGCGGTCTTTTAAGACAACGAGATGGACTGGAGAGATCTCCTATACAATTTGTGGGTGGAGCTGTATAGTTTAATGGAAGTTTTTATTTGTAGTAGCCTATTAGGGCAAAAGAATGAATACATTTAATATGCTATAATTTTTATAAGTGGAATACCAATCCTGTAGGCAATAGGTACATACCAGTAATGGTAAAAAAGTTTCTCAAATTAGAGTAGTGCTGTCCACTATGGAAGGTTTGAACCGTCTCTATAGGACACAAGAAGGCCTTACATTAAATCTTAGTTTAACAAAGGGTGGAATTAACGTTGAAGGATATAACAGGAAATGGTTTACATACCGGGATAGGTGTGGTCTTTTAAGGCAAAAAGATGGGTTTGCATAAAATCAAGTGAGGTATTCTTCAGGTTCAGTAACTTTGTACATCCTTTAAGGTGAGATCAAATTGAGATCTTAATGGTAATCATCGTATTAAAAGGTTTAATCCCATAATAACAAAAATAACATACCCTTGGGATGGGAAGTGGATCTCCAATACCAATTGTGAATTCACAGAAAACATGAAGTATCTCTCAATACAATTAAAACAGTTGTTGTAGTCTGTTCACAACAAATGAAGTTTCTGTGATGTAATCAGAATACAAAATTACAATGATAAACAAAGTCTCTCAAATATGGAGTCTTAGGGAGTGCAACCTTACCTCAATAGCATGTAAGCCCAATATCACGGGGTCTCCAGGAGCCAGTGTACTGATGGTTAGAAGTGGCACCTTAATATACCATTATACCAATGACCTCATTTCCTGTGGGAGGAGAAAGAGTCTGAATCCATAATTAGCCTAAAATAGGACTGATAAAGGCCAAATATACCAGTGGTGTCAATATGTGTCCGTAGGTATGACGGCGCTGGGTATATATAGTGGATTACATATCCAATACCTCATAAACGGCCGTGTTAGATAGGAAAAATAGATAGAAATGATAGACATTTCCGGGACGCCAGTGCGTTCCAATGTGCGTTTCAATGACCACTTCCGGTCAACGTTAATAGAACCATATGTATCTAGGTAAAAAATAGGTAAAAATGGGTAAGGGGTGGGCTTGTATGGCTAAATAAACACCCCTCAGAATGTAGAAGTATCAGATCGTGGAAGTGCAAGTGCGAGTATTAATTATCGCTACACACGTCCGCTACCGGTGACAACTGACGTACATCCGGTTAAGCGGAATAGTGAGCGTGCAAGCTAGAGGGCGTGGTGCGCCCTGAAGGCGTCCCCTGGAAACAGAGTAATCACTTAAGGTTCCTCATGTGATATCCGTCACTCGTGTCACCGGAAGTGTCGGTGCCGGGTGTCTGTTTTGAAATAAGCGATGTGTAAATAGATAACAAAGTGTAGTGTGTGGGTAAAGATCTTAGCGTCCCCGGACCCTACCAGAGGGTTCTAATAAGGGGGTATGGAGTAGTTACAGAAGTGTCCCCGGGATTTAACTTCCGCCGGGACGGAGTGCACAGTGTACAAGTCCCCAGAAACAAGTACGCTAAAGGGAAGTTCCAATATTAGATAAAGTGCTCAAATAGGTGACAGGTCCCTGGAAACGAGTGAACTAATGGAAGGTTCCTATGGAACTAATGGAAGGTTCCCATAATGGGATAAGACATAGGGGAGCTAGTAGGTGAGGTGCTACTACCAGCTAAAAAGACACTAATATATTATTTATAAATAATGCAAATCAAAATAAATATAAAAATAAATATAAATAAAAATAAAAATATAAATATATAACAATAAAAATAAAAAAATAATAAAATAAAATAAAAATAATGATAGTGATAGTAATAATAAATAAAAAAAATAAATAAAAAATAATAAATAATAATAAAAAAAAATAATAAATAATAATAAAAATATATATATATATATATATATAAAATAAAAAAAATAAAATAAAAATAAATAATAAAAATAAATATAAATAAAAGAAAATAAAAATAAAATATATATATATATATATATTGTTTGGCTATTAATACCTTGTGTTTGGTTATTTTTTGTTGTTGTTTTCTCCTTGTGGTTTCTTCATTAATATGAACCCTACTCCTGAAGGTCAGGTCCAGGCGTTCGCCAGTCATCTACAAGGCTTGACACAGATGGTTCAGAATTTATCCCTGAGGGTAAAATCCCAGGAGGATGGGGCACGGGGAAATCCTCAGCCACCATCAGAACCTAAGATGAATCTCCCCGACCGGTTTCCAGGGAACCGGAAAGATTTTTTTAATTTTAAAGAGAGTTGCAAACTCTACTTCAGGCTTCGACCCCGGTCTTCCGGGTCAGAAAGCAGCAGGTGGGCTTAATTATTTCCTTGCTACAAGGAGATCCCCAAACTTGGGCATTTGGGTTAAAACCTGAGGATCCCGCTTTGCGCTCAGTTGAGGCTTTCTTTAAGTCACTAGGACTCCTGTACGACGACCCGGACAGAGAAGTGTCTGCCGAGAGTCATTTGCGTGCTCTCAAACAGGGTCGAAATCCTGCTGAGGCATATTGCACGGAGTTCCGCCGGTGGTCAAATGACTGCGGTTGGAACGACCCAGCACTTCGCAGTCAGTTCCGGCTGGGACTTACGGAAGCCGTTAAGGACAGTCTTATCCAGTACCCTGCACCAGAGACACTGGATAAATTGATGGAACTGTCCATCAAAATTGAT
Source organism: Crinia signifera (assembly GCF_055691185.1). Lineage (NCBI taxonomy): Eukaryota > Metazoa > Chordata > Amphibia > Anura > Myobatrachidae > Crinia > Crinia signifera. Next base: position 193,633,576 of record NC_139221.1, read on the forward strand.
CGACGTCTCAAGGAACGGAGATCTGAAAGGGGGTCAGGCCCACGTCCCTTGGCTATGTACCCTCGGAAGACGAGGAGGAGCCAATGCAAGTGGGTGCATCCCGTATCTCCCCAGATGAGAGAGCCTGCAGAATGAGTACCGGCTTAGGTATCTATTGCGGGAATAAGGGGCATTTGATGCGTAACTGTCCCAATAAATCGGGAAACGCCAAAATCAAGTGAATACTGAGGTGATTCACTTTGGTTCGCAACTTATCACCCCTCATAACGCTTTATTAGTTCCTGCCGAGATTCAAGTAGAGGAGGCAAAGATGTCAGTTACAGCCTTCATTGACAGCAGTGCAGCGGGAAATTTTTTGGACATTCAGTTTGCTGAGAAGCTGGGGATTCCCCTGTTACCTCTTGAAAAATCTATAATCATGCGGGGCTTAGACGGCAGTCCGTTAGCCAATGGAGTAGTTCTGCATCAAACTCCACCGATATCTTTACGTATCGGCATTCTGCATGCAGAGATCATATCCTTTTTATTAATTTCTTGTGCCGCAATTCCTCTCGTACTGGGTCATTCCTGGCTTAAAGTACATAACCCGCAGATTGATTGGCGGGCGGGAGAGATTGTGCGATGGAGTGATCATTGCTCGAGTAACTGTCTTGAGCGGCCAGTATTGGGGGCGATGGTTCCTTTGGATGGGGTACCGATTGCTTATGCAGACTTCGCAGATGTCTTTTCCAAGGGCGAAGCGGATGTCCTACCTCCCCATCGCCCATGTGACTGCGCCATCGAGCTACATCCCGATGCACAGTATCCCAAAGCCCGATTATATTCCTTGTCCGGGCCAGAAACTCAAGCCATGAATACCTACATACAAGAAAACCTAGCCAAGGGTTTCATCCGACCGTCAAGGTCTCCCTTGAGTGCGGGTTTTTTTTTCGTTTCCAAGAAGGATGGATCTTTGCGACCCTGTATAGACTACAGGGCACTCAACAAAATTACAGTTAAAAATACTTACCCGTTACCGTTAATCTCTGTGCTGTTCGACCAGCTCCACACAGCTGTGATTTCTCCTGAGGGCTTCTACATGGAACCCAAAAAGCTGCAGGCCATTTTAGATTGGGTCAAGCCAATAACCCTTAAGGCCATTCAAAGATTTTTAGGGTTCGCAAATTATTATAGACGGTTCATTCGGGCCTTTTCAGATTTGGTAGCCCCCATAGTGGCTCTCACTAAAAAAGATGCTGATCCTTCCCAGTGGTCTTTACAAGCAGAACAGGCATTTGTGGCCTTGAAACAAGCCTTTGTATCCGCTCCCATCTTAAGACACCCCTACCCTCAGTTACCATTTGTAGTCGAAGTCGATGCTTTGGAGGTAGGGGCAGGGGCAGTCTTGTCTCAACAAGACTCCAAGTCTTCGTTTTTTTTTCTCCTTGTGCCTACATGTCTCGAAAATTTTAGTCTGCAGAAGTCAATTATGACGTCGGCAACCGAGAATTATTAGCCATTAAATGGGCCTTCGAGGAGTGGAGGCATTGGTTGGGGGGGGGGGGGGGCAATCACCAAGTTCTGGTGATTACGGATCACAAAAATCTGCAGTACTTGGAGTCAGCCAAGCGTCTGAATGCCCGACAAGCCCGGTGGGCACTATTCTTTACCCGTTTTAATTTCATTATCTCGTATAGACCCGTATCAAAGAGCGTCAGGGCAGACGCATTGTCTCGTAGCTTCCTTCCCAAACAGGAATTGCGAGAATCTCCTCGGCCCATTCTCCCGGCCTCTGTTATTCATTTTGGTATGACCCATACCCTCAGAGACCTGCTTCTTCATGCCCAGGATCAGGCGCCCGGGCAAGTGCCTGCCGGTTGTTTATTTGTTCCGCAGTCTTTGAGAAGACGAGTTTTAAGTGAGTTCCATGACAGTCAAATTGCGGGACACCCGGGCATAAAAAGGACTTTGAGTCTTCTTTCTCGGTATGTCTGGTGGCCTAGCATTTCTTCTGACACCAAGGAATACGTCCAGCCGTGTCCCGACTGTGCTAGGCATAAGATTCCTAGAATGTCGCCCACAGAGCAACTTATCCCTTTGGTCATTCCCTCGAGACCATGGTCGCACATTGCCATGGATTTTGTGGTCGACCTGCCCCTTTCGTCAGGATTTCGGGTAGTCTGGGTCATTATTGACAGATTCAGCAAGATGGCTCACTTTGTTCCTTTACCCCAGTTGCCTTCAGCTAATAAACTGGCCAAGTTATTTCTGCTTCATGTTTTCAAGCTCCATGGTCTTTAAACTGATATTGTCTCTGACCGGGGCCCGCAATTCATTGCCCGGTTCTGGAAGCTCTTCTGTAAAGCGTTGAAGATTAAACTGAGTTTGACTTCCGCTTACCATCCCCAGTCAAATGGGCAGACAGAACGCCTTAATCAATCGTCGAAGCAATACTTGCGTCTCTTTGTTTCAAAGTCACAGAACGATTGGTCAGATCTGCTCCCCATTGCCGAGTTTGCTTACAACAATTCCCATCACTCAGCTACTGCAGCCTCTCCTTTTTTAGCAAATTACGGCTTTCATCCCAAGGCCAGTGCACTCGGTCCAGAAGGACCTGTCGTTCTTTCCTCCACCACAGCCCGGTTAAGGGGCATCTGGAAACAGGTACACATTGCCTTAAAAAAGGCTGCTCTTCGGGAGAAGCTCTTTTTTGACCGGTCAAGACGACCTTGCAAGTTTAAAGTGGGCGACAAAGGTCTGGCTGTCGACACGAAACATTAAACAGGGTACAGCCAAGTTTGTCCCAAGATTTATTGGTGTTGTTATTATTAAAAGAGTCAATCCCGTCGCCTTTTGTTTACAGATTCCCAGGGCTTTGAGGATTGCTAATACATTTCATGCGTCTCTCCTCAAACCAGCAATTTTTTCAAAAAAATTTCCTCGAAAAATTGATCGAGGTAAATCTCCAGTTGATGTCCATGGACAATCAGAATTTGTGGTAGAAAAGATTCTTGATTGTAAAATCTCCCGAGGTTCCTTGTATTTTCTTGTCCACTGGAAGGGGTTTGGGCCTGAAGAGAGGTCTTGGGTTTCCGACTCTAATTTGCCTGCTCCCAGACTTAAGGCAGAATTATTTCGGTAATTTCCCCATAAAGCAGGTTATAGGGGTTTCTTAACCCCTCCTCAAGGGGAGGGTACTGTTGCACGCAGCAGGCATGCGGCGGGGAGGACGGGGCTGCGCTCCTGTCCAGCCGCCTGTTCTTCCAGGTCTGGCGTCAGGTTGCCAGGCAACCAGAGACACCAGAGAACAGAGTGGCCGGACGCAGCTTCCGTCCTCCGCCCTCTCATCTCCCAGCAACCAGGGACGCCGGAAGGCGGCCACGGAACTGCCCACTCACGGCGGCGCCGTTGCCTAGCAACGGCTGACGCCGCCAGGTTAAATAATAGCACGGCCTCTATAAGGCCAAATAGCAGGCGGACCACAGGTGTCCGAGGGGCTGATAATTAAGACAGGGCTGGGCTCAGCTGGGATTGGCCACAGCATTCCTTTTAAGGGAGCCAGCCCAGTATCCCCTGCCGGTGATAGCTTCTGCTGACTCTATCCACCTGCCTCAGCTCTTTCCTGTGCTCCCTGTGTCCCAGTGGAACGCTGTTCCTTCGGTTCTCCTGGTTCCGTGAGTTGCCCCAGCAGGGGGTTATATTTTGTTCCTTTATTCATTACCTTCCTTGTTTATTCATGTACTGCCGGTCAGGCTATTCTCTGTTTGTTGTGGGGCCTAGCAGGCATTTCCTTCCTGCCTTCCGTTCCCACAGGGCATCCCACTCCTTGGTTCTCCTTTATTGTGTATGTGCTTTTGTTGTTTGGTTTTATGGTGTCTGCGACAGGTGTCGCAAGTCGTAGCGACTAGGTCGCTGGCGCTTAGTGGCGTTAGCCAGGGTCCGGCAAGCCGCCGTTTGGTTAAACTTCAGTTTGGTTCCTTAGTTAGTTTGTCCTGTTGACTGTACCCTCAGGGGGGTCCCCGGCTCCTTGTACGTACCTAACACCTGGCTGTACCGGAGTTATGGCAGGCTTAACTTGCCCTTCCAAACGTGACGGCTACAGGCGAAGACTAGAACACCTGCAGGAGTCGGTCACCCAGCCTGGGGGGTACAACAGAGTCAGAATAGGGTTTTGCCGTGGCTGTCCTGAACAGCAGTCCCGGCTGTGGGGTAACACCCGATACCTAACATTATCACCGGCCTAACCTAAAAAAAAAAAAAAAAAAATATATATATATATATATATAGAAAAGAGAATAGGGGTGCGCTGCATATACCACTTTGTGGCTTAACAAACAATGAATAAACAATAGTTGTAAAAACAGGTAAACATTTATTGGTGGTTCATCCAGCAGTAAAAAGATTTCATGTGTTCGGGTTTTTTTCAGAAATATGCCACATAAATTGTAGATCCGCGGCCCAACGCGTTTCGTCCCTTAGGACTTCATCAGGGGCAAATGTATCAATCTATATAAGTGGTAAAACATGCCATTACAAATTGATATTTAAAACATATTAAAAAGTTTTCTTCATTTTATACAAATATAAAGAAAATTCATACATACAAGAAAATTCATAAAATACAAGAGGCATTCCAGAAAGATGATGAGGAGGAAAAAAGGTAGGTCCGAGGAGGCGAGGAGGAGGAGATAAAAATGGAGGTAAAGAGAATGGCAAAAAGAAGGAAAAAAAAATTACCAAGGAGTTCTACCTACCCAAATGGGGAGAAATCTCCTACACCTTTTGATGGTGGGACTGTATGGTTTAATAGACTTTAATAAAGATTGCCTATAGGGGCAAAGAGGATGAATAAATTTTAACATGGTATAGTTTTTACATAAGGGGTATTGACCCTATAAGTGATGTGTACATACCAAAAAGTGGTGAGAGAAATCTCTCAGGTAAGTGTAATGTAGTCCGCCGTGAAAAGGCTTGAACTGCCTCTATAGTAGACAGAAAGGTCTTTGATTCAGTCTCAATTAGCTCTGGGTGGAATTAATGTTGAAAAATGCAACCGAAGGCTTTTTACATACCAGAATGGGTGCGGTCTTTTAAGACAACGAGATGGACTGGAGAGATCTCCTATACAATTTGTGGGTGGAGCTGTATAGTTTAATGGAAGTTTTTATTTGTAGTAGCCTATTAGGGCAAAAGAATGAATACATTTAATATGCTATAATTTTTATAAGTGGAATACCAATCCTGTAGGCAATAGGTACATACCAGTAATGGTAAAAAAGTTTCTCAAATAAGAGTAGTGCTGTCCACTATGGAAGGTTTGAACCGTCTCTATAGGACACAAGAAGGCCTTACATTAAATCTTAGTTTAACAAAGGGTGGAATTAACGTTGAAGGATATAACAGGAAATGGTTTACATACCGGGATAGGTGTGGTCTTTTAAGGCAAAAAGATGGGTTTGCATAAAATCAAGTGAGGTATTCTTCAGGTTCAGTAACTTTGTACATCCTTTAAGGTGAGATCAAATTGAGATCTTAATGGTAATCATCGTATTAAAAGGTTTAATCCCATAATAACAAAAATAACATACCCTTGGGATGGGAAGTGGATCTCCAATACCAATTGTGAATTCACAGAAAACATGAAGTATCTCTCAATACAATTAAAACAGTTGTTGTAGTCTGTTCACAACAAATGAAGTTTCTGTGATGTAATCAGAGTACAAAATTACAATGATAAACAAAGTCTCTCAAATATGGAGTCTTAGGGAGTGCAACCTTACCTCAATAGCATGTAAGCCCAATATCACGGGGTCTCCAGGAGCCAGTGTACTGATGGTTAGAAGTGGCACCTTAATATACCATTATACCAATGACCTCATTTCCTGTGGGAGGGGAAAGAGTCTGAATCCATAATTAGCCTAAAATAGGACTGATAAAGGCCAAATATACCAGTGGTGTCAATATGTGTCCGTAGGTATGACGGCGCTGGGTATATATAGTGGATTACATATCCAATACCTCATAAACGGCCGTGTTAGATAGGAAAAATAGATAGAAATGATAGACATTTCCGGGACGCCAGTGCGTTCCAATGTGCGTTTCAATGACCACTTCCGGTCAACGTTAATAGAACCATATGTATCTAGGTAAAAAATAGGTAAAAATGGGTAAGGGGTGGGCTTGTATGGCTAAATAAACACCCCTCAGAATGTAGAAGTATCAGATCGTGGAAGTGCAAGTGCGAGTATTAATTATCGCTACACACGTCCGCTACCGGTGACAACTGACGTACATCCAGTTAAGCGGAATAGTGAGCGTGCAAGCTAGAGGGCGTGGTGCGCCCTGAAGGCGTCCCCTGGAAACAGAGTAATCACTTAAGGTTCCTCATGTGATATCCGTCACTCGTGTCACCGGAAGTGTCGGTGCCGGGTGTCTGTTTTGAAATAAGCGATGTGTAAATAGATAACAAAGTGTAGTGTGTGGGTAAAGATCTTAGCGTCCCCGGACCCTACCAGAGGGTTCTAATAAGGGGGTATGGAGTAGTTACAGAAGTGTCCCCGGGATTTAACTTCCGCCGGGACGGAGTGCACAGTGTACAAGTCCCCAGAAACAAGTACGCTAAAGGGAAATTCCAATATTAGATAAAGTGCTCAAATAGGTGACAGGTCCCTGGAAACGAGTGAACTAATGGAAGGTTCCTATGGAACTAATGGAAGGTTCCCATAATGGGATAAGACATAGGGGAGCTAGTAGGTGAGGTGCTACTACCAGCTAAAAAGACACTAATATATTATTTATAAATAATGCAAATCAAAATAAATATAAATAAAAATAAAAATATATAACAATAAAAAAAAATAATAATAAAATAAAATAAAATAAAAATAAAAATAATGATAGTGATAGTAATAATAAATAAAAAAATAAATAAAAAATAATAAATAATAAAAAAAAAAATTATAAATAATAATAAAAAAATATATATATATATAAAATAAAAAAATAAATAAAATAAAAATAAAAATAAATAATAAAAATAAATATAAATAAAAGAAAATAAAAATAAAATATATATATATATATTGTTTGGCTATTAATACCTTGTGTTTGGTTGTTTTTTGTTGTTGTTTTCTCCTTGTGGTTTCTTCATTAATATGAACCCTACTCCTGAAGGTCAGGTCCAGGCGTTCGCCAGTCATCTACAAGGCTTGACACAGATGGTTCAGAATTTATCCCTGAGGGTAAAATCCCAGGAGGATGGGGCACGGGGAAATCCTCAGCCACCATCAGAACCTAAGATGAATCTCCCCGACCGGTTTTCAGGGAACCGGAAACATTTTTTTAATTTTAAAGAGAGTTGCAAACTCTACTTCAGGCTTCGACCCCGGTCTTCCGGGTCAGAAAGCAGCAGGTGGGCTTAATTATTTCCTTGCTACAAGGAGATCCCCAAACTTGGGCATTTGGGTTAAAACCTGAGGATCCCGCTTTGCGCTCAGTTGAGGCTTTCTTTAAGTCACTAGGACTCCTGTACGACAACCCGGACAGAGAAGTGTCTGCCGAGAGTCATTTGCGTGCTCTCAAACAGGGTCGAAATCCTGCTGAGGCATATTGCACGGAGTTCCGCCGGTGGTCAAATGACTGCGGTTGGAACGACCCAGCACTTCGCAGTCAGTTCCGGCTGGGACTTACGGAAGCCGTTAAGGACAGTCTTATCCAGTACCCTGCACCAGAGACACTGGATAAATTGATGGAACTGTCCATCAAAATTGATCGACGTCTCAAGGAACGGAGATCTGAAAGGGGGTCAGGCCCACGTCCCTTGGCTATGTACCCTCGGAAGACGAGGAGGAGCCAATGCAAGTGGGTGCATCCCGTATCTCCCCAGATGAGAGAGCCTGCAGAATGAGTACCGGCTTAGGCATCTATTGCGGGAATAAGGGGCATTTGATGCGTAACTGTCCCAATAAATCGGGAAACGCCAAAATCAAGTGAATACTGAGGTGATTCACTTTGGTTCGCAACTTATCACCCCTCATAACGCTTTATTAGTTCCTGCCGAGATTCAAGTAGAGGAGGCAAAGATGTCAGTTACAGCCTTCATTGACAGCAGTGCAGCGGGAAATTTTTTGGACATTCAGTTTGCTGAGAAGCTGGGGATTCCCCTGTTACCTCTTGAAAAATCTATAATCATGCGGGGCTTAGACGGCAGTCCGTTAGCCAATGGAGTAGTTCTGCATCAAACTCCACCGATATCTTTACGTATCGGCATTCTGCATGCAGAGATCATATCCTTTTTATTAATTTCTTGTGCCGCAATTCCTCTCGTACTGGGTTATTCCTGGCTTAAAGTACATAACCCGCAGATTGATTGGCGGGCGGGAGAGATTGTGCGATGGAGTGATCATTGCTCGAGTAACTGTCTTGAGCGGCCAGTATTGGGGGCGATGGTTCCTTTGGAGGGGGTACCGATTGCTTATGCAGACTTCGCAGACGTCTTTTCCAAGGGCGAAGCGGATGTCCTACCTCCCCATCGCCCATGTGACTGCGCCATCGAGCTACATCCCGATGCACAGTATCCCAAAGCCCGATTATATTCCTTGTCCGGGCCAGAAACTCAAGCCATGAATACCTACATACAAGAAAACCTAGCCAAGGGTTTCATCCGACCGTCAAGGTCTCCCTTGAGTGCGGGTTTTTTTTTCGTTTCCAAGAAGGATGGATCTTTGCGACCCTGTATAGACTACAGGGCACTCAACAAAATTACAGTTAAAAATACTTACCCTTTACCGTTAATCTCTGTGCTGTTCGACCAGCTCCACACAGCCGTGATTTCTCCTGAGGGCTTCTACATGGAACCCAAAAAGCTGCAGGCCATTTTAGATTGGGTCAAGCCAATAACCCTTACGGCCATTCAAAGATTTTTAGGGTTCGCAAATTATTATAGACGGTTCATTCGGGCCTTTTCAGATTTGGTAGCCCCCATAGTGGCTCTCACTAAAAAAGATGCTGATCCTTCCCAGTGGTCTTTACAAGCAGAACAGGCATTTGTGGCCTTGAAACAAGCCTTTGTATCCGCTCCCATCTTAAGACACCCCTACCCTCAGTTACCATTTGTAGTCGAAGTCGATGCTTTGGAGGTAGGGGCAGGGGCAGTCTTGTCTCAACAAGACTCCAAGTCTTCGTTTTTTTTTCTCCTTGTGCCTACATGTCTCGAAAATTTTAGTCTGCAGAAGTCAATTATGACGTCGGCAACCGAGAATTATTAGCCATTAAATGGGCCTTCGAGGAGTGGAGGCATTGGTTGGGGGGGGGGGGGGCAATCACCAAGTTCTGGTGATTACGGATCACAAAAATCTGCAGTACTTGGAGTCAGCCAAGCGTCTGAATGCCCGACAAGCCCGGTGGGCACTATTCTTTACCCGTTTTAATTTCATTATCTCGTATAGACCCGTATCAAAGAGCGTCAGGGCAGACGCATTGTCTCGTAGCTTCCTTCCCAAACAGGAATTGCGAGAATCTCCTCGGCCCATTCTCCCGGCCTCTGTTATTCATTTTGGTATGACCCATACCCTCAGAGACCTGCTTCTTCATGCCCAGGATCAGGCACCCGGGCAAGTGCCTGCCGGTTGTTTATTTGTTCCGCAGTCTTTGAGAAGACGAGTTTTAAGTGAGTTCCATGACAGTCAAATTGCGGGACACCCGGGCATAAAAAGGACTTTGAGTCTTCTTTCTCGGTATGTCTGGTGGCCTAGCATTTCTTCTGACACCAAGGAATACGTCCAGCCGTGTCCCGACTGTGCTAGGCATAAGATTCCTAGAATGTCGCCCACAGGGCAACTTATCCCTTTGGTCATTCCCTCGAGACCATGGTCGCACATTGCCATGGATTTTGTGGTCGACCTGCCCCTGTCGTCAGGATTTCGGGTAGTCTGGGTCATTATTGACAGATTCAGCAAGATTATTATTATTATTATAATTTTATTTATAAGGCGCCACAAGTGTTTCGCAGCGCCGTACAAAGGAACAATACAGGCAGACAAAACTTGGCATAACATTGAATAAATAACAAAAATACAGTACAAATAAAAGAGCACCACAGTTCAATACACATTACAGCTTAAATGTAAGTAGTGAGGACCCAATCAACATACAACTAGAGGCTTGAGGCCAATAGTGGCTCACTTTGTTCCTTTACCCCAGTTGCCTTCAGCTAATAAACTGGCCAAGTTATTTCTGCTTCATGTTTTCAAGCTCCATGGTCTTCAAACTGATATTGTCTCTGACCGGTGCCCGCAATTCATTGCCCGGTTCTGGAAGCTCTTCTGTAAAGCGTTGAAGATTAAACTAAGTTTGACTTCCGCTTACCATCCCCAGTCAAATGGGCAGACAGAACGCCTTAATCAATCGTCGAAGCAATACTTGCGTCTCTTTGTTTCAAAGTCACAGAACGATTGGTCAGATCTGCTCCCCATTGCAGAGTTTGCTTACAACAATTCCCATCACTCAGCTACTGCAGCCTCTCCTTTTTTAGCAAATTACGGCTTTCATCCCAAGGCCAGTGCACTCGGTCCAGAAGGACCTGTGGTTCTTTCCTCCACCACAGCCCGGTTAAGGGGCATCTGGAAACAGGTACACATTGCCTTAAAAAAGGCTGCTCTTCGGGAGAAGCTCTTTTTTGACCGGTCAAGACGACCTTGCAAGTTTAAAGTGGGCGACAAAGGTCTGGCTGTCGACACGAAACATTAAACAGGGTACAGCCAAGTTTGTCCCAAGATTTATTGGTGTTGTTATTATTAAAAGAGTCAATCCCGTCGCCTTTCGTTTACAGATTCCCAGGGCTTTGAGGATTGCTAATACATTTCATGCGTCTCTCCTCAAACCAGCAATTTTTTCAAAAAAATTTCCTCGAAAAATTGATCGAGGTAAATCTCCAGTTGATGTCCATGGACAATCAGAATTTGTGGTAGAAAAGATTCTTGATTGTAAAATCTCCCGAGGTTCCTTGTATTTTCTTGTCCACTGGAAGGGGTTTGGGCCTGAAGAGAGGTCTTGGGTTTCCGACTCTAATTTGCCTGCTCCCAGACTTAAGGCAGAATTATTTAGGTAATTTCCCCATAAAGCAGGTTATAGGGGTTTCTTAACCCCTCCTCAAGGGGAGGGTACTGTTGCACGCAGCAGGCATGCGGCGGGGAGGACGGGGCTGCGCTCCTGTCCAGCCGCCTGTTCTTCCGGGTCTGGCGTCAGGTTGCCAGGCAACCAGAGACACCAGAGAACAGAGTGGCCGGACGCAGCTTCCCTCTCATCTCCCAGCAACCAGGGACGCCGGAAGGCGGCCACGGAACTGCCCACTCACGGCGGCGCCGTTGCCTAGCAACGGCTGACGCCGCCAGGTTAAATAATAGCACGGCCTCTATAAGGCCAAATAGCAGGCGGACCACAGGTGTCCGAGGGGCTGATAATTAAGACAGGGCTGGGCTCAGCTGGGATTGGCCACAGCATTCCTTTTAAGGGAGCCAGCCCAGTATCCCCTGCCGGTGATAGCTTCTGCTGACTCTATCCACCTGCCTCAGCTCTTTCCTGTGCTCCCTGTGTCCCAGTGGAACGCTGTTCCTTCGGTTCTCCTGGTTCCGTGAGTTGCCCCAGCAGGGGGTTATATTTTGTTCCTTTATTCATTACCTTCCTTGTTTATTCATGTACTGCCGGTCAGGCTATTCTCTGTTTGTTATGGGGCCTAGCAGGCATTTCCTTCCTGCCTTCCATTCCCACGGGGCATCCCACTCCTTGGTTCTCCTTTATTGTGTATTTGCTTTTGTTGTTTGGTTTTATGGTGTCTGCGACAGGTGTCGCAAGTCGTAGCGACTAGGTCGCTGGCGCTTAGTGGCGTTAGCCAGGGTCCGGCAAACAGCCGTTTGGTTAAACTTCAGTTTGGTTCCTTAGTTAGTTTGTCCTGTTGACTGTACCCTGGGGGGGTCCCCGGCTCCTTGTCCGTACCTAATATCTGGCTGTACCGGAGTTAGGGCGGGCTTAACTCGCCCTTCCAAACGTGACGGCTACAGGCGGAGACTAGAACACCTGCAGGAGTCGGTCACCCAGCCTGGGGGGTACAACAGAGTCAGAAAAGGGTTTTGCCGTGGCTGTCCTGAACAGCGGTCCCGGCTTGCTGGGTAACACCCGATACCTAACAATTACAGTTCGCATTCACAATTGCAATAGTATAGAATTTAGCAATATGCACGTTAACTATCCAACGAGCAATTACATATGTACTGTTATTCACAGTGGTCTTTCAGTTAACAATATAGCACAGGAATTAACATGAACAACTCCTAACTTTACCGACTCTAACCATACGGGTACGGTACATTATGGGATCAGCTGTTCTGTCCCTTACTTAACAAATAACATACGTTCAATGCAACTCTCTATATACCATGTAAGGTAGTACTGTTTATACTTTTAAATTAACCATGCAGTGGCTGTGCTGTTCTGACTCAGTCCTTACCCTAGTACAAGTACACAACGAGTTTGAGTAGGCTGGTAAATGCAAGTCCCTTAAACAGTTCTGTAATTTATTCCTGTAGGTTTTCAAGAACTGCTGATAGACCAAAATATTACACAGTGCGGTCTAAGGTAAGTACATAACTGGGACTATTATGGCAATTGCTGGCAACATTTAGATCCTGTAATCCTTGAAGTGATAATGACACAAACGTACACAATTCCTCAATTATGTCACAATCACTGGCAACATTTGTAACTGGAACTCCTTGGCGCAGTACAGACACAGGACATTAACTTTGAGCTGTAAACTCTGTCTCCTTAAATGCTGCGGTTGAAGTGTCGAAATCTTATCACCCCAAGGCAGAGCTGTGAGGATAGAGTTACATGCTATTGGGCTAACTGTATCCCCGCTCCTGGTCCTAGCTGACTGTCAATACTCCTCACCATGGCCCTTATTCTGAACGATGCAGCCAGGACCGTGCGTCCGAAACCCCACCTTCCATACAGATCGCCAACTCCATCCGTACGTATTTTTCATGAATACACCTCCTCCATCTCAGGGAACCTCCCCCATCGAATGCAGGACCGAGTGGCCAGGCAGCTCCCGCAACCTCAGACCACACGGGCATTTCTCCGTGCAAAAGCAGGGATCTGGGCGGGCAGCTGACATCCGGCAATGTCATATGTCCGCCCCCTACACGTGCGTCACGACTGCATTACCATACGTACGCCCAGCGTTTGCATGGGAACGCCATGAAACGCGGGGCGTATGCATATGGTAATGAGGCCAAATAGCCCTTCATGCCCCTCTCCACCCCCTGTTCGTAGTGAACACATTTCATGCGGAATTTGGAAGGGCGTTCCGTTCACACATGCGCAGAGACGCCTCTGCACATGCGTAGACACAAAACATTGGCGGCCCGAACGCACGCGGATATTACCGCACCAACCAGAATAAGGGCCCATATTTGGGCAATGGGGCAGGACTCACCACAATACTCTCAAGCTGTGTTGCAAGCCTCCGCCCACAGTCCGCCTGGCTGCTGCGTCACTGCCAGCCCACCCAGTAGGCCTTCCCCCTCTGACACCAAGTCTCTCTCTCTAGGTTCGCCCCGGCTGCTGCGTCAGTGACGGACCGCCCAGTGAGCCCTCTTCTGAAAACTTCAAGCTCCTCTGAGCGCTTACCGCTCCGTGCACATTCCCGATGTCCGGTCCCCGCCAGCCGCAGGAACAGTCTTCTTTATGGAGCTGCGTCACAGCCTATATCAGCACCGGCCGACAGGCCGCTCCTTCACTCCAATGACCTCGACCACCCTCCGGGACCGCCCAGCCTCAGGGGGTCACACCTCCTGATGGACCAGTGCTACGTCCTCATGCACCAGTCACCTGAGCACAGCAGGAAGTTGTCGGGAACTGCAAACTCCCGGTAACCTTCTCTGGTTGGGGCTATCACCCTACGTACTTTTTCCTGTGCACCCTTCTTCTCTCTCACTCCCCGGGGAAGTTGGAGCCTAACGTCTCTCTCAGCCCCTTTATACCTCCTCCCAGGGCTCGTGCAATGCAACTTTATTGTACCGTCCCTGCAGCAACTTACACCAGCTTGACCTCGAGCACACACTGTTTGCTAATGTACCAAAACTGGCATTTTCTTATGACATTTCGACTCTTTACAGTAAACTGCGTTTGTCACAACAGGTGCATACCTATCTACATATTTTCGTATACTTTAACATCACCCAATATTACTATATGCTTTCGGGATATCACACATACATGGTACCATGCATGAAATATATGTGCTCGTACAGTGGCTGGGAATCTTCATAAGGCTTCACATACTTCAAGTGGAGTTGTTTATGTTTATTTTATATTTTGCTTCAGTTAGTTTTAGGTGCCCACAGGAGTGGGTGCTATGCTGATCGGCTGCTCCTGCAGCCGACGTTTTTCTTTGGATTTTTATCAGATTAGTTTGGTTTTTATTATTTTATTAACTGATTTAGTTAGTGCAGGTTTCCAGTGTGATACTTCTGACAGAAGTTACACACACTGAGAGCACAGCAGAGGCTGACAGAAGCGCAACCTGTCATCTCTCTGTGTGCAGGGGGGATGCTGTCTGCTCTCTCTACACAGCGCTTAACCTCTTAGCAGAAGAGGTTTGCCTGGGCCCCTGGGGGTGTCCTGAACCGGCTCGTTACATAGAAGGGGATCGTGGGGGACGGACCTCCCGCGATGGTGGCTGCCATCTTGGAAGGGTTTGTAGGACTGAAATCCCATTAGGGAGGTGAAGTCTATTACAGGTGTCCAGCGCAGCTGGATGACTCCAAGTGGTCCTGGAGAGAAGGGGAGGCACTGGAGGTGAGGAGAAACAGCTGTGGGTGCGGCTTAAGGGGAAAAGGTGCCAAAATGGCTACCCTACCCCGCTAAAGCAGAGGCTTGGTCTCTTCCTGCTCTGTGTGCGGCGCCATTTCTGTCCATACTGCGGAGCTGAAACAAGGTCTCATACAGAGTGCAGACAGTGCAGTGTCTCCTGGAGAGCGTTTCCCCGCCGATCGCTTTACTGGCAGCAGAAAGCAGACAGATAAGTACACTGTTACATTACTCTGTGCTTTGCCTGACATTGTGCACTGTGGGTTAATCATGACTGAGGGGTGTGATGCTGCCGCATTGGGTGAGAGAGCGGGCCATGTTACTTGACTGCAGATTTTTGCGGGGTTAAATTAACATGTGAACAGATGGTTCAAGGGGATTTGTGCCCTTCGTGTGAGTCTGTGCCCAGTGAAGCGCAAGCCCAGATGTCAGAGCAATCTGAACCTGCGTGGGCTGCTGCGTTAGGGAGGTCTATGAATGCCTTGGTGGAGGCTTTGAACCGGCAGAGGGATAACTTAGTGACCATATTTCTTCCTCTCAAACGTCTATGGGTTCTATTACCCTTTTACAGGGGATTATTGCAGGTCATGCAGGACACTGCACATTCAGCTTCAGCCTGATCCGGAGGCCTTTACATTGTCCGAGAAGCTCAGCTGTGCAGCAGAGTACATTTCTAAAGGCTGGGGAAGAAGGCTCAAAAATGGCTTCTAAGGTATCTGCAACATGGGTGTTTGCAAGGAGAGCTCTCTGGCTAAAGGCTTGGGAAGCAGAGAGTGAATCTAAAAAGTCTCTTGAGTCTTTGGCCTTTAAGGGAGAGTTGCTTTTTGAGTCATAGCTTGAATCCATCATAAAGCAAACTACGGGGGGGGGGGGGGGGGGGGGGAGTACTTTTCTTCAGGATCAAAGTTTGGAGTTTTTAAACCTTCTTTTCGCTCGTCCTTTCGGGGTGGAGCATGGAGAACAGGCGGGAAGAGGTCGGTTTCCAGCCGGTAAAGGGAAGGCTGCCAAATCTAGGTTTGGAGCCTTTAACAAGAAACAGGTGTCAAAGGGAGAGGATAAATCTTCTGCTTGACGGGGCGGAGACTCCCCATTCTGGCATCAGAGTGGGTGTCGCCTCCTGCAGTTTCGGGACAGGTGGAAAATCTCCTCCACGGACCCTTGGGTATATTCCATTGTCTCCAAGGGGTATCAGATAAATCTCAGGGGTTTTCCCCCATGGAGATTTCTCCCCCACTCCTTTGCCAAGGGAAGCCCATATGCGAAATGCCCTCCGGGGGGGGGGGGGGGGGGGCAGCATTGTCTCTTAGAGAGAAAGGGGTGGTGGTCTCAGTTCCTCAGGAGGAACGAAAGAAAGGATTTTGTTCAATTATTTTCTTGGTCCCCAAACCAGACGGGTCTTGCAGGCCATTCTAAATTTAAAATCTTTAAATCCGCATCTTTGGGTGGATCATTTCCGCATGGAGTCCCTGCGTTCAGTGCTTTACAGCATAGAACCAAGAGAATATCTAGCATCAGTGGATATTCAGGATACTTAGATTAGAGAGGGGGTGGGTAAGAGAAACCATGCAAGAGACAGCAGGTGAGAGAGAGGGGGTGGGGAGAGAGAGAGAACGGGAGAGAACAGGTGGGGGAGAGAGCATGGGAGAGACAGCAGATGAGAGAGCACAGGAGGGACAGCAGGTGGGAGAGGGGATGGGGGAGAGAGCATGGGAGATACAGCAGGTGAGAGAGGGGGTGGGAGAGAGAAAAAAGACAATTGGGTGGGGAGTGAGTGAAGAAGATCAAAGATGATTTGGGGGAAAATAAAAGAGACAGGGTGAGGGGGAATAGAAAAGGGAGGCTCCCCCCACATTTTTGCTCTCACCATTTTCTCTCTAGGTAAGACAGTAAGGGGAGTAGGAGAGGTAGGGGTAAAGTGGTAGAGAGGGGGCTGAGGGTGAGAAATTAAGGGGAGGCAATGGAGGGAAAGGGTTGGAGAGAAGGCATTTGAAAGGGCTGTGGAAGGCCTCATTTGGAAGTGGCAGGCCTTTCACTCACCAGCCATCCACCATCATTTCTCCTGTGCGGCGCTGGATACCCTGTGCAGCAGCAGGTGGCAAGTCTCATGTGCGGCACTGAAAAGATGGCCTCCTGTGCCATGCTGGGTTTCATATGCGCCACCCAGTATCCTGTGCAGTGGCGGGTCACTGGTCTCCTGCAAGGCGTTGGATCATTGGACTTTTGTGTGGCGCTGAGTTTCATGTGCGCCGGGTGCGGCTTTGGGAACATGGCCACCGGCCTCCTGCACTGTGGACTTTTCTCCCGTTTTTCCTAGCCTGCTGTAGCTCAAAATTGGACTGCGCATGCGCGAGTCACTGGACGGTGCTGCAAGTGCGGCGTCATGAATCATTGTCCTAAAAATTCCAGCCACCGTGGGGCTCTTTGGGTACTACTAGCCGGCACTGGAGTCTGGAGAGCGGGAGTGTCAGCATCAACAGCAACGGCGGCACCTGCGGGACAGTGCGGGGTGAGATTTTAATGCTGCTTCTATTCTTCTCATCCCCACTGCTTTAATATCAATCATTAGGCTCTGCTCCATCTCCCTACTTCAGGCATCCATGGTGCTGCAGATTTATAAAAATTACCCTCCCCCTGCCACCTCTTCTGCTTCATTAAAATCGTTCCTCTTCCCCCTCCCCACTGCTTCATTTTTTTTTTATGCAGGGGGTGGGGGGGGGTGAACAATAACTAAAGCAGGGGGAGAGGATCAATCTTTAAATCAGCTTCACAGCCTCATCTGTACAGGGGAGAACAGGACTGAGGAGTCAGGACACCACAGGCTTCTCCCAGAGCAGCCTGTGGTGTCCAGTTATTGTGCAGGAGTGGAGCCTATGGTTTCCTGTTACTATACAGGTGGAGTAGCCAGTGGTGTTCTGTCAGTATATAGGGGGAGCAGCCTGTTGTGTCCTGTTATAATACAGGGGGAGCAGCCTGTGGGGTCCATATTGTGTCATATTCTGTAATGGGCATTACAGTGCGTTCCATAATGTGTAATGCTTCCTTTTTCTGATGTCACGCCTCCTTTCCATAAAACCCCGCCCCCTCCCACCTACTGCGGGTGGGCCTGTGTGCTCAAAATGCCAGGGCCGATTTCTGGTCCCAGTCTGGCCCTGACTGGGTGTAATACATTTACCCCTAAATCACCTATGCTTGAGCATGGATAACCTTAAAACCTTTTAATGGCAGCGTTTGGGAACCTCTGGTTTATTGTTTGTGATGAGTAGTTATTTTAGTACATGTGTCTAGATACCCTAAGGGCTAGGTGCTGTAATTAACTTAATCTTGTTTAAGCATAACTTATACTGTGTTCTACTAATAACATTTAATAGTATGCATACTCTAATGCTGCACAACCTGTTTCCTGACATTTGATTCACCAGTAGTACAGATGGAAAAAGAAAAATAATTTAAAAGATAAGCTTCATATGTTACAATTATTTTTTGTTGCTTTATCATTTAATGGCCCAACAGAGGCAGAACTACAGTACCATTGGTGTAGCAGGTGCATTGCACCAGGGCCCCTGAGGATTAAAGGCCCACTGCTGACACCCACTGCTGGGTGAACTTAGGCTGGAGTGGAGGAGGGGTGCCCTAATTATATATTTGGACCTGGGCCATAAGTTCCACCACTGTGGCCCAGTATTATCAGTTTTATTTTCCTTACTGTTTATGTACATGAAGACATTTTCTGATTTAATTTGCCATCCTTTAAAATATATATTTAAAATATACTGATAGGTTAATTTTCTTCAAACAAAATTAACCCTTGTGTGAATGTGTATGTGTGTACATGAGGTAAGAAATGTTGGGTGACATTCTATGGGATGCGATTATCGTTTTTTTGCAGTAATTAGACCACAAAATGGCGATATCGCATTTTCCCATTAAATCGTTTATTTAATGGAATGCGCTCAGGGACTGAAATCGCATATTATGTGCGTTAAGGTATGCTGAATAAAAATGCGAGATTAATTTGCATTTTTATCGCATCCAGATGTTTTCCAATACAAAAGTATACAAGTCGCATATTTAATGCTATGCGCATTTGCACATCGCATTTTTTAGGTGACTAATTATCGCACTAATTTCAGACCTGGGTCTGTTAGGCGAATTAGCCAGAACAATGCACAGATCGCAATGTTCTGTGCAGGGTTCTGCTGTCAAAAATAAAATAAAGGGTTAAAAAACAAAAAAAACGAGCGCGGGGTCCCCCGCCCGAGTATAACCAGCCCCGGGCTCACTGAGCCGGTGCTGGTGACATAAAATCAGGGTCACCGACAAATAGGGGTCCCCTTGATTTTATGAAACCAGCACCAGACTCAAGGTCCGGCGCTGGTTCCCAAAATACGGGGGACAAAGTGACTAGGGGTCCCCAGTATTTTAAGAACCAGCACCGGACACAACCAGCCAGCAGGGTAATGCCACAGCCGGGGGAAACTTATTATATAAGCTCCCGCGGCCAAAGCATTAACCCCCTGGCTGGTCAGCATGGGCAGGGGTCCTGGGGAAGTGGGGACCCCCCCAATGAAGGGGTCCCCCCCTCCAGGACTTACCATTAAAGGCATTAAAGGGCCCGCTGGCACTTGTAGTTCTGCAGTGAAAAAAATAGTGCACAAAATCACACTGACACCCTGTAAAATAAAACTTTAATACACACAAAACACACACACACTGATACTTAACTACCTTGAGCCCGTAGGTCGGTCCCTGGATCCTGGGTCCGTCCTCCGGGGCTCCAGGGCAGAAGAGTCCGGTTCCGGGGCCTTGGTCCTGGTTCCGGGGCTGGTCCTGGGGTTCGGGGCTCCTGGCCTGCAGAATCCGGGGTCCGGGATCCGAGGTAGTCCAGAGGGGTACCTAAGGAAGCAAATCCAACTTACCTGGTCCCCGGCGGCGACCTCGGACTCCTCACCGGTGACTGCGCTTCTCCCATCTGCTACCCGGCTTGCAGGACTTTGACCGGCGCTGAGATGTTTCCTCCTCGGCGTCTCTGGACAGAATGATTTCTTGGCCAATCAGGAGCCGAGAAAGTCGGCTCCTGATTGGCCAGAAATCATTCTAACTAGAGACGCCGAGGAAGTAACATCTTAGCGCATCTAGAGCAGAGAGCAGAGACTATTTTTTTCACTGCAGAACTACAAGTGCCAGCGGGCCCTTTAATGCCCCGCATGCTGGGACTTGTGGTCCCCCAAGTCCCAGCATGCAGGGTAGGCTTGCTGGGACTCATAGTTCGCCAGTGTAAAACAATAGTTTTAATTCTTTTTTTTACACAAATCATCAGCCCGATGCCCACCGGCCAGGGGCATCGGGGACAGCCCCGGACTATCAGCATGGGCTGGTAAGTCCTGGAGGGGGGGGACCCCTTCATTGGGGGGGTCCCCACTTCCCCAGGACCCCTGCCCATGCTGACCAGCCAGGGGGTTAATGCTTTGGCCGCGGGAGCTTATATAATTAGTTTCCCCCGGCTGTGGCATTACCCTGCTGGCTGGTTGTGTCCGGTGCTGGTTCTTAAAATACGGGGGACCCCTAGTCACTTTGTCCCCCGTATTTTGGGAACCAGCGCTGGACCTTGAGTCTGGTGCTGGTTTCATAAAATCAAGGGGACCCCTATTTGTCGGGGACCCTGATTTTATGTCACCAGCACCGGCTCAGTGAGCCCGGGGCTGGTTATACTCGGGCGGGGGACCCCGCGCTCGTTTTTTTTTTACAACTTTGCGCTGTCCTGCAAATGTGCGAATTTCAGGACTAAATACAGCGCACCACTTCGCTGCAAATCGCCCCTCTTCGCACTTTTCAGCCTCCAATGCGCATCACATTAAATATGCGCATTTTGACTGAAAAATGCGATTTTAAAATTGGCGATTTGCGGCGATGTGGTGCGCAAATAAAACATGCGCATTTAGCGCATAGCATAGAATCTCACCCGTTGGGTGACATTCTATGGAGTGAGATTTCGCAAAAACGGCTAAAATCGCATGTTTTTCCATTTTCACATATTTAATGAGCTGCGAAAATTTGAAAAAAAGTGCGATTTTGGCCAACAAATTGGACATTCTGGAAATGCGATGGCTGTTTCTCGCAGCACATCACATCCAGATGTTTTCACATTGAAAAGTATACAAATCGCATATTTAATGGTATGCGATTTGTATAAATGTGTCTAAAATTCGCCCAAAAATCAGACCAGGTTCTGATGGGCGAATTAGCCAGAACCCTGCACAGATCATTGAGATCTGTGCAGGGTTCTGGTGGAAAAAAAGGATTAAACCGTTTAAAAATAAAAAAAACTGCGCGGGGTCCCCCGCCAGAGCATAACCAGCCCCGGGCTCAGTGAGCCGCTGCTGGTGACATAAAATCACGGTCCCCGACAAATAGGGGTCCCCTTGATTTAATGAAACCAGCACCAGGCTCAAGGTCCGGCGCTGGTTCCCAAAATACGGGGGACAAAATGACTAGGGGTCCCCCGCATTTCAAGAACCAGCACCAGACCCAACCAGCCAGCAGGGTAATGCCACAGCCGGGGGACACTTATTATATAAGGTCCTGCGGCCAAAGCATTATCCCCCTGGCTGGTCAGCATGGGCAGGGGTCCTGGGGAAGTGGGGACCCCCCCAAATAAGGGGTCCCCCCCCTCCAGGACTTACCAGCCCATGCTGAAAGTCCGGGGCTGTCCCCGATGTCCCTGGGCGGTGGGCATCGGGCTGATGAAAAGTGTAAAAAAAAAGAATAAAAACTATTGTCTTATACTGTAGAACTATGAGTCCCAGCAAGCCTACCCCGCATGCTGGGACTTGGAGAACCACAAGTCCCAGCATGCGGGGCATTAAAGGGCCCGCTGGCACTTGTAGTTCCACAGTACAAAAAATAGTTAAATAAAACACACACTGACACCCAGAAAAATAAACGTTTAATACATCCACAGCCCACACATACTGATACTTACCTACCTTGAGCCCTTGGGTCGGTCCCTGGATCCGGGGTCCAGGGTCCTGGCTCCAGGGCTGAAGAGACCGGTTCCGGGGCCTTGGTCCTGGTTCCGGGGTCGGGGCTCCTGGGCTGAAGAGTTCGGTTCCGGGACCTTGAGCCTGGTGCTGGTTTCATTAAATCAAGGGGACCCCTATTTGTCGGGGACCGTGATTTTATGTCACCAGCAGCAGCTCAATGAGCCCGGGGCTGGTTATGCTCTGGCGGGGGACCCCGCGCAGTTGTTGTTTTTTTTTTTTTAAATTGCGATTTCCTGCAAATGTGCGATTTTCAGACCTGAAAATCACACATTTTCAGGACTAAAGAAATCGCATCAAATCGCACCTAGTCGCACTATTTGGGCCGTTTTTCGCATCTCATTAAATATGCGAAAAACTGCCCAATCTTGCGATTTTCAAAAGTGCGATTAGGTGCGGTAAAAATCATGCGGTTTTTACCGCTACACATAGAATGTCACCCATTGAGCCTGATTCAGAGATAATTGGAAAAGCAAAGTCTTTCTGAAATGGGCAAAAGCATGTGCACTGCAGGTGGGGCATTTGTAACATGTGCAGAGAGAGGTAAGGGGCATACACACTTTGAGATGTGTGCTAAGCATTTTTGCTAAGCTACAGTATTTAGGGTAGGTGATTTCCCAGTGTCTATATTGCCCATAGAGAGCCCATACACATGCAGAAATGTGTGCTAAGCAATTTGCTAAGCAATTCTGCCAGAGGCGTAACTGTGGGAGGCAATGGAGTCATCTGCTGCCGGGCTCCTGCTCCCAAGGGGGCACCTCTCCTCCCCTCTAGTTTGAATCAGTTAATTGAAAACCATCAATACTCCTTTTGTGGCCGACTCTCCCTCCTAGCAGGACAATATGTCACACTCTCTTTATTCTTATCATAATTTGTGCAAGTTCCACACCCTGTATTAGGAACCCATGATCTGTTTCAATAGATACAGACACCTTACTGATTGATATATTTGCTCCTGCATAGGAAGCATGCAAATTCTAGTTGTATAAAGTTACTACGCTAACGCTACATAGCTCTGCCTAAAGTAATGTTTTTTAGCTAACAATTATACATAGTCAGAATCTACATACTTACAGTGCAGGACCAAATACCTCTAGTAAGGTGTGTGCCTCCAGTGAGACAGTTCACAAGTTCAGATCCTGGTTATGTAGGGGGCACTGATACTTATCTTGCCTCCGGGCAACTGGGACAAACTTATGCCACTGGATTTTGCAGGCAGGGTAATGGTTCAGGCAGGGCTGCCACTAGAAATAGTGGGGCCCAGGACAGATTTCAAGTCCGCTTCCCCCCCTTCACTTACTGCTGCCACCTGCACTGCCCCCCCCCCACACACATTATCTCTCTTTCACACACACATCATACACACATACATACAGAACATACATAGATGCACACACTACATACATACATACATACATACATACACTGCATACACAAAACACACACAGCATACATTCATATATACACAGTGTAACACTGTAGGGGAATTTGGATGGCTTTTCCTGGGGTAGAAGGCAGCCAACAGCAGCTGAGTAATCACACCAGTCCAGTCTTTGTGGTACAACTGGCCGCAACCAGTTTTATTTCAGCAGAAAACAAAATAAACATAAAAATAAAATACCTTGCCTGTCCGGCACTAACTATACACTGTCACTAAAGAAAAATACAAAGTTTCCCAGTCAACACTGGGGACTCACTTGTAAAAGGCAGGTTTGCTTCTCACACAGAGACTCTGCAATCTCCCAGGCAATCGTCCCACACTGTTCACACTGGCAGCCTTTTTACAGCTTGCTTGCTGATTAGCCCTCTGTGAGGCAAAACACCTGTTTCTAAAAGGTGTAGGACAAGAACCTGGGACAAATATACCTGCCCTCAAACACTACTCCAGTGTTCTTGTCACATATCCCCCTCCCCTGTTTCGACCTAGGGGCCGGAACACTTGTAGCCCCCAAACAGAAGGTGCGGGACAATGCATCTGCATTGGCCAACTGGGAACCTGGTCTATGTTCGACCTTAAACTTGAAATCCTGTAATGCTAGAAACCATCTGGTTACCCGAGCATTCTGACCTCTGTTTACATGCATCCATTTTAAAGGGGCGTGATCTGTCACTAGCCTGAACTGTCTTCCCAAGAGGTAATACCTCAAGGTATCTAATGCCCATTTAATGGCCAAAGCCTCCTTTTCCACAATGGCATACCTTTTTTCATGCTCATTGAGTTTCCTACTCAAATAGATGATAGGGTGTTCATCCCCATCTCTGGTTTGGGACAACACAGCCCCTATCCCTACCTCTGAGGCATCTGTCTGTACGACAAATTCTTTTGAAAAGTCTGGCGTTATCAGTACAGGTTGTGAACACAAGCCACTTTTAACGCTTGGAACGCTTTTTCTGCATCAGGGTTCCATTTCACCATATTTGACTGCTTCCCCTTGGTAAGGTCTGACAACGGCACTGCTGTGGCTGCAAAATTAGGAATAAATCGTCTGTAATACCCAGTTATTCCCAAAAAAGCCCTTACTTGTTTTTTATTCAGTTTTGAATAGCATCGATTTTATTTAATTGGGGCTTAATCAGACCTCTACCAATGGTGAAGCCCAAGTACTTAACCTCCTCCATTGCAAGGCAGCACTTCTTTGGGTTAGCAGTAAACCCTGCTTCTCTGATTGAGTCCAGTACTGCTTGTACTTTAACCAAATGGGACCCCCAGTCCGTACTGTGAATTACCACATCATCCAAATATGCAGCTGCATATTTTCTATGGGGCCTCAAAATTTTATCCATCGTTCGTTGAAAGGTTGCTGGAGCCCCATGCAACCCAAAAGGTAACATCTTATACTGAAACAGCCCCTCTGGAACCGAAAAGGCTGTTTTTTCTTTTGCGCTATCAGTTAGGGGTATCTGCCAGTAACCTTTAGTCAGGTCCAATGTGGTGAGAAACCTGGCTGTTCCCAGCCTTTCTATAAGCTCATCCACACGGGGCAAGGGGTATGCGTCAAATTTGGACACCTCATTTAATTTACGAAAATCATTACAAAAGCGTATGCTACCATCTGGCTTCGGGATGAGAACTATAGGACTGGACCACTCACTGTTGGATTCCTCTATGACTCCTAGTTCTAACATGTTTTTAACTTCTTTAGAGACAGCTTCTCTCTGAGCTTCAGGAATCCTATATGGCTTTAAATGAACCCTGACCCCTGGTTCAGTGACAATGCCATGTTTTATTATGGTTGTTTGGCCAGGCAGCTCTGAAAATATCTCCCTATTTCGGTTGAGAAATTCTTTAACCTGATTGTTCTGATCAGCTGACAATGTCTCTGACACCTTCACCGCGGGAATAACAATGGAAGAGAAAAAAGGTGAATCAGTTTGACTGGGATGCACTCCTGTTCCACAGTAATAAAATATTATTTTTACCTAAAAAAGGTGTATACTTTATTTGTTGACGTATTTGATTATTTTTAGAAGTTTTATTTATTAAACTTTATTAAGAGCTAGTAGGTCATCATTCTGTAATGGTGCTGGATAATACAGTTTGTCAATGATATGAGACCTTAAGGTAAGTAGTGAAAATATTAAAACAAGATATAGATTTAAAGAGAAAAAGAAATTTTAAAGATTAAAAATCACTCTGTGAATATTGTAGCTTGAGTATACTTGTCTAGTTACTGCTTAAATTCCACAGTGTGATAGTGGATTAATGCAGTGCCTGTGTAGACAACAGACAGTGAGAATATCACCGTGTTAATCAAACACCCTACACAGGCACTGCATTAATCCACTATCACACTGTGGAATTTAAGCAGTAACTAGACAAGTATACTCAAGCTACAATATTCACAGAGTGATTTTTAATCTTTAAAATTTCTTTTTCTCTTTAAATCTATATCTTGTTTTAATATTTTCACTACTTACCTTAAGGTCTCATATCATTGACAAACTGTATTATCCAGCACCATTACAGAATGATGACCTACTAGCTCTTAATAAAGTTTAATAAATAAAACTTCTAAAAATAATCAAATACGTCAACAAATAAAGTATACACCTTTTTTAGGTAAAAATAATATTTTATTACTGTGGAACAGGAGTGCATCCCAGTCAAACTGATTCACCTTTTTTCTCTTCCATTGTTATTGCTCATTTTTGAATCAGGGGATTAGCACCCTAAATTGCCAGGAAAGATATTTATAAAAATTTCCAGCGAATATAAGCACAATTATTCCACGATACCATACATTGCTTCAAAAGCACCTTATGGTGCGGGTCTCTCCACTTCTTACCTTCACCGCGGGAAGCAACTGAGGTGAAGACGCCAAAGAGCAAGGCTCCGCTGACAGAGACAACTTCTTTCCAGGGTTTGATTAAGTTAACATGGTAGATTTGTTCAGGTTTTCTCTTACCTGGTTGGTATACTTTATAATTGACCTCATTCACTTTTTCCAAAATCTCAAATGGTCCCTGCCATTTAGCTAGGAACTTGCTTTCCACAGTGGGCACCAACACAAGAACTCTATCCCCCGGAGCAATTCCCGTATCTTGGCACTCCGGTTATATACCCTCTGTTGAGCACTTTGGGCTTGTTCCATGTGCTCTCTGACAATAGGTACCACCGTTGCAATCCTATCCTGCATTTGTGATACATGTTCAACAACGCTTTTATAAGGGGTGGGTTGTCCTTCCCACATCTCCTTAGCAATGTCCAACAGCCCTCTGGGGTGTCTACCATACAACAAATCAAACGGAGAAAACCCAGTAGAGGACTGCGGAACTTCTCTGATGGCCATCAACAAGTAGGGCAACAAACAATCCCAGTTTTTCCCATCTTTGTCAACAACCTTTTTTAACATACTTTTTAACGTTTTATTAAATCTTTCCACCAACCCATCAGTTTGGGGATGGTAGATATACGTCCTGAGGTGGGTGACCTTAAACAATTTGCACAATTCTTTCATGACCCTTGACATAAATGGAGTACCTTGGTCAGTCAAAATTTCTTTTGGTATTCCCACTCTACTGAAAACCTGCACCAGTTCCCTAGCTATCGCTTTGGTTGTGATAGTGCGTAAAGGGACAGCCTCAGGATATCGAGTGGCGTAGTCCATTATTACCAAAATATACTGATGGCCCGAGCGGATTTTAACAAGGGCCCCACGAGATCCATGGCTATTCTGTCAAATGGGACCTCTATAATAGGCATGGGAACTAGTGGGCTCCTGAAATGAGGTCTAGGGGCATGATACTGGCATTCAGGACAGGAAGAACAATATTCAGACACTTCTTTATACACCCCTGGCCAAAAGAACCTTTGTAAAACTCTTTCAGTGGTCTTTTCTGCCCCTAAATGTCCTGCTGTAACATGACTATGGGCTAAATCTAGAACCGTTCTCCTATAAGGTTGGGGAACTACCAGCTGATCCACAACTTCCTCACCCTTTTTGACAAATTGGTACAAAAGCTCATTACAAATAGCCATGTGGGGATAAGAAATCTTGGCACCTGGTACCACGGGTTCCCCATTAACAACCTTAACATTTTCTCTAGCCTTCAATAAAGTAGGGTCCTTTAACTGTTCAGACATAAACAAATCCTCCTTTACCTCCAGATCGGGCACTACTACCTCTCCGTTTCCAGCAAGAGGGTCCTCACTGGACTCTCCATCTGTCCCCTCCCCAGCCAAACTAGCAAAAGGTAAAGGGTCAGAAGGTTCAAAGGACCCACATACATCCACAAAATCATTGGCATTAACTACTGGCTCTTCACTTCTCCCATCTGTGGCTAAACGTGATTCCCACAGCAAATGAGGAAAATCCCTCCCTATTATGGCATCATGCACCATACAGGGGACCAGTCCTACTTTCACAATTGCTGACCCACAACAAGTTTCTATATGTACTTCAGCAGTGGCATAATGTTGGGTATCCCCATGTTTACAAGTAACCCCAATAGGTATTTGCTGGACCTTTAAGTGATTCACTAATCCAGCTTTCACAAGGGTAACCAAACTTCCCGAGTCCAGCAAAGCCTCTACCCGGTTACCCTCTAAGAACACATCACACATTTGTCTTTCGAGTTTAGGAGAAGGCACCACAGTACAGGCTAATCTAGCAAAGAAAGACATTCTGCGATTTTCAAAGGCAGCATCACATTGCATGGGTTCCTGCGTATCTGGGCAATTAGCAATAATATGACCTGGCATACCACACCTGAAACATTTAATCACACGATTATCAACCCGTTTGGGCAGCATAGACCTTTCTAGTCCCATTGGCCTGTCTCCAGGGCCACTGTTTACAGTCTCTCCAGCCTTGCGCTCTCTTAACCGCCCAGCAACATTTTCCCATGGAACAGTCTTACCAGTCTTCACTGAAGGGCGCTGTCGGGGATCTGTGGGGTGTTGGGTGGTCATTAATTCCTCTGCCGCCAGATACCTCTCTACCGTGTCCACTAACCGGTCAGCAGTATCCGGATTTCCATGGCTCACCCACTTGCGCAGGATCACAGGCAAGGATCTCAAATAGCGGTCCATGACGACTCTTTCCACCATCTGGGGACCAGTTAATGTCTCTGGCTGTAACCATTTTTTGGTTAACTAAATAAGGTCGTGCACCTGTGAGCGAGGAGGCTTCTCCAGGGCATATACCCAGCGGTGCACCCATTGGGCTCTTACGGACAGTGTGACTCCCAGGCGGGTTAGGATCTCAGTTTTTAACTTGTCATAGTCCCGAGCATCTGCAGGGCTTAAATCAAAGTATGCTTTTTGGGGCTCACCCGAGAGAAAAGGTGCTAGCAGACTGGCCCATTGTGCTTCCGGCCAGTTCTCACGCTCAGCAGTACTTTCAAACATGGTCAGATAGGCCTCCACATCATCAGTCTCTGTCATTCAGCACTGACGGCCACATCACCGGTCCGTGTTGCCAAGCTTCGCACCACTGCGGTTAAGGCCTCTCTATCCTGATGCTGTTGCCTGCAAAGTTCATCCATTGCCACCTGCTCAGTGGCGTAACTATAGCACCGAAGCCCCCACCACTGCGGGGGGGAGCTGTGCATATGGGGGCGCCAGGGGCTGCGGTGCTATAGTTACACCTCCCCCCAATCCCCCGCAGGCTTACCTATTTCGTTGGTCCCGGCGGCTCCGTTCTTCTGCTGAGGACCACCACAAAATGGCCACCCCCATACAGCAGACAAACTGTCTGCTGTATAGGGGCGGCCATTTTGTGGTGGTCCTCAGCAGAAGAACGGAGCCGCCGGGACCAGCGCGAAAGGTAAGGCTGCGGGGGATTGGGGGGGTTTGCATGGGCGGCGGGGGGCGCCCCCCCTAATGGCGGGGGGGGCGCCCAAAACGTAGCTACACCGCTGCACCTGCTGCTGCCTGGTGGCCTCCTGCTGAGCTGCTGTGGCCTCCCGCTGTACCGCTGTAGCTTGCAGCAAGGCTTTAAGCAGTTCCTCCATGTTGACAGATTTTTCAGGTGGCTTTGTAGCTGCTTTCACCCAGGACATATATAAAATCCTCAGGCAATTCTCAGCAACTTCACACGGGGCTGTATCTGCATAAACCATGTTTTCTGCAGGGCTCACACAGCTCCGGCTCTCACTTATGCACAGAACGGAGTGCTCGCATTCTCCACCAAGTTGTAACACTGTAGGGGAATTTGGATGCCTTTTCCTTGGGTAGAAGGCAGCCAACAGCAGCTGAGTAATCACACCAGTCCAGTCTTTGTGGTACAACTGGCCGCAACCAGTTTTATT
Organism: Crinia signifera; assembly: GCF_055691185.1. Classification (NCBI taxonomy): domain Eukaryota; kingdom Metazoa; phylum Chordata; class Amphibia; order Anura; family Myobatrachidae; genus Crinia; species Crinia signifera. The sequence continues at coordinate 193,663,212 of NC_139221.1, forward strand.
TCAGCAGAAAACAAAATAAACATAAAAAGAAAATACCTTGCCTGTCCAGCACTAACTATACACAGGATGCTCCTAACTGCCACTAAATAAAAATACAAAGTTTCCCAGTCAACACTGGGGACTCACTTGTAAAAGGCAGGTTTGCTTCTCACACAAAGACTGCAATCTCCCAGGCAATCCTCCCACACTGTTCACTCTGGCAGCCTTTTTACAGCTTGCTTGCTGATTAGCCCTCTGTGAGGCAAAACACCTGTTTCTAAAAGGTGTAGGACAAGAACCTGGGACAAATATACCTGCCCTCAAACACTACTCCAGTGTTCTTGTCACAACAGACACACACACACACACACACACGGCATACATCCAAACACATACACACAGAACATATATATATGTGTATATATATATATATATATAATATATATATACACACTTACTGTGTGCAATGTGGCCGCAGGGAGATGGCTGCCCGGGTATCACCAGAGCCGCTGCTGGTGGCCTGCACGGAGCGCTAATGTCAGCTGCTTCTGCAGGAGGTTGGCGGCTCCAGGTCCCGGCTTCGGCGGCTCCTGGTCAGAGGGTGGTGATGTCCAGCTTCTGTGCTCAGCAGCTGAGACGTACACAGTCCGTGGGAGAGGGTGGGTGGGGGTGTGAGATGCTGATGGACTGGAGCCGCCGAAGTGTCTGTAAGTGTGCGGCTTCTGGCACGGATTGCAGCGGGAGGGGGGAGGCTGGGGTGCAGTGGGCAGAATTGGTTGCCTGGGCCCTTAACTCTCTATCAGAGAGGCCAGGCCCAGGACAGTTGTGCCCACAGCACCCCCCTGTCGGCGGCCCTGGGTTCAGGATGAGAGATCGCGATTGCTCAGTCTGTACACACACAGCGATTTGCAGTCACTTGCTAAACAATGACTAGATTTTGACTGCATGCAATGATTTAATTGGGGGCGATAGCGACGCATGGGACTGCGCATTGTTATCGCTTGAGGGCATGCACATGAAGCATAGTAACATAGTAATTAAGGCTGAAAAAAAGACGTTCAACCTATTTAACTTGTAACTACTTACTTGAGTAAGTCATATCTATAGGATTCCCTTAGTGGCCAAAAATGCATCCAGTTTTGATTTAAATTCATTAACAGTAGTTGCTGTAATCACCCCCACCGACAATGAGTTTCTGAATTTTACTGCTCTAATGCTGAAGAATCTTCGGTACTTCTGTATTAGCAGGGCACCCATTACGTAGTTTGCGTAGTGGTGTATTGAGAATACCAATACACCACTATGCTGGCTGCGTAAACTATGTAACTTATGCAAATTATGTAACTTACGTAGAGTAAGTAAATTACGTAACTGGAGCTGTGCTATACATAATGGATCATATACCCACTATCCACGTCATACCCCCATTATCCATGTGGGATATGCGTCCCCTCGCGGGGCTCGCTGCGCTCACCATGCTTTGGGCTCGGTGGCTCTCTGCGCTTGGCACACTTTATAAACTGAACTCCACGCCCATGTGGATAATGGGGGTATGACGTGGATAGTGGGGATATGATTGTGTTTTGTGTGTGTGTGTAGTGTGTGTGTGTGTGTAGTACATTAATACTTACCCTCAACAATGTTCCCGGCGCCAGCGTTCCCCTCCTCCGGCACTTCGTCCCCGGCACTCCACCCCCGGCAGCAGCAATGTATGCAATTAGCGTAGTGCCGCTGGGGGAGCAGGGAAAACATGTGATGCTCCCCCAGCGGCAGTACGCTGAATGACAAACATTGCTGGCGCTCCCCCCCGCCGGCTGTCTCCCCCCTCTGCCATACATTGTTGCCACTCCCCCCCGCCGGCTGTATCCCCCCTCCGCTCGCCCGCTGCCCTTTAGCCCACCGAGCACCCACCCGCCCTTCACATATTAAGTAAGTAAAAACCCACCGCCCGCCCTTCACATACACGTAGCCTAAGGTACGTTGTCAGCGCAGCCTAGCCGGGCGCCCGGGTAATACATAAGTACCGAAGCTTCTTCTTAATTCAGTACGGAATTTCTTTTCCTCGAGCCCCAGTACATGCCCGCGTGTCCTAAGTATAGGCCTGTTAGAGAACAAATCATCTCCCAGTCCCATATGATTCCCAATCCTGTATTTGAACATACTAATCATATCACCTCTAAACCTCCGTTTCTCCAGTGAAAACATATTCAGCCTAGTTAACCTATCTTTGCATTCTAGTGATTCAAGACTTTTACTAGCTTAGTCGCCCTTCTCTGTACCTGTTCCAATTCATTTATGTCCTTTTTAAGGTGCGGTGCCCAGAACTGAACACAATATTCCAAGTGTGGTCTCACCAATGCCTTGTAAAGAGGCACTATCACATTGGTATCCATTGAATCCGTACCACTTTTAATGCATGCCAGTGTCTGGTTTGCTTTTGCTGCTGCACTTGAGCAGTGTGCACTATTAACCAATTTTACATCTATGATGACCGCAAGTCCTTCTCTACAGCAGAATTCCCTATAATAACTCCAATTATCTTACACTGTAAGTAGCTTGTTAATTTTTGTTCGCATAATGAATTACTTTACATTTTTCAACGTTAAACTGCATTTTCCACCTTTCTGCCCACCTTTCCAGTTTATTTAAGTCACTTTGTAGTGTTTCCACATCCTCTCCTGCATTAATTTCCTTACTTATTTCGTGTCGTCCGCAAATATTGCAACAGATTTGTCCAGCCCCCTATTGACTTCCTCATAGAAGCTAATTAAATTAGTCTGACATGATCTATATTTGACGAACCCTTGCTGAGCCTTACTTATCACTTTCTCCTGTTCTAAAAAATGTTGGATACTATCTCTTATTATTCCTTCTAATATTTTCCCCACAATGGATGTAAGGCTGACCGGGCTATAATTTTCAGGGTTAGTTTTGCTACCTTTCTTCCAGATTGGTATTACGTTAGCTATGTGCCAGTCCCTTGGTAATGTCCCTGAGTTTATTGATTCCCCAAATATCAAATATAATGGTAGTGCTATTACAGAACTCAATATTTTTTTATTTTAGTATCCTAGGGTGTATTTCTTCCAGGCCAGGAGATTTGTTACTATTTAGGTTCTGTAATCTATTTTTGACTATTTCCTCACTCAAACGAAAAGCTTGGGAGCAATCAAGAGCCGAGCATTTAATCTGTGGGAGATCTTCTGAAGATTCTTCCCTTTTTAATACTGAAAAAAAAATTAATTGAATAATACCGCTTTCTCTTTTCCTTCTATTACCAGGTTACCCTGCGTATTTTTTAGTGGGCCAATATTTTCCTTCCTTAACTGTTTCCCATTTATATAACTGTAGAATTTTTGGGGATTAGATTTGCTATCTGCGACTTTTTTGCATTCAGGCTCTAATTTAGCCATCTTGATTGATCAACCAGGATCAGGGTAAGAGGCAAGGAGTGGGACGCCGCTCCTTGCCCCACAAACACCCCCACACAGCACCAACAAACATCTGACAGGCACCCGACACTGGGACACCACCTGGTCAGCGCAGCACAGGATCTGACCCAACTGCACACAGGGGGAGACATAAGCCACCCCACGTGACTTATGGTACCTAAAGGGATCTGTTGATACCCCCATCTCTGTTAAGGGCTCTCCCTGCACACAGCAGAGGTCCCACACCCTACCAGACTTTTCATCCACTGACTCTAGGACCACGTGGTCGGGACCCCTCCTCACACAACATCTATAGTGAGAGACGCAGAGGGACCCCACCTGGGAGTCCAAGTGACAATCCCCATCCCCCACCCATCCTCACCGGAGGAGTTTTTACACCCCCATTTGAAATTTATATTTGAATAAAACTTACTGCTTTCACACCACAACCCAGTCTCTTTATCTCCACTTATTTGCATCCATCCCCGCATCAGCCACAACCCCATTTGAGTGAGCGATCCAGTACCCTCGAACAAAAATGAGGGTTAGACAACCCCTAAAGTAGACCTTGAAGTCAAGAAACAACCAGAAAGAGATGCTGGTTTATAATACAGTATTAGTATTTACATTTATGTTGTATTAGCGTTATTTTTTTCATATTGTATTGTAAAACATAAGTAAGGCCTTGCAAATATCGTAGATTTAATAGCTAGATCTTTCTCTCCTTTCTCTTATCCTGTATTGTAAAATGTAATTGTGGCCTCAAAATTGTTGCTTCTTGTATCCAAGGATTTTATTTATAGTATAGCTTTGCTATATCATTGGGGGTTAATGTATAACGAATACTTAATGGAGCAGGAGAGGACCTCCTGCTTGTAGCCATTAAGTAGATTTCCTCATTACAGCTTTGGGTATGTGTTTTTGTCTAGGCGGGTCAGGAGAATAGGGAGGTAGTAGTAAGGCATGTCAGTGGGAAGGGGAGGCATAAAGGGTGGGGGGGAGTTAGGGAAGGGAATGGGAGGGGTGGGAATAAGGTTACCAGTATGGAGTCCCAGGTATATTGCCAGAAGTAAAGAGTACTTCAACACAATTAGTCCATTTAAACACACGTTCCCATGGTATCAATAAAATATTCGTCCCTTACATGGAACGTAAGAGGGTTGAACAATAAGATCAAGCGAGCACTAGTAATGTGTCAAATACGGCAGTATGCCGAAGACATCATATGCCTACAGGGAACTCATCTGGTGGGTAGTAAACTTTTCTCCCTGAAAAAGGCTTGGATCAGGTGAGCCTATCACTCGTGCTTTATGTCCACCTGCTATTGGTGTTGGTCCGTAAAGGAATACCTTTTACTAAAGAACTAGTGCAGAAAGATCTAGCAGGGAGATACGTATTCATGAGATGTAAACTTGGATCTATGGAATTTTTATTACTGTCAGTATATATACCTCCACTGTTCAAATATGACATTCTGAAGAAGGCAGCAGAATTTATGGCACTATTCCCCAGTGCCCCGCAGTGATTTTGAGGGACTTTAATAATGTACTGAATCCCCTATTAGATAGGTTGAGTCGGGTAAAATGCGCCCCATGAATACTAAAGTCTAGTTTTGCATCCACAATTAATGAAATAGGCCTTAGGGATGTATGGAGAGAAAGGGACCCTGGAGAGCAGCAATTTTCATGCTTCACGAGCAATTCGTTCTCAAGAATTGATTTAGCATTAGTAACAGAGGATTGGCTCCCTAGAATTCAGAGTATAAACTATAGGGCTAGGGGTATCTCTGATCACTCACCTCTAGAAGTTATAGTGGACACTGGGGAAAAAAAGGGTTTTACAGTCTGGAAACTGAATGCCTTCTGGTTGACTCTTTTGGGCCCAGGGGACAAATTACAATACTCCTGGCAAGAATTTATTGAGATTAATAGAGGTACAGAGTCTGTGAAAAATATATGGGGGGCATTTAAAGCCTATTTGAGAGGATCATTGATAAAAGAAATAGTGGGGCTGAAAACTTCCCACAGATGAGAGGAACAGGAACTGGAGATAAGATGTAGTGAATTAGAACAAAAATATCTGAGTGACAGGACTGTAGAGAATAAAACTGCATGGCTTGTAGTCCAGTAAAGCTGACGTAAATGCCTAACAGACAAGGGGATGTACAGGGAACTCTTCCTGGGCCATGCTAGATATGCTAATAGAGATCGGCCAGGTAGTTTCTTGGCACATCTAGCAAAATAAGATCAACCTGCAAATATAGTATCGGCAATCCAGGGGTTAGAAGGGGATGTAGTCTATCAGACCCCAGAAATTGTGGAGAGCTTTAGGCAGTATTATCATCAAATGTACTCTTCCTAACAGGGTGGTACTCTCGAGGAGAACCATACATTTCTGTCTGGTATAAAAAGACCAAGACTATCAAGCAAAACACCAGGGATATGCTGGATGCTCCCCTGACACTTAATTAAATCGTTGAGACGATGTCGTCAATTCCCAGGGGCAAGGCACCGGGACTGGATGGCATCCCTTAAGAGCTGTACAAGAAACATAGTAAATTCTTCTCCCAGACATTTCTGGATCTTGTTATCAAGCTATATGAAATAAGATACTACCAGCCTCTATGTTAATAATAGTTATATTGAAAAAAGATAAAAACCCAAAAGTAATGGATTCTTATAGAGCCATTTCCCTATTGACCAATGACATCAAAATCCTTGCCAAAGTCCTATCAGCCAGATTAAATAGAGCCTTAGGTGAAATTATACAACATCCCGACCAAACAGGCTTTATGCCTGGGAGGTCGACAACAATTAACTTAAGGAGACTATATTGTCAACTCCAAACCCCACAAGAGGGGGGGGGGGGGGGGGTGTTGACCTGTAGTGGTCTCCCTCGATTCAGCTAAGGCATTTGACACCATTGAGTGGGGCTTTATGTGGGAAGTTTTGGAATGGGCAGGTATTGGTCCCGTATTTATTAACTGGGTGAAATTATTGTATGCTTTTCCAACAGCAAGAGTATCCATTAATAAATATATCTCCTCCCATTTTTAAACGTACTACTACTACTAAAGTGGAGAGGGGTACTTGCCAAGGCTGCCCAATGTCACTGGGATTATTCGATAGAGCCGTTAGCATGTTTGTTTAGAGAAAGTACAAAGCTTCAGGGCTTAAAAATAGGCACAAGGGAAGACCATATTGCCCTCTATTGCGGACGAGATCCTGCTGTTTTCACAAAACTACACTGTGGCTATGCCTGGGGTTTTGGGGATAAAAACTCTGGCCTTAGGATCATTAGGAGTAAATCGTATATATTACCCTTAAGGGGCGCCTGCCCGGAGGCACCGAATGCACTTACTCCAATGAAATGGGTGGATAAAGTTAAATACCTAGGAATATGGGTATCCAGGGACACATTGAAATTTGAAGCCCTTAACACCACAGATTGACTATATTAAGTCTAAAATTAGACCATGGGGTAGGTTACCTTTATCTTTGGCAGGCCGAGTTAACCTTGTAAAAATGATTATCCAACCTAAAATCCTATACATAATACAGCATCTCCTCTTTATTTGCCCCGGAGAATATTTTGTGTAATAGAGGGTCTGATTTCCTCTTTGCTGTGGGGTAACAAGAGGGTTAGATTAAGACAAGCTATATTAACAAAAGGTAAAGAAAACGGCGAACTTGCACTGCCAGACTTGGTTACTTCCGGCGGTGGCCGGGGATGATCGCATCACGTGGAGCTCCGATCTCCCAACCACGGAGCTCCACCATCCCTGGCCTCCGGAGCAGGGTGGCGGCAGCGGCGGGCAGAGAGGAGGAGGCGGCCGGTGGGAGCAGAGGAGAGTGGAGGAGGCGGTCGGAGGTGACCTGCGGCAGGAGAGGCTCCATTACCCCCGGCCTCCGGAGCAGCGTGGCGGCAGCGGCGGGCTGAGAAGAGGAGGCGGTCGTTGGGATCAGAGCGGAGGAGGCGGTCGGAGGTGACCTGCGGCGGGAGAGGGTGAGAAGGAAGCACCGTGTCCCCCGTGTCCCCTCGGCGCAGGATGTGGCACCCGGCCAGAGGTGGACAGAGCTGTGCTCCCGCCTGCAGCACCATCGATTGAGCAGCACTGCGGCCCCCCCCCCAGCAGCACCATCGGGCAGTGCGGCCCCCCCTCCCGCAGTTACCATCTTCTCCCCCCCTGGCAGCAACACACCACCGGCAGCACCATCTGAACATTGTCCGGGGAACCCCCCTCCCCCCCCCCCAGAAACAACCTCAGGATCAGAAGAATCCCACTGCATTGGGGAATATGGCTGAACAAGGCAGTTGGGGGCAGGGCAGGTCACATCAGTCTGGCAGGATCCCCCCCAGACAGGCTGCACCGGCCCCGGGTAACTCTGCAGGAACCCCGAGCCCTCCACCCCCCCCCCTTCCTGACTGACTCTCCCCCGGCCTCACTGACTCTTTCTGCCCCCTCCCCCCGCCACCATCACCACCACCACCCCAGGAAGATACAAGTTGGCCCCGCAAATGGCTGCCTAGGATCTGTGCACTCAGCCATATGTAACCCCGTGTCCCCTATGTGATAACTGTACTGTCTCTGCTTTAATTGCAATGTTTGTGCTCATACTGTTACTGCTACCTTCCACAGCTACTTCAGCGACCAGTGGCGCCGCGGATGGCTGCCTAGGCGCTGTGCTGATCGGCGGGCTGCGTCCCCCACATGTAATGTCTCAATGTAATGTATGTAATGCCCCCACCCCCCCTTTTTCATCCCTGCTGATGCTGCACTGTATATCCACAAACAATTCCTAGTGTGCGCAAGCACACATGGCCAATAAAGTTGATTCTGTTCTATTCTATTCTATTACTATCTTTCCTCCCAACTGGCATATATTAAAAAGTGGATAAAAAGGAGTGGTGAGATGGAATTGGTAGAGAAATTGGTAGATTTTGTGTCATATGGTCATACACCACTGCATATTTTGCTATCGGGCAATATGTACAAGAGGTGGCCCCCGATAGTTGGACAGGTAGTAAAGGTGTGGAGATTAACGGAGACATTATTGGGAAACCAAGGTATTGATCCAGAGACACCACTATATAATGCCCGACGCCTGGCAGAATTAAAAGAACTGCAGGTTCTGGAGATTTGGGCATCAAAAGGAATAGTGGAAATTGGTCAGATGTATGAGGAAGGAGTTCTAAGATCTTTCCAATCTATAAAAAATGAATTTTCCCCGCCAAATAATTAGCTGTTTAGATATTTGCAACTAAGGCACACTTTAGATACCCAGTTCGATAATATAAAACCAGATTTAAAAAACTCACTAACTAAGAATCTGATAAGAAACTCTCCGTTGTGGTCACGAGAGTTCCTTCTTCTATAGGGCCTTAACCCATGAGCAACACAATACGGGTTTAGAAGGTCTGAACGGAAAATGGGAAAGTGACCTGGGCAGATTAACGGAGGAGGATTGGGATGAAGCAGTGTCCAATATAACCAAAGCAACAAATCAAGCTAGGTTTCAACAGGTTCAATTATATATAATACACAGGACCTATATGACACCAGTACAAATGTATAAATTTGGAGGCATAGACAGCAACAGATGCCCGAGGTGTCTTTCAAATGAGGGCTCATTCTGGCATCTCCTGTGGACATGCCCAGAAGTTGCTATGTTCTGGACGGAGGTGATAGAAGTGATAACATCTATGGGTATGCCTAGGAACATATGTACTACCCATACATTTTAGCCATAGTAAATGATATACCCTTAGATAGTACTGCCAGACTATTCCTTATTAGCATATGCTCCCTGGCAAAGATATGCATTGCAAGAAAATGGATGGCAAAGGAAGGCCCAAAGTTAGTTACATGGAAAAGTCTGGTAAATACAACTAAGGCACATGAGAAATATGTGCACTTGGCTAGGGGAATGGTTCATAAATTCCACAAGATCTGGGATATATGGACGATAGATATGGAAACCAATTGATTAGTTCCTAGTAAGAAATATAGCGGCAAAAAAAGTATGATGCAACAATAGTATTAGACTGTTAGAAGTACTGTTCACGGGCATAACGTATAATTGGAAAAAAGAGTGTGGACCAGGGTAACCTTAGGGCGCAGGGGTGGAAGGGGTTTGAGGGTATCTCAAATGGTGGTGGTACGCATGGCACTAGCATTCCGCCTTGGTATGCAAATATGTAATTGGGGTGCTGGGCCCAGGACCATGAGCCCCTGTTTAAGTAATAAGAATGAGGGGTCTAAGACACATCACTAATTTGGGATAATAGCATACATGTTCACATATTCATTAATATAAGGACTGTCACTGAGCCTCTTAGATTTATATAAGTAAAGAAGTATAATACACATAAATGGACACTACTCAAATATAAAATAAAAATGTATTTATTCTTTGTAATTAAAAAGAAAAATATATTAGCACAGTAAAAGAATATGATAAGATCATAGCTCTAAGGAACAAATGCACAAGATAAATATTGTTAGAATAAGATAAACCAACACATTAATAGGTGTTTTAGAAACTTAAGGTATCCATTTTTTCCTATTTTTGGATATCATCTTTTTAAACAAGGGGTGCACCTCCAAAAAAAATAAAAAAAATAAAGATGTATGTAAAAATGCCCAGGGCATAGAAAATATCGCTGTGGAAAACCCTGATATGATATGTAATGTAAAGAATGTGTAATGAAGACGGAATGTGTAGTTTGTTATGCTGCCACACCTTTAACTTTTGCTATACTATTTTAAAATTGGAAAAATACAAATAAATATTGACTTAAAAAAAAAAAAAAAAAACATTTTGAATGCCCTCCTTTGTTTAGCTATTTCAAATTTGACTTTGAAGCGATCTGTGCTTACTTTCTAAGTGATCTAGTTAGAGCGCTTAGAAAAGAGCACAAAATCGCTCTGTGTGTATGCACCTTTAGATTTTTTGGGGTGGGTTCCAACTGAAATCTAAATTGCAGTGTTGAAATGGAGCAGCCAGTATTTACCCTGCACAGATATAAAGTAAGTCACCCAAATCTATAGGGTCATACACACAGGGCTATTTCAGCCCTTTCTCTAAGCCAGGGGTCAGGGAACTTTTTTACCTTTTACCCCAAAATATATTTAGATACGCTGACGTTTCCCCCTTGATTTGAAAGGAAGTAAATCGTATAATTGTAATTCACACTGTTCCCCAGAAGTTGTTGATATATCCTGCTACAATGGTACACAGCCTGACAGCAATTGATGATGAGGATTACCTTGTATGTCTGTGTGTGGTACAAAATATAAACCACACACAGCCATACATGGTAATCATCATCATCATCAATGGCTGCTAGACTGTGTGTGGTATAGCCATTGATATTGTGACGTCCAGGCAACTATTAGTGTCAGTATTTCAAGAGGATATAGTAACAGGCTGTGCACATTTTTTTTCCTTAGACTAGAGAGTTGGGTATACCTTGACAGGAGCCTATAACCAGTCAAAGAAACTCGACGCCACAGTGGCAGTACAGACTGTGCACTGCCGAGATGTGGCAGCAACTACACTCTACTGAAGAAGCAGGTGGATTTGGAGGCGAGGCCCGGGGCATCACGCAGGGAAGCATGTTATACACAAGGGTCTGACACACTGCGTCAGATCCTTGTACACTACAGTACTGTAACACACACAGCCGGGCATGCATATAGAATCTATATTTAGATTCTATATGCAAAGAAATTAAATTCCTGGGGGTAATGGCCAGTCCCGCTGCCAAGACACAGCCGGGCATGCATATAGATTCATATGAATGACGGCTGTGGCTCGGAAGATGCAATTCCATTAACCCCAGAATTTTTATTTTTACCCCATTTGGGGTAATTTTCCTCTGACCACTGCTCTAAGCGATCTGATTAGATTGCTCTATTTGTATGCCCTGCATGCGGTCCCACACGTCGCTATCACCCGCAAAGCACAGCACGATTGCTCAGCACAAAGTATCGCCAGGTTGCCCCGTGTGTACGGGGCTTAACTCTCTCATTTACATTAGCCTCACTTGCAGTGCACATGGTTTGACTATTTAAGAATGATTTTGCTTTGTGATTAACGCTAAATCAGGCCCATACATTGTAAGCTGCAATGGGAAACTGATTGATGAGAATGGCCAAATATTCTCTTCAAAGTGCTGTACAAAATGTGTAATTTTTATATGATTGTTAAGGCAGTACTCATAGATCATTGATCACGGGTAATTGCTGCACTGAGGTCTGTCTTATGAACACCGATAAGCTGGCACAAGCCACAGCTTATCAGGAATTTTGTTTCACCTGCCTCAAGCAGGAAAAGCGAAATCACTGATGAGTGCTGTTTTTTCTGGTCGTCGTTGGCAAAAACACAAGTTTCACTGAACCTATATGTTTTTAAAAATATGATTTTACAGCAGATTTAACTGGATACAGGTACGTGGAAAATTGGTGAAACATGCTCACATGGGTCCTGCAACATAGTAAGCAGGCGGGCACAGTATTTAGATGCATGGGAGAAACCAGGGTTCTCCATTATAAAACAGAGAAATCCTGACCTTTTGCGAAGGCCTGCTTGAGGGCAGCTATCACTGCTGCTTCTAATGAATTAGTAGTGATAGCAAACCTGACTGCATCGAATGCCCCCCCCCCCCTCCAAAAAAGCAAAAGCAATCTGACTGTACTGAAGGATTCCCCCTAGATAGGAGGAGGCCGATGTGCAGTTTCCCGTCTAGGCCCCTCCACTCTAGCTGGCAGGGTAATAGACTCTGGGCACTTAATAGGAGACCCTAGCTCCTCTGACCACACATGTGCAACATCCAATGCAGAGAGGGGAATTCTCTGCCAGCTAATTATGAGAATAAGCTAACACCATCCTTGTATTCTGGAACAAATTGCAACTCTAATTATTACAACGCTCTTCTTCTCTGTACCTTCCTAAACAGAGCCAGCTTAACACTATATTTTGGATCATTTGCTTTTGTCACAAATTTAGTGTATAATGATATTAATGCCTTTAATCCTTGATTTTACCTAGCTCCCTAAGCTCTTAATTATTTTATTAGACTTTGCAAGCTTATAACAGGATTTGTATTCTGTTTGGTAGATACCTAAAAATAACTAGACCGGGATTATCAAAATGTTTGATACAAATATCCAAGCCCATCTAACATATACAGTATGTGCTTTTGTTTTTATATTTATTGCTTTTAAGAGAATAATAGTAAAATTCATGTGAAAAATACATTTCCATGATGTACATTTATGCAAAACATATTTAGTACATTCACATTTCCCAGAGAATTTCAGTTAATGGTTTTGGTCCAGTTCAAAGATATAAAGGGGGTTAGTCTGGTCCGTTCGTATGGGGACCGATGTTCGGTGTTTGGGAGTGTACATGCATAACTATGGGGTTTATTCTAGTTCATTCTTTCTGACAAAATCCTTCTTAGATGGACAAAACCATGTGCACTGCAGGGGGGCAGATGTAACATGTGCAGAGAGAATTAGATTTGGGTGAGTTATTTTGTTTCTGTGCAGGGAAAATACTGACTGCATGATTTTACACTGATCTCACTTTGAAGAAAAACCCCACCCAAATCTAATTCTCTCTGCACAAGTTACATCTGCCCCACCCACAGTGCACATGGTTTTGTCCATCTAAGAAGGATTTTGTCAGAAAGAATGAACTAGAATAACCCCCTATGTGACCTGAGAGTCACTTTAGATATGCGTGCATTGACCACATCAGGTCTTTGACCATCGAATATGTGGGAGTTTCCCCCTGGCCTGCGAATGGATGTTTATGTTAAGCATTTATTTGCAGCCAGTGCATACAAACACGGCATACGCGGCATGCGGAGCCTTGTGAATCAACCAGAATAAGGTCCAAAATATGTTACTGTATGTTTGGTTACCTTCACCTGCAACTATATTATAATTAGCAAGCACAAATTGAGGGCCTGAATCATAATTGTATGCAAAGCTAGATGGTTTGCATACAAATATGTTTGGGTTTGCATAGATGCAAGACCATTCTGTAAATTTGCAGAAAGAGGAGTGAATGCAGGATTGCATGAAGGAGCATAAACTTCTAGGCATCAGAAGTGTGGGTGTAGTTCCAGTCAGGTAGGTTAAGGGTTAAGCTGGGTTGCTAGGCAGAATAGGACAGGGGATGGGAGTAGAATAGGGGGAGGAGCTAGGAGGACATCTTAGGGCATTGCTCAAGTTTAACCTACCTCTTCCTCAGCAGGTTTTTGAAGGAGAAGGTGCTGTTGGTGAGTCCTCCATTTTCTGTATTCGGTGTCTTTTTAGCTTTCCCTTCTGCTTCCTATTTTCTGTCCTTTCCATTTTCTCCTGTTGGGACGATGGATCGCCCGAGGAGGAGAGCTGCTCCCCCCGCCAGATTCAGTGAGGGGGCCGATGGCGGGGCTCCGGCGGCACGCCGCCGCCGATTATCGCTGTCCCCCGGGAGCGCCCCTGCCTCTGCCGGAGTGGCAGACAGGTCAGAGCGGCCTCCGGAGCGGGCTGGGCGAGCGCGGTGGCGGGCGGCACAGCCGGAGCATCACGCCGCGCCGCCCGCGTCATTGCAAATGGCCGGGACCTCGCGCCTGCCGTCGGGCGCAGGCAGCTCTGGGTTACCCGCCGGGGGCCCGCGTCGTAGCGGGCGCGGCCGCCGGGCGGGTGGGGGTTCACAGGCCGCGGCAGCCAGAAATGAGGGAGCGGAGGGGCTTGGCCTGCAGCACGGCGCGGATGCGCCATTGAACCACGCTGGGGAAGGGCCTTCAGGCCTAACAGGGTCAGGGAGCACGGGGCCTCAGGTGACTGCGAGGGATAAAGCCCCCTCAGCCTCTAGGAAGGGAGCCCGGTCTAGAAGGGGGCAGCAGGGGGTCCCTACTAATATGCCTGCGGGGGTTTCCATGCTGGCAGCGGACGCTGTCGGCACGCATTCCTCGCCCGCCCTGCACAGTGATGGGCTGGGGGGTGGCACTGGTCCTTTACCACTACCTGCCCAGCAGAGTTGGGGTGCACCCCGCTCCTTGGGTGGGGAGGGGGGGGGCCAGGCCGCTGCTGCCTTCCCGGTCACGCAGACGGGCGGGATGGGGGCGTGTTCTTCTGTTCCTACGGCACTGGGGACCCCGGGCAGTGCGGCTCAGGGGGTTAGTAGTACCTCAGCATCTGCAATACTGCTATCGGTGTTAGGGGCAATAACGCCTATCCTGGCAGCACAGGCGGCCGGGGGAGATACGACACAGCAGACGTTGACGGCCATCCCTTCTTTGATAGCTCAGCTGTCGACACTTTGCGGGTCGTCTATGGCGGCTGGCCAGCCCGCACCAACAGGGGCGGGGTGTCCCTCCACGGTTGCGGCAGCTAACCCAGAGCCTAGCTCTGTGCCGGCGTCCGGTGTTTCTGATTGTGTTGCAGGTGAGGCGTCAAAGGTGCAGGATGATGATGGTGACACGACCTCAACATCTGAGAGTGAGGACACGGAGCAAGACACGCAGGAGTCGTCATCAGGTGAGAGTGATGTGGAATGGTCTCCCGGTTCCTTGGGGGCGGGTTCCGGGGGTAGTCTTGGCAGGCGGGGTGCCAGGCGAGAGGGGAGTGGTAGGAAGAGGAAAAGTAGGTCTCGGAAGCGCAGCAAACGCTCGCGGCGTAGGCGCAACAGTAGGAGCACCAGTCCGGAGGAGGGTAGCCCTTCCGACGTGGTTAGATGCACCTACACGAAAGTGCTAAGGGGTTTGCGCCCGCGCATGAGGGATCGGATAGACAGCGGTAAATACGTGGATGTGTTTGCCTTGACGGACAAGACAAGGAAAGCCTTGTCGGCCGCCAAGAAAAAAGATGGCATAGGTGAAGGGGTTCACCGCTCCTACGTGAACTGGTTGAAAGGCTTTTACATGTTCGCAGCGTGTTATATTGAGACACGCCCTGAGGAGGCTCTGAACGTCATGCGGTATCTGCATATGATACATAGCATGTTCTGTTCGAAGCGTCCTTTGGCTTGGCTAAAATACGATGAGGAGTTCAGGAGGAAGCAGCACGGGTTGCGTATTATGGACCTTGGGGTGAAGGACGTCGAGGTCTGGCTGGAGGTCACCGACCCCCCTCAGGACTCAGACGAGCCGTCATCTTCCAAGGTCCCTAAAAAGGGCGAGCGGGGTCTTTTTCGTGCCCCAGGGGCTTCCAAGTCAAAGGGCCGTTGTTTCGCATTTAACAACGGCAACTGCACGGTTGGGGCAAAATGCCGCTTCAAGCATCTCTGCCTCAGATGCGGGAACAACCACCCCGCCAAGGACTGCTCTAGGCCCTCCGGCTCCGGGAGCGGCGGTAAGCAGCCCGGTTTGGTCCCTTCTAAATAGGGCTCCCACGCCGGTTAGCGCCGCGGCCATGCTGCCTTGGCTGGGGCGTTATCCGCTCAAGGATCAGGCGAAATTCTTGCGTGAGGGCTTCACGCTAGGTTTTCGCATACCTATTTCTACCAGCGTACCCCTTCACCACCCCAGAAACTTGCGTTCCGCAAGGGAGTTGCCCCACATCGTTAAGGGTAAGGTGGCAAAGGAGGTGCGGTTAGGACGAATGGTCGGTCCGTTTGCCGCGCCTCCTTTGCCAAATTTGGTTTTGTCACCGGTAGGGGTGGTCCCCAAAAAGACCCCCGGGGAATATAGGCTTATCCAGCACCTATCCCACCCGGAGGGGGCGTCGGTGAATGATGCAATACCGGAAGAGATATCTTCGGTGAGGTATCAGTCATTTGACGAGGCCTTGGAACTGGTTAAGCGAACAGGTCACCGAGCACTTTTGGGTAAGGTGGACATTGAGTCGGCCTTTCGCCTGCTGCCGCTTCACCCCGAGTCGTTTCACCTCATGGGTTTCCGCCTGGAAGACGGGTACTACGTCGATAGGTGCTTGCCCATGGGTTGCTCTGTCTCCTGTAAGTTCTTTGAGATTTTCAGCTCTTTCCTGCAGTGGTGTATCTGCACCAAGGCAGGCGAGCCTGGGGTGACACACTACTTAGACGACTTCTTGTGTGTGGGTGCCGCAGATTCAGAGAGCTGCGCCAGGTTGCTTTTTGTCACTAAGACGCTTTTCAAAGAATTCGGGGTACCGGTGGCTTTGGATAAGTGTGAGGGACCCTGCACGCGCATTATTTACCTGGGCATTGAGATTGACACGGCAGCTGGTTGCTGTCGCTTGCCAGCGGATAAGATCGCGAAGCTAGGCGAGGCGATACAGAGGGCATTAGCGGGTGGTAAAGTTACCTTGAAACAGTGCCAATCTTGGCTGGGTTTACTTAACTTCGCTTGCCGGGTGATCCCTATGGGGAGGGTGTTTTGCCGAAAATTGGAGCGGGCATCTGCCGGAGTTAAAAGGGCGCACCATTTCATCAGACTGTCGGCGGAAGTTCGCGGGGACCTGCGGACATGGGATTCCTTCTTAAGGGGTTTCAACGGGGTAGCCATTTGGCAGTCAGGGGAGATGTCTAGCAGGGAGTTGCAGCTGTTTACAGACGCAGCGGGGGCTTCCGGTTATGGGGCATTCTTTGATGGGGCCTGGTCGGCTTCCCTCTGGCCAGAGCTATGGTTTCGGCAGGGTCTGGTAAAAAATCTCCTCCTCTTGGAGCTGTTCCCTATTGTCGTGGCGGTCGAGCTTTGGGGGGAGCGTTTTAGGGACCGCAAGGTGGTGTTCTGGTGTGACAATCTGGGCGTGGTGCACGCTATTAATGGCCAGCGATCGTCCTCGATGCCTGTTCTTCGCTTGCTAGCTCACCTGGTTTTGCGCTGTTTGCATCTTAACATTCATTTCGTTGCTAGACATGTCCCTGGCGTTGAGAACAATATTGCAGACGCGCTCTCCAGGCAGCAATGGGACAGGTTTAGAGAATTAGCCCCTTCTGCAGCACTTTGCGGTGAAGTTTGCCCTTCTCATTGTTGGCAGGTGGTTTGGCCGGGCTGAACGCGTTGGCCAGCCAGTCGGTGGCTCCTGCCACGCTGGCGAAATATCGGGCAGCTTATCAGCAGTGGGAAGCGTTCCTAGCGCGCAAGCGGAGTGAAGGTAAGCCGGCCTTTCGCCTGTTTTTAGATTGGATTTGGCAAATGCATCAGGCAGGGAAGTCAAGATCGGCGGTAGGTCAAATGCTGGCTGGCGTCTCATTTTTTCTGAAGTTGCAGGGCAGGCACGACTTCACCAGAAGTTTCTTGGTGAGTCGTGCTATGAAAGGTTGGGCGCGGGCGGCCCCCATTGCCGCGGACCGTAGACGTCCGATTACAGCTGCGATGCTAAAGGATTTAATGGCGACATTGCAGGATATTTGCGCAGGCGAATTTGAAGTCTTGCTATTTCGGCTCGCTTTTGCGATGGCTTTTCACGGAGCCTTTCGGATAAGCGAGTTGGTCGCAGCCTCCAAGGTGGCTCTGCCACCTCTCTTGCGGTCGCACGTGTTAGTGGCGGAGTCCGTGAGTTGCAACATACGGAGATCCAAAACTGACCAGCTGGGGAAGGGCCGTTGGGTATCCTTACCCGCTTGCCCCGACCCAGACATTTGCCCAGTTAAGCTAGCCCAATTATATCTGGGACATAGGCCACAGGGTGAAGGGGCATGGTTGCAGCATCTAGACGGCTCGCCGGTGACGGTGTATCAGTTTAGGTGGGTGTTGCGACAGTGTTTGCAGAAAGTTGGGTTGTCGCCTAGAGCCTTTGGCACGCACTCCTTTCGCATTGGCGCGGCCACGACGGCAGCATCATTGGGCTTCTCGGTGGCAGAGATAAAGGCTCTTGGTCGGTGGAAGTCCAATGCTTACAAACGTTATCTAAGGTAGAGCGCGCGCAGTCAGGCCGGTCCTAGCAGGGTTGCCTATTGCCAGTCCTAACAAGGTTTTGGCTATTGCCGTTTATTACAGCTCTTTTTTCGCCATGTTAGTCATAATTTTGCAGGCCGGCCCGACTTTCAGGGTTTGGCTATTCACTGTGGTGAGTTCTCTTTTTTTTTTTTTTTCTCAACTTACCTTTCTTTTCTTTTGTTCAGTGGCATGCGGGTGGGGAGACGGGGCCACGGGTCTGGCCTCGGGGCCTTTTCAGAATAGCGGCACGGGGTTGCTTGGCTCGGGCCGCTTGACTGGGAGGTCTCTGGCTTGGCGCGTTGTGCCGTGTCCACACCTTCATTCTGGTGAACGTGACCTGGAGCACTTTTTCGCCACTCGCCCTGTTTCACCAGTGGGGGTCCCGTTGGATTTTGCCCTGTTTTTCTCCTGACATACCCGGTGGGGGTGATTGGCCCTTCTCCCATCGTGGCAGGTTTTACAGGTTTTCACTCCGGGCAGGTCACAACCCCTCCCCGTCCCATTATTTTGCCCTACAGCCCCGGCCCGGCCCTAGTTAAGTCACTTCCATAGGTATTGGGAGATTAAGAACGTCTTCTAACTTTTCGTACGTTATTTGCAGGTTCTGAAGTGGATGAGCGATCAATCTGGTTTGTAGGTCATTCGTTTATCTATTGGGCATCTAGGTCAGAGCGGTCGAGGAGCACGTCAGTGTTTGCAGCATGGGAAAGGGTTAGATGGCTAGGGCGCAGGGGGATGCGATGGGACGAGTTGTTGGTAGCGGTCAATAGGAATGCTGAGCTGTTTGGTTCGCCAGCAATAGTGGTCATTCATTTAGGGGGTAACGACATAGGTAAGGTGTCGTCACTACAGTTGAGATTGAAGATTGTGAATGATTTGGAGGTGTTAAAGTCACGCTGGCCCTGGTGCCAGGTTGTTTGGTCAGCCATAATATCACGGCGTGTCTGGAGGAGCACTTTGTCAGGTGTCATCTTAGATAAAGCTAGGCGAAAGGTGAATAACTTTGTGTATAAGAAAGTGGTAGCATTCGGTGGCATTGTGGTGGAGCATCCATTGATAAGGTTCAGGGACGCCCATCTGTTTAGGAAAGACGGAGTGCATCTGACTGAGGAAGGAGTTTCCTTGTTCTTGGAGAGCATTGTTAGGGGGCTTAACAGCTTAGTGGAAAGGGAGTGAGGTGGTCTATGGTGGCGGCAACGGCTTGGCCGTCGTGTTGGCGGGAAAGAACGGCAGTTGCAGTGGACGTTACAATGCAGGAGTAGGGTGCGCTCTCTAGCTGATACATCGCATTCGGAGTTTGGCTTTCTGGCCGGCTTCTGTGCGCTGTATTGGGTGGAGAGCTGGATACCTAGATTGGGTTGGCGTGGGCCAACCATAGGAGTTCACCATGTCATGGACATGAGTGGATGTGATAAAGGGTGATGTCACTGCGGGACTGGCCGTTCTTTCTTGTTGCCACCATGGCGTAATTGAGTCATTTAAATAAATTTATTGGTTGACCAATTTTAAAAGGCATTTACAGTTGTCCGTGTGTTTATTTCTAGTTATGTTAAAGTTAGTTATTAGTGTGTTGGTTAATTAAATGGAACTACAAAGGCGACACAACACAGATATGCCGATAGAAAGTTTAAGAGGAGTGAATGCAGGATTGCATGAAGGAGCATAAACTTCTAGGCATCAGAAGTGTGGGTGTAGTTCCAGTCAGGTAGGTTAAGGGTTAAGCTGGGTTGCTAGGCAGAATAGGACAGGGGATGGGAGTAGAATAGGGGGAGGAGCTAGGAGGACATCTTAGGGCATTGCTCAAGTTTAACCTACCTCTTCCTCAGCAGGTTTTTGCCCACCCTCCCTTCCCTAAGTCACTTTTTTGTCCCAACCACACTTTTTTCTTTTCTTTGCCGGTTGGGTTTGTCAACCTTTGATTGGGCGGGAAAGAACGGCAGTTGCAGTGGACGTTACAGTGCAGGAGTAGGGTGCGCTCTCTAGCTGATACATCGCATTCGGAGTTTGGCTTTCTGGCCGGCTTCTGTGCGCTGTATTGGGTGGAGAGCTGGATACCTAGATTGGGTTGGCGTGGGCCAACCATAGGAGTTCACCATGTCATGGACATGAGTGGATGTGATAAAGGGTGATGTCACTGCGGGACTGGCCGTTCTTTCTTGTTGCCACCATGGCGTAATTGAGTCATTTAAATAAATTTATTGGTTGACCAATTTTAAAAGGCATTTACAGTTGTCCGTGTGTTTATTTCTAGTTATGTTAAAGTTAGTTATTAGTGTGTTGGTTAATTAAATGGAACTACAAAGGCGACACAACACAGATATGCCGATAGAAAGTTTATGGGTCTTACGATGTCGCTCGCAGCTACATGTTGGCCGCAAAAATGATTGACATGCTGCAGCATTTGGGGGACAAAGCAGTGGTGTCCCATTTTGAAGACTTAACAGGTCCAGAATCTGTGTTATGTCAGATCCAGACCACCTGGTCCCTTAGTAGTTCTGCATGACCACCAGTGCAATTAACTACAGCTCAACATTGCTAATTAGGATTTAGATGTCCAGACTGCAGGCTTTACAGAGTCTGGCAATAAAAACCTTTTGAGTGCCAATGTTTCTTTGATAGATCCTCAAAATATCCACTAAAAATGCCAGTGTCGCTCACAGCGACTGCTATTTTAGTATAAATTAATACAAATACAGCTAAGACACTGAATTGCAGTTTAGTTATATATTGTACCCAAAAAAAGAACAGCCGCTGTGAGCAATGCTGGCATTTATAGCAGATATTTTGAGGATCTCTCAGAGCAACGTTGGTACTCAAATGGTTAATAGTATAATATGCCTACCTTAAGTAAACAGAAAACGGAAATGCCAAACTGCACACAATGGGCGGTATTCAATGAGCCTGATTCGCCATGTTTTTATGGCGAATTTGTGCTGTTTGGCGAATTTTTGACTAAAACGGTGAATCACCCTATTCAATGACCACATGGCGAATACATTTGAAGGTTTTTTTCGCCATGATTCACCGAGTAGCAATCGCTATCTTTTTATGGAGAAGTGGAATGTGAACTTTTAAAATAAAGTGTTTTGTTTTTTACATTTGGTGTCAAAAAATCAGGAATTTTATTCTGAGGAGGGGCATGCTACTTTTATTCATGTGCTGTAAGCACATGAATATATATTTAATTTTAAAAAAAAAATATTTTTTTTTTATTTTTTTTTACACAGCAGCCAGCAGGGGGCGCCGGAGCCGAGCCGCTCATTACATATTCATATATTCACTGCACCCGATCGTTACGATCGGGTACAGTGAATATACAGTCCCCTGCTGGCACCCCCGGGGGGCAGCCTGTGCTGCCTGGCACCCGGGGAGCCCACCTGCCCCCCACAAACGTTCTGGGGCAGGCAGAGAGACTTCCATCTCTTCTGCCTGCCACCGTCCTCAGGCTCCCTGCGGCAATCGCCGCAGGAGCTCATATTCGCCAGTCAGGGGCAGCGAGCCCCTGACACGTTGAATACCGGAGCCCGCTGGCTCCGGAACGTGGCGGATGTGCAGCGAATCCTAAAAAGGATTCGCTGCACCTCGCAGGTATTCTCATTGAATACCGCCCAATGTATATAGTAATATAGGGGCAGATGTATTAAGCCTTAACAAGAGATAAATGCAAGGGTGATAAGGAGAGATAAACATCCAGCCAATCACCTGCTAACTGCCATGTTACAGGCTGTGTTTGAAAAGTCAGTAAGGAGCTGATTGGCTGGACGTTTATCTCTCTTTATCACCCTTGCATTTATCTCTTGTAAAGGCTTAATACATCTGCCCCATCAGGGGCGGGCTGGGCCGGGGGACAGAGTGCCATGTGCCCCCCAGGCCGCTCTGGATGGACTGCTGCGGGCCGCAGCTGCCTTACCTATGCTTTTGCACTGCTGGCGGCCATGTTCCTGTAAGCTTTTAAACATGTCTGCGGGCTGCGGCTACAGGAACATGGCCACCGGCCTCCACAGCTACGTGGAGGAGGGACCGGACCGGCCTCCTGTTCCCTCTCATCACCCGGCAGTGGCAGACGCTGGGTGTGGACGTCATGACGATGGCGCCTCCCACCCACGCGTCTGCTCTGCAGAGAAAGGAAGGACTCGGCAGCATTCCCCCCCCCCCCACCCCCCCGCCGCGCTGACATGCCTGGGCCGGGTTCCTCTCACTCCAACAGCCTTCACCATCGGATCGGCTCACCCCACCTGCTGGCCGGTCACCCTGCCTGGACCAGTTGCCGCACCAGTTGCTGCTGCCACTGGGAGCTCATGGAGTCTCAGGCAATGGCTGGTGAGTACAGTGGGATGGTGCTGCTTTACATGATGGGAAGGGTTTTTCCCCTCAACTTACCATTCTCTTGGTGTTTTTATTTGTGGGGAAAGGGGGTTTGGCAGGTGCTATAATGTGCAATGGGCATAATGGTGTGTGCCATAATATGCAATGGGCATAACAGAGTGTGCCATACTGTGCAATGGGCATGACTGTTTGTGCCTTACTGTGCAATGGGCATGATGGTGTGTACCATAATGTGGAATGGGCATAATGGTGTGTGCCATGATGTGGAATGGGCATAATGGTGTGTGCCATATTGTGCTATGGGCATGACGGTGTGTGCCATAATGTGGAATGGGCATAACGGTGTGTGCCATAATGTGAAATGGGCATAATAGTGTGTGCCATAATGTGGAATGGGGCATAATCCTGGTACAGTGTGCATTTTTTTTTATATATGTGTATTTATTTTTTTCTAACGTAAATTTCTAACGTAAAACATGCTTCCCGATTAAAAAATGTGCCCTACTCAATGGTCAGCACCCTGCCCTACTAAAAAACTCCTAGCGCCCCATTTTCAAGGTGAGAGATTGGGTGCATGGGACCACGAAACGTCGGACCATGAGATTTGTGTATTGTTCACATTAAATACGTTATTTTGAATAGTCATTCTCTGTTGTGCCGCTGCAACCCCAGCAGCTTTTATTCTACATTCGCTGAGGGCACCGGACCACCCACATCCTTTTATATATATATATATATATATATATATATATATATATATATATATATATATATATATATATATATATATATATATAGTGAAGCGACCAGCGGGCACTCCAATAACAACTCAGACAGCGATGTGTGCGTATAACGTTTCCGTTGTATTAACTGCCATGACAGTTAATTTCAAATTTGAAAACAGTTTGAGTTGTTATTGGAGTTCCGTCCCACTTCCGTTGGTCGGATTACCGTATGTGCGCAACGTTGCGCTCGGTGCATTTTGCTAGCATCTAAAATCTCCCTCAAACTGCTTTTCAAAAGTAGGCAAGTATGGACTGAACTGTGGCCGCAGCAAGAAATATAGAAAATCTGGGAGCCGCAGCAGGAGGGAGAAAAATAGAGTAAGTGAGAATCAAACTCACACATAAAAAAATATATATATTTCTGATGTTTCCTGAGCTGTCCCCCTGTATAATAATATATGCCATGACACCACAAGATGCTCCCCCTGTATAATAATTTGTGTCATGGCATTACTATTATCACATTATACGGGGCAGCCGCCTGTGGTGTCATGGCATTACTTTTATATTATACATGGGGAAGCAGCATGTGGTGTCATGGCATTATTATTATACAGGGGGAGCAGCCTGTGGTGTCATGGCATAATGCCATGACGACACCACAGGCTGCTCCCCCTGTATAATAATAATAATAATAATGCCATGACACCACAGGCTGCTCCCCCTGTATAATAATAATAATAATGCCATGACACCACAGGCTGCTCCCCCTGTATAATAATTTATGTGTCATGGCATTACTTTATTATATTATACAGGGGGAGCAGCCTGTGGTGTCGTGGCATACTTTTATATTATACAGGGGGAGCAGCCTGTTGTGTCATGACATTATTATTATTATACAGGGGGAGCAGCCTGTGGTGTCATGGCATTATTATTATTATTATACAGGGGTAGCAGCCTGTGGTATCATGGCATTACTTTTATATTATACATGGGGAAGCAGCATGTGGTGTCATGGCATTATTATTATACAGGGGGAGCAGCATGTGGTGTCATGGCATAATGCCATGACGACACCACAGGCTGCTACCCCTGTATAATAATAATGCCATGACACCACAGGCTGCTCCCCCTGTATAATAATAATGCCATGACACCACAGGCTGCTCCCCCTGTATAATAATAATAATGCCATGACACCACAGGCTGCTCCCCCTGTATAATAATTTATGTGTCATGGCATTACTTTATTATTTTATACAGGGGGAGCAGCCTGTGGTGTCGTGGCATACTTTTATATTATACAGGGGGAGCAGCCTGTTGTGTCATGGCATTATTATTATTATACAGGGGGAGCAGCCTGTGGTGTCATGGCATTATTATTATTATTATTATTATTATTATTATTATTATTATAATACAGGGGGAGCAGCCTGTGGTGTCATGGCATTACTTTTATATTATACATGGGGAAGCAGCATGTGGTGTCATGGCATTATTATTATACAGGGGGAGCAGCCTGTGGTGTCATGGCATAATGCCATGACGACACCACATGCTGCTCCCCCTGTATAATAATAATGCCATGACACCACAGGCTGCTCCCCCTGTATAATAATAATAATGCCATGACACCACAGGCTGCTCCCCCTGTATAATAATAATAATGCCATGACACCACAGGCTGCTCCCCCTGTATAATAATTTATGTGTCATGGCATTACTTTATTATATTATACAGGGGGAGCAGCCTGCGGTGTCGTGGCATACTTTTATATTATACAGGGGGAGCAGCCTGTTGTGTCATGGCATTATTATTATACAGAGGGAGCAGCCTGTGGTGTCATGGCATTACTTTTATATTATACAGGGGGAGCAGCCTGTGGTGTCATGGCATTACTTTTATATTATACATGGGGAAGCAGCATGTGGTGTCATGGCATTATTTTTATACAGGGGGAGCAGCCTGTGGTGTCATGGCATAATGCCATGACGACACCACAGGCTGCTCCCCCTGTATAATAATAATAATGCCATGACACCACAGGCTGCTCCCCCTGTATAATAATAATAATGCCATGACACCACAGGCTGCTCCCCCTGTATAATAATTTATGTGTCATGGCATTACTTTATTATATTATACAGGGGGAGCAGCCTGTGGTGTCGTGGCATACTTTTATATTATACAGGGGGAGCAGCCTGTTGTGTCATGGCATTATTATTATACAGAGGGAACAGCCTGTGGTGTCATGGCATTACTTTTATATTATACAGGGGGATTAGCCTGTGGTGTCATGGCATTATTATTATACAGGGGGAGCAGCCTGTGGTGTCGTCATGGCATTATGCCATGACACTGCGCAAAATCTCAGTTAACCTGGAGCCACATGACAATAATGTGCTGGGCCAGGGAGTAGTGTCGCTAGTCCCCCTG
Organism: Crinia signifera; assembly: GCF_055691185.1. Taxonomy (NCBI): domain Eukaryota; kingdom Metazoa; phylum Chordata; class Amphibia; order Anura; family Myobatrachidae; genus Crinia; species Crinia signifera. Next base: position 193,688,972 of record NC_139221.1, read on the forward strand.
CATCATAAATTAGGCTGGCTGCAGGAGACTGTCCGTGTGGCAGCTGTGGCCACTCTCGCTGCCATCGGTGAGCAGCTCCGCCTCCTTCAGCTACTCAGCTGTTTAAGGAGGCGGAGCTGACCAGCTATGACAGTAAGAGCATCCGGAAGCATCCGCAGCCAGCTGTAAGCATGGCAGGAGGGGTGGAGTGGTGTGCGCAAAAGCCCTCCACCGACTACTGTGAGTCTGTGTGTGCCAGTGCCTGGCTTCCCCTGATCCTTGTGTGGGTAGCAGCCTACGGTGTCCTGATATTATACAGGGCAGCAGTCTGTGGTGTCCTGTTATTATACAGGGGGAGCAGCCTGTGGTGTCCTGTTTTTATACAGGGGGAGAAGCCTGTGGTGTCGTTATATATTTAACGAAAAACCTCAATTTTAATGATCCGCTGTTACTTATGGGCCAGTGCTCTGGACTTGCCCCCCAGGCTAAAAGTTGCCAGCCAGCCCCTGTGCCCCATTGTCTTTTAATAACACATAAAAAATAAAAATAAAAAGACAGAAATATTGTGGCCACAATTATAAAACAACAAGGCAAGTATTTAAAATATAATCACAGTACATACGGTATGAACCATTTTTGCACTATCTATAATTTTTCTCTGAGGAAGCCGTTCAGGCTCACAGCAGGCAGGGAAGCGCGTAAGAGCTCTAACTACATACATCTCATATATACCAAAGATTGACATCTTGCATCTACATAGTGGTGTATACTCTGGATAAAGTTGCCCATTAAAGACATTCAGCATCAGCAACTGGGAGCCACAAAAGGATTTTCTTTTATATTACAAGCCCTGCAAGGTATTTTATTCACTGTCTGGCCAGACATGAACTTATTGAATCTACAGCAAGGTAACCATATGGCATACTACTAACTTATATACGCAAATAACCTGCTTAATTACCATCACTAACAAAATAAGTTAGAGTTGAATTTGCCACCTTTGTGTCAAGACAGGACTGTTTTGCATTATTGTTTGATTAAAAAACAAACTAATTCACTAACATCTGTTCCTCTAAAAACCCAGGTATATGTTCTGTTCTAACTGCCATAAGATAAGGCTATGCATTACTAGCTTGACGGGTTATATACCCAATGGTTCATACCTTATGTACTGTGATTGTTTTTTAAATACTTGCCTTGTTGTTTTATCAGTTTGGCCACAATATTTCTGTCTTTTTATTTTTATGTGTTATTAAATGACTATATATATATTACTATAATACTCACATCTTGCACAGTTTGTCATTTCCTTTTTCTGTTTTCTTTTTATTGGGATTTTGAGCGGTCCCTGACAAACAGTGGCATTGATTGGAGTATACTGATTACATGCGACTCAGTGATTGCATTTAGATACTGGGGAGTCGTGTCATCAGGTTTTCTAGCGCTGGACTATTGATACTGTTTTGCCTACCTTAAGTGTCTTCTCTCTGGGAGAAGAGACTTTCTGCAGCATTTCTGTGCGGCAGTGCTTGCCATCATTAAGCCCAGCTTCTATCCCTGTAAATGCCATGATTTGCAGGTCTTTGAGAAGGGGGTGGTACTAAATGATGCAAAGTGCCACGACTGTTGGTATTTGACCGGCAGAGGGAGTGCGAGGGATGATGCACTCCCTTCCAGGGGGCAGGGAAGGGGACTAGATTTTCAGCACCGCCATGACCATTCCGGGAGGGTAGGTGTATATGAATCTTACATCTTCCCAGGGGCGGGCTGGGCCGGGGGTCAGGGTGCCATCTGCCCCCCAGGCCGCTCTGTCAGGTGTGCTGCGGGCCGCGGCCGTCACCGCGGCCGCCTTAACGTTTTTTTGCATTGCCGGTGGCCATGTTCCTGTAGTCTTTTAAAAGACTGCGGCCACAGGAACATGGCCGCCGGCCTCCACTGCTACGTCCACTGCCCGGCTGCCTGTTCCCTCTTATCCCCGGGCAGATGCTGGGTGTGGAGTGGACGTCATGACGATGACGCCTCCCACCCACGCGTCTCAGCGTCTGCAGAGGAAGGCAGGCTGCAGGCAGTGGCGTAGCTTCTGCGCAGTGCTCCTTCCCCGCTGCCCGGCGCTCCCTCCCCGCTTATGCAAAGTGCCCCAGCGGGAGCCAACACTGCTGAGGACAGCCGGTGCCAGCTGCCCTCAGCTTCTCAGCGGCGCTGGCTGTCCCGACTCCTCAGAAGCGGTGCTCCCCCATCTCTCCCGCCTGGGCACTTTGCATTGCAGCTGAACTCGGCATGAGATTTTTGTGTTTTTTGGGGGGTGGGCGAGAAGCTGAGGACAGCCACCGCCGCTGAAGGACGGGTCACCGCAAGAACTCCCAGCCAGACCAGCTACCACTAGGATGCCAGTGGCAAGGTCCAGGAGCTGCCTGTGAACTATGAAGCCGTGTGAGGCGGACACACCAGGGGAAGGTGAGCTGCTACTTAGGGCTGGGGAGGGCCGTGGCTGAGTGCTGAGGAGGGTGGGACTAACACTGAAGGCTGGGAAGGGAGGGCTACCACTGAGAGCTGGAGAGGGGGGTGCTGCCATTGAAGGCTGGGGATGGGGGTGCTGCCACTGAGAGCTGGTGTGGGTGTAGTTGCTGACACAGAGGGCTGGGTAGGGGGATTCTGCCATTGATAAATTCAAATGATTCTATGTTTGTATGACAGCTGGGGATTGGGGGTGCTGTCACTGGGGGATGGGGGTGCTAATACTAAGGGCTGGGGAGGGGTGGGTGCTGCCACTGAGGGCTTGGGGAGGGGGAGTACTACCACTGAGGGCTGAGGAGCGGGTGGGTGCTGCTTCTGAGAGCTTGAGAGTGCTTGCCGTGACATTACAGGCCGCTCTCCCTGTATAATAAAAGTAATGCCATGACACCACAGGTTGCTCCCTCTGTATAATAATAATGCCATGACACCACAGGCTGCTCCCCCTGTATAATATAAAAGTAATGCCATGACACCACAGGCTGCTCCCTCTGTATAATAATAATGCCATGATGCCACAGGCTGCTCCCCCTGTATAATAATTTGTGTCATGGCATTACTATTATTATATTATACAGGGGGAGCAGCCTGTGGTGTCATGGCATTATTATTATACAGAGGGAGCAGCCTGTGTTGTTATGGCGTTACTTTTATATTATACAGGGGGAGCAGTCTGTGGTGTCATGGCATTATTATTATACAGAGGGAGCAGCCTGTGGTGTCATGGCATTACTATTATTATATTATACGGGGGAGCAGCCTGTGGTGTTATGGCATTATTATTATTATACAGGGGGAGCAGCCTGTGGTGTTATGGCATTATTATTATACAGAGGGAGCAGCCTGTGTTGTTATGGCATTACTATTATTATATTATACGGGGGAGCAGCCTGTGGTGTTATGGCATTACTTTTATATTATACAGGGGGAGCAGCCTGTGGTGTTATGGCATTACTTTTATATTATACTGGGGGAGCAGTCTGTGGTGTCATGGCATTATTATTATTATTATTATTATTATTATTATTATTATTATTATTATACAGGGGGAGCAGCCTGTGGTGTCATGGCATTACTTTTATATTATACAGGGGGAGCAGCCTGTGGTGTCATAATTATTATTGTACAGGGGGAGCAGCCTGTGGTGTCATGGCATTATGCCATGACACCACAGGCTGCTCCCTCTGTATAATAATAATGCCATGACACCACAGGCTGCTCCCCCTCTATAATATAAAAGTAATGCCATAACACCACAGGCTGCTCCCTCTGTATAATAATAATAATGCCATGACACCACATGCTGCTCCCCCTGTATAATATAAAAGTAATGCCATGACACCACAGGCTGCTCCCTCTGTATAATAATAATAATGCCATGACACCACAGACTGCTCCCCCTGTATAATATAAAAGTAATGCCATAACATCACAGGCTGCTCCCTCTGTATAATAATAATGCCATGACACCACAGGCTGCTCCCCCTGTATAATATAATAATAGTAATGCCATGACACAAATTATTATCCAGGGGGAGCAGCCTGTGGCATCATGGCATTATTATTATACAGGGGGAGCAGCCTGTGGTGTCATGGCATTACTTTTCTTATACAGGGAGAGCGGCCTGTAATGTCATGGCATGATTATTATACAGGGGGAGCAGCCTGTGGTGTCCTGTCTTTTACGCAAGGGTGCAGCCTGTGGTGCTGTGTTCTTTATGCAGGAGAGCAGCCTGTGGTGTCCTGTTCTTTATTTATGCAGATCAGCCTGTGGTGTCCAGTCCAATGCGCTACTTATGGGCCAGTGCTCTGGACTTGCCCCCCAGGCTAAAATTTGCCAGCCAGCCCCTGCATCTTCCTATGCTTAACTGCCTCTCTTCCTTTGCTCTGCAGTTTATCTTCCATTGTTTTCTACTAAACATATGTTTGCATGTAATACTGATCAATCTTTCACTGATTCTACCTGCCATCCCATTCACACCTCTTTTACACTGCGTCAATGATTGTTTAAGTCATTTTTTTCCACCATTTCTTCCAGCATATTCTGTAATTAAAAATGTATTAAACAGAGATCATATAAAAAGATTGCCAACACCTTTAGGGGGTGATTCAGGTTGGTTTGCTAAGCACATTTGGTTTGCTAATGGTCAAAACAATGTGCACTGCAGGTGGGGCAGATGTAACATGTGAATAGAGAATTAGATTTGGGTGGGGGTTGTACTTCAAACTGATATCCATATTGCAGTGTAAAAATAAAGCAGCCAGTATTTACCCGGCACAGAAACAATATAACTCACCCAAATCTAACTCTCTCTGCACATTACATCAACCCACCTGCAGTACATATTGTTTTGTATATTAGCAAACCAAATGTGCTTTGCAAACCAACTTGAATCACCCCTTAGTTTGCTCAATACTCCTCGCTATTGTCTCTCACAAGTTGCATCCCCACCCTCGAGTATAGGAAGTTGTTCGGGCAACAGATCAAATTTAGTTCTAACAAATATTTGCTGAAAACTTTGGCAGGCACTACAAATGTGTCCTCATACACCTCGCAGCTATGCGCCATACTGTGCACAATGGCCAGCACGCCTGAGCTGCTCTGAGAGATCCAGCATACTATCTTTTTCTTCAGAATTTGCAACTCAATCATATAGCACATCCAAAGAGACTCTGGACTGCAATTTAAACTGCACAGTGAGTACATGCGCAAAGTTGCAGATGAACAGCACAGAACTTGGGCCCTTATTCTGATCGGTGCGGATATTCCCGCATTCTTACGGAGCGGTCCGCACGCCACGGTGTTCTGCCGCGTGCGGCCATCGTCCGTAGAAACGCCCACGTGTCCTCCGCATTCGGACGGACTCACTCTTTAAGAACAGGGCGTGTTTACGGACGACATACAAACCATGCGTGTGCGGGAGAAACACTCCGATTCTGCACGGTATTACAGAGTATTACAGAGTATGCTCGGGAATACCGCATCCGAACGGGAGCCAAGCGGTGCTACCGCCCGTAAGCGGTGTATTTACGCCAAACAACCCACTATTATGTCAATTCTGCAATACATCACATGACCCACTTATTCAATTACCTATCCTCATAAAAAAATGCTTATTTGGAATTGGAATCAATTAGATTCCAATATATCCTTACAAGCATGCCTAACACATGCAATGCACACATTAACCCTTACAGCAATTGAAGTGCAATGGTTTCAATTAAAGCACTGACAAGCGTCCTATTAGTGAGTAATAAGTAAAGGAGTCGATTTTATTGGGTTCAGGTGTTAATGCTTGTAGTCATTAGGCGGTCCGTTCGCCTCCCGCAGGAACGAGTGGTGTCCGCAAAGCAATAGTGGCCTTTTGGACACCGCACATTTCTTCCCTTTTTGTTCGCGTGCATTCGGAGTGGTATCCGAATGCACGCCCCCCAACATAAGTGTACTCCCCCGTGTCCGCCCATGTTTCCGCCCCGTTTTGCCCACTTTGAAACTACGCCCATGTGTCATTCCGCATGACGCCCATAATACGCCCATATTTCCCGAATGATTGCGGTGACCAGTTTTGTACGGGATTTGCCCGAACAGGTACGGAGTCAAGGCGTGGCACATGCGCGTAGCGTTCTCCACGCATGCGCAGACGCCGTAAAGACGCGATCCGAAAGTATGCGGTAAAGTACGCGTCAATCAGAATAAGGGCCTTGGTGTGAGACAATGGGCATTATTCTAGTTCACTCTTAAGGCCCATACACACTTGAAGATTTTCATTTCAAAAGACTTTGCCAAAATCTCTGAAAGATATATTTGTCACCAAAGTAGCGCGTACACACTGAGCTATTTTCCCCAAAGAGCAAGAGATTTTCAGGAGGCGAAAGACTTTGCTGAAAATCTTTCATATAAAAGGCTATTTACATAATGGGCAGGGTTTGTATTCCAAGGGTGGGAGCAGGGGCCATTTTATTCAGTGCATCTCTGTTCTAGGGACCTGATTCAGAACTGATCGCTGGACTGTGTATATTCGGTGCCCAGCAAACAGGTAAACGCTACCTGACTCTGCTTCGACTGGGCAACATCCCGCCCATGTGCACAACTACCATTTAATTTTCCACCGTGCACGTAGGGAGAAATCCATTCACCTTCCCCAGCAATGTATACATTACCGCCACAACAAAATATACATTGGGGGCAGTGGCGGTGGTAACATATACATTGTTGACCTGCGCCGGCAGTGTATACATTAACGCCATAAAAATATACATTGATGGCCAGTTTCAGTGGTCTCATATACATTGCTGGTCTGCTCCAGCAGTGTTTACATAAATAACTATTATCACTATACATTTGTGCGTAGCAGTGCTTAGAGTGGTGAAATTTGCTTCCCTGACTCTCCCCTCCCCCCCATTATGTCACAGCCACACAGTCAGGAAAAGAATAATGTGGCCACATAATACCACCCCTGATTCAAATTATGCCCCACAGTGCAAAACAACCCAACACCTAATAAAAACTGAACATTTTGTGCCAAAAATTTTAGGGCATGGCTTTATGGGACAGGGACACAGAAATGCACACAGTAATGCCAATTACACATTATGCCACACATCGTAATGTCCATTATACTATATGCCAAACACGGTAATGCCCATTTCACAATATGCCAAACATGGTAATGCCCATTTTTTATTATGCCACATAAGTGCCGCTTACATACATGCTCATTGCCAGGTATTACATTTTCAGTGCCAGGGGTAACATGCCCAGTGCCAGAGGTGTGCACTGTGTGGGAAAGGAGACAGCAGGGCAGAGCGGTGGGAAACCCGGATGTCTCAGAACAGGTCCGTCCGTCCGTGGTGCGGCTATTTCAAATGACTTGCGAGCCAATCGGTGCTCGCAGCCCGGCAGCTCCTCATTTGTTGCCGTCCCGCGAGCTCTGATTGGCTAACGAGCCGTGAGTTGGCACATAATTTTAAAATAGCTACGCCACTGACGGATGGACCTGCTCTGAGACATACGGATTTCCCACCGCTCTGCCCGGCTGTCAGCTGTTTAGCGATGCGGACGGAGGCGGAACCATTCCACCTCCAAAATAAAACTGATGGAACGCAGTTCCGCCCAGTTCCTGCTCACTTTAACCCTGGTGGGCAGTGGTGCCCATAATATATACATTGCTGGCCTGTGTCAACAATGTATATACAGTATTACTGGCTTGTAAGTAACATTGGTGGGCAGTGATGCCACTAAAATATACATTGCTGGCATGTGCCAGCAATGTATATATTACTGGCTAATTCATAATTATTTGTGGGCAGCAAGCAAATTAATAATCATTGGTGCCCAGTGGTGCCAATAATATATACATTGCTGGCCTGTGCCAGCAATGTATATATTACTGGCTTATAAGTAACATTACATTGGTGGCAAGTGGTGCCAGCAATATATACATTGCTGGCATATGCCAGCAATGTATATATTACTGCCTTAAAAATGTAACATTGGTGCCCAGTGGTGCTAGCAATATATACATTGCTGGCATATGCCAGGAATGTATATATTACTGCCTTAAAAATGTAACATTGGTGCCCAGTGGTTCCAGCAATATATACATTGCTGGCATATGCCAGCAATGTATATATTACTGCTTTAAACATAAAACATTGGTGGCCAGCAGTGCCCCCTGCTCTCAGTGCTCTGTGTTAAGCATAGCAGGGGGGGCGGGGCCAGCAGAGAGTATTGCCGGGTGAGGGAGAAGTGCTCCGTGGTGAGCAGGAGGGCGGGACAAGCAGACAGGCAGGGACTCGGAGCAGGATGCATGGAGCCGGCGCAGCAGCACTTGGACAGGGTGAGTATTATGACAGGCGGGGGGCGGCGGGGCGGTCCGCCGGGCTGAAAGTGGTTAATCTTTCAGCCCGGCAGGCGTACACACATGGCGATGATGGATGAAAAACCATCCATCATGGCCACATCTGCTGGTAAAACCAGCAGATGAACCACTTTCCTAGCGATGATGCGGGAGCGCGCATCATCGCTAGTCGGCAATCTCCGGGGCATACACGCTGGGCGATTTTCGGCCGAAAATCGCTCAAAACTGCTGTTTTGAGCGATTTTCAGCTGAAAATCGTCAAGTGTGTATGGGCCTTTAGAGGCAAATTCCTTCTCAGATGGACAAAACCATGTGTACTGCAGGTGGGCAGATGTAACAGGTGCAGATAGAATTAGATTTGGGTGAGTTATTTTGTTTCTGTGCAGGAAAAATACTGACTGCTTTATTTTTACACTGCAATATAGATCTCACTTTGAAGAAAAACCCCACCCAAATGTAACTCTCTCTGCACATGTTATATCTGTCCCACCTGCAGTGCACATGGTTTTGTTCATTTGAGAAGGAATTTTCCTCTAAGAGTGAACTAGAATAAGGCCCAATACCACAGCTGCTTTATCATAGCACTTCATAGTAGATTCAGGGGGCAGGGCCATCAACAGAAATCTTGGGGCCCCATACACAGATATCTCTGCGGGCCCCCACTCCCCATGCTGGAATATAAACTGGAAGTGCCCTGTGCCTATTACTGGAGTAGTGCAGAGCAGGGAGGGTTGGAGTCAGGGATGGAAAAACCAGCCCGGGAAATCTCTGGAAGCAGCCCTATCGCTGCTACCTGTGATCTATCAAACCAACGCGCTCTCTCCTTGGCCCTTATTCTGATCGGTGCGGATATTCCCGAATTCTTACGGTGCGGTCCGCACGCCACGGTGTGCTGCCGCGTGCGGCCATCGTCCGTAGAAACGCCCACGTGTCCTCCGCATTCGGACGGACTCACTCTTTAAGAACAGGGCGTGTTTACGGACGAAATACAAACCATACGTGTGCGGGTGAAACACTCCGATTCTGCACGGTATTACAGAGTATGCACGGGAATCCCGCATCCAAACGGATGGCAAGCGGTGCTTCCGCACGGAAGCGGTGTATTTACGCCAAACTACAAACTATTATGTCTATTCTGCAATACATCACATGACCCACTTATTCAATTACCTATCCTCATACAAAAATGCCTGTTTGGAATTGGAATCAATTAGATGCCAATATATCCTTACAAGCATGCCTAACACATGCATTGCACACATTAACCCTTACAGCAATTGAAGTGCAATGGTTTCAATTAAAGCACTGACAAGCGTCCTATTAGTGAGTAATGAGTAAAGGAGTCGATTGTATTGGGTTCAGGTGTTAATGCTTGTAGTCATTAGGCGTTCCGTTCGGCTACCGCAAGACCGAGTGGTTTCCGCAAAGCAATACTTGACTTATGGACACCGCACATTTCTATCGGTTTTGGTCGCGTGCATTCGGAGTGCTATCCGAATGTACGCCCCCCAACATAAGTGTACTCCCCCGTGTCCGCCCATGTTTCCTCCCAGTTTTTCCCACTTTGAAACTACGCCCATGTCTCATTCCGCATGACGCCCATAATACGCCCATATTTCAAGACTGATTGCGGGGCACAGTTTTGTACGGGATTTGCACGAACAGGTACGGAGTCAATGCGTGGCACATGCGCGTGGCGTTCTCCACGCATGCGCAGACGCCGTAAAGACGCTATCCGAAAGTATGCGGAAAAGTACGCATCAATCAGAATAAGGGCCCTTGTGCTCTATCACACTGATGCTCTCCCTCACCATGCGGCCTGCACTCTATCACACTGACACAATCCCTCACCATGTAGCCTGTGCTCTACCACACTGATGCACTCCCTCACACCCCGGCCTGCACTCTATCGCACTGACGCAATCCCTCACCCTGTGGCCTCCATTCTATCACACTGACACACTCCCTCACCGTGTGGCCCATGCTCCATAGGCGAATCTCGGGGGTTTACATTTTGTAGCTAAATGATGGGGCTTTCCAACGAGCCCAGCCCTGTGTCTCTAGCCCCCTGGGAACCGGAGATACTGCCAGGCAAAGCTGGAACGTTTTCCCTACAGGATAACATGGGACCCGCTAATTCCGACCCCCACCCAGTTCAACGGCTGCCAGTTCCCCCTTCGGCATCACTGAAGCTCGAGGTTGATCTCAGTCGAACCCAAATCGCCGGGCCTTCAATCTGATACCAGGCTGGATCCATATGGGTTAATTGGTTCCAGGGATATTGAGGTTAAACCGTGTTTTTTGAGGGCAGATTTCTCTGGAACCAAACAGCCCAGTTTCACGGGACCAAAATCATTCGAAGCCAGCTCCAAAGTTCTTCAATATGATACTGGTCATGTTAATGGGTCAGTTAGTTCCGATGATATAGCTGGTTGGTTAAAGGGGGGTAGGGAGAGGGGAGTGGTTGTCTCTCCCCCTCACACTTGAAAATGCAGGGACTAGGCTGGTGTATAAGGGGTCAGCCTGGGAATGTCCCTGCATGATCCTGGGACCATATTGCCGGGTAAATCCCTGCATTTTCTGTTGTGAAAGGGGTATTATTTCAAACAGCCGTGACCTGCAGTGCTCTGAATACAGCCGCGCAGCCCCCTGCTCTCTGCCAGCTGTCAATGACTGTCACCCCTGCAGCTTTCGCTCCAATTCTTCTCCCCGCTTTCACCTCAGCCCACCCCCCCTTTAATCATATCTTGCACTGTGGGGGCATATGTGTATTTGGCACTGTGGCGGAATATCTGGCACTGTGGGGGCAAATCTGGCACTGTGGACATCACATCGTGCGCTGTAATGGGCATCATGGTATGGGGCGTAATGGGCATTATGGTGTGGGGAGCATTGGGTAATTGCCATCACAGTATGGGGTGCAATGGGCATCAAGGTGTGCGGCATAATGTGTAATTAGCATCACAATGTGCAATCTGCAGGTACACAATACAATCAAGGTACAGGCCACGCCCCCTTATGATATGCCACACGCCCAATTTTTCAGTGCGCCTCTGGCGCGCACAAGCATTCAGTTTTCTGGAAAGATGGGGGGTATGGGCCAATGCTCTGGACTTGCCCCCTAGGCTAAAAGTTGCCAGCCAGCCCCTGCATGTGTCCTCTGAAGGGATGAAGGCAGAGCAGCAATGGCAGGCAGCGTTGGGAGATGCTGCTGACTGGGTGCAGAGAGGAGCCGTGGGCTGCTGGGCAGCTGGTGGTTCCTATGCGCATGCTGAACACCGGCACCCGACAGGCTGTCCGCTATTGACAGCGGACACAGCCTTTCATGCGCCCACACTCTAAGCTCCCGGTCCCAAGGCGCATGACCGATGTAGGTAAGCGACACTGGGGCAGGGGGGGAAGGCACACAAGACATACTCTGTCCCTCCTCTTCCTCTCAGTATGCGCTGCGGCTGAGCGCCGGAACATAGAAGAGTATACTAGCCAGGTTGCGGGCGGGCAGAAGCTGCGTCTGCCACCATAAATACACTGGACCACCAGGGCCCTTTTCAATACTTAAGCCGGCCCGACGCACTAATTGATAAAGCGGCCCGGGGGGCACATTGCATCCTGCCCCCCGGCCCAGCCCGCCCCTGCCCTGGATGCTCCATCCTGCAGTACAAAGCCACTCCATCCCCCCCTTATTACCTCACATGCACACATAACTGATAATAAACCGCTGTAACCCCATACTCTACACCCCTGCCCTCCACACACCCTAATCCCCCCCACATACACACCCTACCACAATGACCAACCCCCCTCCCTTGCACCCAACCCTTCACACAGCCTGCACCTTGGTGGATACTTCTTTCAGTGTGGCTGACAGCCAGGGCCGGATTATCAATGGGCCTGATGGAGCTACAGCTCCAGGCCCATTTTGTAGCTGAGGGTCAGGACTTTCCAACGAGCAAAGCCCCGTGTTGCTAGCCCCCCGGGAACCAGAGATACCGCCAGGCAAACCTGGAACGTTGTCCCCATAGGATAACATAATTCCGACCTCCACCCGGTTCCAACGGCTGTCAGTTCCCACTCCGGCATTACAGAAGCTCGAGGTTGATCTCAGTCGAACCCAAATCACTGGGCCTTCAATCTGATACCTGGTCCATATGGGTTCATTGGTTCTAGAGATATTGTGGGTAAACCAAATTTTTTTTTTTCATTTCTAAAATGTAATTTCATGGCTGTTCATGTTGTTTGAGGTCAGAATTCTCTGGAACCAAACGGCCCAGTTTCACGGGACCAAAATCATTCGAAGCCTACATTTAAATGGGTCAGTTGGTTCCGAAGGTATAGCTGTTTGTTTAAAGGGGGCGGCGGTGGTTTTCTCTCCCCCTCACACCAGAAAATGCAGGGATTAGGCTGGTGTAAAAGGGGCCAGTCCGAGAATGTCCTTGCATGATCCTGGGATCATATTCCCGGGTAAGTCCCTACATTTTCTGGTGTGAAAGGGGTATTATTTCAAATAGCCGGGACATGCAGTGCTCTGAATACAGCCGGGCAGCCCCCTGCTCTCTGCCCAGCTGTCAATCAGTGCCAGATTAAGCCTTCGGGGGGCCCGGGGCACTTTAGACAGGGGGACCCCCTTGCACTTGTCATTACTGGCCACAAATTGCATGAGAGAATATTATACTGTCAAAACACAGAGTAAAGACAGTATAAACTTGGTCATTGGGTAACTGCTTACTCTGTAGGACTGTAAGAGACCTCACAGTGTCAGTGCCTCTGATTAAAAACCCTCCCATGACTAGGCTGCTGCTGCTGTCCTCCATAGGCCTGAGAAGCATGTAATGAGCTCCACCAATCAGAGCTCAGCATAAACCTCTCAGCCTCTGCCTTCTTGTGCAAAGTGTCATGGGACTTAGTCAACTCCCAGTAATGCACTGCACTTGTGCAGTCAGTGTGCCTTGGCTCCCGATGCTCAGCACCATTAATCAATGTCACATTGGCAGATAGGTGAAGCTGCAGCACTACCCCACTCCCATGCACCAAACCTTTAGCTAAAAATAATAATAATAATAATGTTTTTGTTAAAAATACATGCCAACCACAGGGGGCCCCTAGCTAGAGGGGGCCCATGGGTACTGACCCCTTTTGCCCCTGCTTTAATCTGGTCCTGCTGTCAATGGCTGTCATTTCTGCCCCGCGGTGGCTGTCCCCCAGTTACCGCGAGCATGTATTCCCCCTTGGCAATGAGCATGTAATCCCACATGGCAACGAGCATGGAACCCCTGGCAATGAGCATCGAACCCCTGGCAATGAACATGTAGGTAAGCAACACTTATGTAGCATCATTTTTAATAGGCATTATGGTGTTTGGCATAATACCTAATGGACATTATGGTGTGTGGCTTAACATGTAATGGGCATTATGGTGTCAATTTTTAATGCGCGCCAAATGCCCCTGTTTATGGAGCATATTGTGCATTTTTGCTCAATCTGTTTGGTATAGTGCAGGCATGTCCAAACTATGGCCCTTCAGCTGTTGTGAAACTACAAGTCCCACCATGCATTTCCACAGTTTTGCTATTAGGGAATGCTAAAACTATGTCAAGGCATGCTGGGACGTGTAGTTTCACAACAGCAGGAGGGCCACTGTTTGGACATGCCTGGTATAGTGTGCATTTTGGCTCAATCCATATGGCAAAATGTGAATTTTGCCTTAATCTGTGTGGCATAACGTGAATTTTGACTCAATCTGTTTGCCATAGTGTGAATTTTGGCTCAATCGGTGTGAATTTTGGCTCATTCCATATGTCATAATATGTAAGAGGCAAGTACAGTATAAGGGGGTTACTATTGTGTTACATGATTTGTATAAGGGGTATACGGTGTGGTAACTTTAGGTGACCACATAAAAGGTGCTGAAATGTTGTCTACAAAGTTTCGGCTTTCAGTATTTTTTTTTATGACTGGAGTGCCGCCTCACCCCGCAAGTATCTGAGGACATCGGCATCCTGCGGGTGTACCTTTGGAGGACACCTGCCAATATATCTCCATGCATTTTTCTTATGCCAGCCCCCTGCCTTTTCCAGGCATATATAATTAGTTGAAAGCATTTACACAAATAAAGACACACCCATGAGCAGACCACCCAACCAGAACACTGGTCACGCCCCCCACATTATTGCGCATAATAGGCCCTTGATCATTTTCAGCTCCAGGCCCATTTAGACCTTAATCTGGCTCTGCTGACAGCAGCACCCATTCCCTTCTTGGTAGCTGCTCTCTAGTGAGGTCAGCTCCACACAGTGCACTTCGGCAGAGCTGGAGCTGGTGGATATAGCCTGGTGGGGCAGAGCTGCGGCTGAGAGGCAGTGCAGGAGCAGAGCAGCCGCTGTCCAGAGGAACTGCTTGCGGCGTCTATCCTCCTCCTCCTCTAGAAGTGTATGTCCGACTCCGATTCCCAGGATAAATAGTGTGGGGTAGCGGTGCTGGTGCTGAGCGGCTGACTGACTGTAAAAGCACAATCACTGCACATCCATCAGCCGCGCATCATCAGAACCGCTACTAGCTGCCGGAAATTGATAGAAGAATCGACTTCACCTCTCCCAGCAAACAAACAGACGGAGCAACAGCAATTGCAGAAACAAAAATTTTGAGAGTTCAGGGGATTCCCTTGGGGCCCCCAAGACACCAGGCCCGTAGCCAGTGGTGCAACTATTGATCCGAGGGGGTGCAGAGAAATTGGGGGTGCCGCCGGGGGGCTGCGGGGCTATAGTTACCCACGGTCTGCGTCTCGCCCGGCTCTCTGCCGGGACCTGCCTGACCGTCACGGTCCCGGCCGGCTCCTCCTGCAATGAAAACAGACAATTAGAAAATGGCTGCCCCCATACTGCAGACAGTTTTCTTAGTTAGTTACGCCCCTGCCCGTAGCAGCTGAACCCCCTGCACCCTCTATAGTTATGCCACTGCCCGTAGGATGTGGCAAATAAATCCTGGTTGGAAAGCAAATAGTCCTCACCAGAGTGCGGTTTGCTTGAACTGAAAGTGGTGCTTGTCATATGCTCCCATAAATTAACAGATTTTTGTTCCTACCAGACCAATAGAACAGATAAATCATTAGGTGTGTACAGTGGTGCAAGTAGAAAAAACGACTTAGTGGTACTGTGCTGCGCGCCTCCGGCGCGCAGCGAAAAATGGGCGTGGTCAGGGGAGTGGCCATGGGCGTGGTCATATGACACAAGGGGGGTGGTTACATGCCCCCGCCCCCCCCCCCCACAGAGTCTGTACGCCCGCTGACATACTATATAACACCACAATGCCCATGACATACTATATAACACTCCGCGATGCCCATGACATACTATATAACACTCTGCTATGTCCATGACATACTGTATAACACACCATAATGTCCATTACATACTATATAACACCGCAATGCCCATGACATACTATATAACACCGCAATGCCCATGACATACTATATAACACTGCAATGCCCATGTCATACTATATAACACCGCAATACCCATGACATACTATATAACACCGCAATGCCCATGACATACTATATAACACTGCAATGCCCATGTCATACTATATAACACCGCAATACCCATGACATACTATATAACACTGTAATGCCCATTACATACTATATAACACACTATAATGCCCGTTACATACTATATAACACACTATAATGCCCATTACATACTATATAACACTGTAATGCCCATTACATACTATATAACACCGTAATGCCCATTACATACTATATAACACTCCGCGATGTCCATGTCATACTATATAACACACTGTAATACCCATCACATACTATATAACACACCGTAATGCCTATTACATACTATATAACACAGCGTAATACCCATTACATACTATATAACACACCATAATGCACATTACATACTATATAACACACTGTAATACCCATGTCATGCTATATAACACTACGCAATGCCCATGTCATACTATATAACACTACGCAATGCCCAACACATACTGTATAACACACCATACACATTTGACACATAAGTGCCACTTACCTACATGCTCAATGCCAGGGGCTTCATGCCGATGCCAAGGTGGACTGAATTTGCTCGTTGCTCAGGGGGATAGATCTGTGCCACTGTGCTCATTGCCCAGGGGGATATATCTGTGCCACTTTTCTCGTTGCCCAGGGGGATAGATCTGTGCCACTTTGCTCGTTGCCCAGGGGGATATATCTGTGCCACTTTGCTCGTTGCCAAGGGGGATATATCTGTGCCACTTTGCTCGTTGCCCAGGGGGATAGATCTGTGCCACTTTGCTCGTTGCCCAGGGGATAGATCTGTGCCACTTTGCTCGTTGCCCAGGGGGATAGATCTGTGCCACTTTGCTCGTTGCCCAGGGGGATAGATCTGTGCCACTTTGCTCGTTGCCCAGGGGGATATATCTGTGCCACTTTGCTCGTTGCCCAGGGGGATAGAACCCCCCCCCCCCCCCGGCAGGCAGGCACATACACAGCCCCCTGTGCCTGCCCGCCCGCACGCTCTCGTCTCCCCCGCTGTGTACGCGGGGGAGACGTGCTGCTGCTGCTGCTGCTGCTGCTCCTGATAGTTACAGCTCCTGCTGCTGGACCGCGCGCTAACCAATAGCCGCGCGCGGTCCAGCAGCAGGAGCTGTAACGAAATCATGAGAGCAGCAGCAGCAGCAGCACGTCTCCCCCGCGTACACAGCGGGGGAGACGAGAGCAGGGAAGACCCGGCGGGGGGGAGCGGCGCTAGCGCGCATATGTAAGTGGCCACGCCCCCCGCCACTTACATATGCGCACATGCGCAGTAAATATTTCGGCCTATTTGTTATGGCGGTACGGGGTACCGGCACCATTTGTTTTAATGGTACGCCGTACCACCCCGTACCGCCATAGTTGCACCTCTGGGTGTGTACCCAGCTTAAGATTTAGGTGGGGTGTGTTAAAACCGAAATATAAATTGAAGTGTTAAAATAAAGCTTTCTTTTGGTTACATGCAAAAGCAGCTAGTATTTACCCTGCAGAGAAACAATTTAAATGCAATGCAAAATGGGTTGTTTCAGACGTAATATTATTTGCTTTTTTGCTCTTCTGAAATCTGGCCCATAGCGTTTTCCCCGGAAACAGGCCACAAAACTTGAAAGGAACAATAGCTGGAATGTGACACGTATAGTGAAATGACTGCATCAGTGAAACTGTTGGCTGGTTTCTGAATACGTGTTAAGTACGCATGTTTTCACTATTTGTGGCTGTCCTATTGACAAAGCTAAGCAAACATGTCATTAGTAAGTATGAACTCAAGTTACAGAAACACACCCTTCACTGAATAATGCTGCAAGAATTTTTTCTTGGATAAGCAACTAATGCTTGGATGTAGTATTTGTGAAAACAACTTTTAGACTTTGTAGTAAAATAAATGTAGTCTTTCAGTTTATATAGTTCATAAAAGTAAATGTAAATGCTCATGAAAGTAAATATTCAAAACAGTTTTTGCATACCTACAGTAGGTGCTGATTCAAGCAATTGGGCAGATTCGGGATCACTCGCAGTGATCCGAATTTGGTCCCTACCCTGATGATGACGGATTGCGCATGCGCATTTCTGCACATGTGAAAAGTTACACACTTTCCGGGCCATTCGCAGCTGGGTGGGAAGGCCAGGGGGGGTGCTGGACCATGGGAACGCCCAGTGTTTTATGGGCATCCCCATGAAAACGCTAGGCATTCCTATGGGTGTGCGGGCCTGCCAGGGTCGGGCGGCTGATGTCCCGGCGCTCGCAAATAAAAGTCAGTTGACACTGATTTTTATTAGCAAAGGCAGGACAAATTATTCGATGGTCGGCGAACATCGAACGATTTCTCCTACTAGCAGCTCATGCGAGGTGAAGTGTTCTGTACACATCCTTGCTTCAGAGGATATTTGGCCACGTGTAAGGAGAGCGTGTATTCGCCCGGACGGCAGGTGGTGAGTGTTGGACGGCGCTCACAGGCACTCAGTAAGCTGTGATGATCACAGATTACCGAGCCAACCTGAATGAGGGTCAATGTGTGTACCTGGGCCGGCGGCATGAACTAGTGTTCATAGCTGCATCTGGTCATTGTCAGGATCATTCTCTCTGATGGGATGACCTACAAAGGATCCACATAGGGCAGAATATGCAGTGCAGAGAGGTGCCAGGCAGAAGGCACACACACTCTCACCACTCTGGTAATCTGCCAATCTGCCTTGCTGAATGTTGCTGCTGGCTGCACTGTCCTGTCACACTGTGTTAAAGGCAGCAGTGCCAGCAGTTCTGAGACAAAAGAAAAGGAAATCCTTGCACAAGATGCATTCACTGGGGTGCCAGTCTTTCCCTTACTAATTTCAGGAGTGTCGTAACTAGGCATTTTTATCCTTTTGACTGTTACCTTGTCCCATCTTAAGACCTGGTGCCACCGGAGTTGGGGCAGACTTAATTTGCTCCATCAAACATGGCCATTATAGGCAAAGCCTTAGCATTAACATGTACTGGCTACCTCTCAGGACAGATCAACAGAGACAGTGTAGGGTACGCTGTGGCCATTCTTAACAGCGGTCTTAGCTATGGGGTAACACCCGAAATCATAACACTTTATTCACATTACTCCATACAGAGCCACTTGTCCACATTCCACTGCAGCTGCAAACAGAGCTTTGGGATAGTGTGTGGGTCAGATACAGTACGGGATATAGTGCAGGTCAGATTGCGCATCAGACACCCTTATTTAGCTCTGATCGCAGTACAAATGTGTTCTCAAAATGGGCAAAACCATGTGCACAAGATGTAACATGTATAGAGAGAGTTAGATTTGGGGTAGTTATTTTGTTTCTGTGCAGGGTGTCATAATCCTGTCTGAATCCTGTGTATCTGGCCTTTCATTCTGCTATTCACTTCTGTGTATTCTAGCCAGCTGCAATTAGACTGCAATCATGCTTCCTAGAGAGACTATGCTTGCCAGTAATTAGCACCTGTTTTAATCCTAGCTCTGTGTGAGATGTTCTGCTGCCAATCATGCGTAGTCTGGTTCCATGTAAAGGAGTGGGGTTTTGGGAAGTGCACAAGGTTATGCCCACTTCATGTGACAAGGGTCAAGTGAGACCCTTTCACCATGCTAGTGGGGTTTGGCCTGGGTCGCCTAAAACCAGCTGTACTGGACGTTTTTGCACCCTGTTACGGGAGAGCGTGTCCGTTTTTTGCTGGTGGTGCTCCCCTGAGTCCGTAATAAATTGCAAAAAGGGAGGAGAGGAAAAGTGGACTCTTTTTGTGGGGCACTCTTGGAAATATGATAATTATTCAAACTTAGCTTTTAATGTTTTTTTTTATTTTTTTTTATATATATATATATATATATATATTCTGGACTACCACACTGGTTGGTTTCCAACAAAAAAAGGACAGACATATAGATTAACAAACATTGATTGCAGTGAGCTTTTGAAAACATATGCTATGCAGTGCGAAGTGAAAGCGTGAGTTCATCTATAGTGGAACTTTCAAATGTGATTCACTTATTTAGACCTTGTGGTTCTTACACTATAGGACTCGAAGGAGTGAGGATGTGCCTAGTCTGGCTGATAATTCACTTGACTAGGAATCGTCTGAAGGGAAAATGTAGTAATATGAGGGTGGTATTCCCTTGTTTGACTGCAATACATAAAAGCGCGAATGACAGATATTCAGTCTATGGTCTTAATGTGCGGTTAATGCTTAGTAAGAAAATTTCTAGTACTTGTGCAGTGTATTTGCACCGGTTTTTACTGTGCCGCCAATGGTTTGATGATGCAGGACAAGCAGGTTATTCACCTTTTGTCACCCTGTGACACAATTTGTTAAGTTAGACACAGATATGCAACAACTGATCTCCACATTTCCTGTGCCACTAATGATTAACCCCTTCCTGACAGAGCCAGTTTTTGCGTTCCTGACAGAGCCCTTTTTTTCAAATCTGACATGTCTCACTTAAGTGGGGATAACTTTTTTTTGCTTTTACTTATCCCAGTGATTTTGAGACTGTTTTTTCGTGACACATTGTACTTCAAATTAGTGGTAAATTTGGGTCGATACAGTCTGTGTTTTTTTGTGAAAAATACCAAAATGTCGTAAAAAAATGGAAAATTTAGCAATTTGCAAAATGTTAAATTTTCTGCTTGTGAGACAAATAATCATACCACTCAAAATAGTTAATAACTAACATAGACCATATGTCTACTTTATGTTGACATCATTATTTCAACTTCCTTTTAATTTTTTTGGACACTAGGAGGCTTACAATATGAATAGCAAATTCTCAAATTTTCAAGAAAATTTCAAACACTGATTTTTTTAGGGACCAGTTCAGTTCTGATGTGACTTTGAGGGACTTGTATGTGAGACACCCCCATAAATGATACCATTTCAAAAACTGCACCCCTCACAGTATTCAAAACAGCATTTTGGAAGTTTGTTAACCCTTTAGGTGTTTCACAGGAATTAAAACAAAGTGTAGGTGAAATTTCAAAATTTCATTTTTTTTGCAGATTTGCAATTTTAATACATTTTTCTAAGGAACACAGTACATTTTACTAGAGAAATGTGACTAAAAATTGATTCCCCCAATTCTTTTGTTTTCATAAATATCCTATATGTGGCCCTAGTGTGCACGTTGACCAAACCACAGGCTTCATAATAGAAGGAGCACCTACTTGATTTTGGAGCCTCCTTTTTATGAGATTATTTTTTAGGCACCATGTAGGTTTCTAGGCACCATAAGATGCTAAAAGTTAGGAACCCCCCCACAAGTGACCCCATTTTGCAAACTACACCCCTCAGGGAATTCATCTAGGGGTATAGTGTACATTTCAAACCCCCAGGGGTTTCACCAATTGTGGTACAACTGGGCAGTGAAAATGAAAAATTACATTTTTTACACAAAAATGCAGTTCTGGCTCAAAATTTTTCATTTTCAGAAGGTATGAAGGAGACAAAGCACCACAAAATCTGTGCCCCAATTTCTCCCGAGTACGGCAATGCCTCACATGTGACCAAAAAATACCATTTGGGTGCATGGCAGGACTCAGAAGGGAAGGAGTGATTTTTGGATTTTGCAGCACAGATTTTGGTGGAATGAATGGTGGGTGCTATGTTGCACCAATACAGTGGAACCCCCCCACAAGTCACCCCATTTTGCAAAGTACACCCCTCAGGGAATTCATCTAGGGGTATAGTGTACATTTCAAACCCCCAGGGGTTTCACCAATTTTGATACAAGTGGGCAGTGAAAATGAAAAATTACATTTTTTTACACAAAAATGCAGTTCTGGCTCAAAATGTTTCATTTTCAGAAGGTATGAAGGAGAAAAAGCACCCCAAAATATGTGCCCCAATTTCTCCCGAGTACGGCAATGCCTCACATGTGACCAAAAAATACCAGTTGGGTGCATGGCAGGACTCAGAAGGGAAGGAGTGATTTTTGGAATTTGCAGCTCAGATTCTGGTGGAATTTTGGTGGGTGCTATGTCGCATTAGCAAGACCCCCCAAGCACCAATACAGTGGAACCCCCCCACAAGTGACCCCATTTTGCAAACTACACCCCTCAGGGAATTCATCTAGGGGTATAGTGTACATTTCAAACCCCCAGGGGTTTCACCAATTTTGATACAACTGGGCAGTGAAAATGAAAAATTACATTTTTTTACACAAAAATGCAGTTGTGGCTCAAAATTTTTCATTTTCAGAAGGTATGAAGGAGAAAAAGCACCCCAAAATCTGTGCCCCAATTTCTCCCGAGTACGGCAATGCCTCACATGTGACCAAAAAATACCAGTTGGGTGCATGGCAGGACTCAGAAGGGAAGGAGTGATTTTTGGATTTTGCAGCACAGATTTTGGTGGAATGAATGGTGGGTGCTATGTTGCACCAATACAGTGGAACCCCCCCACAAGTCACCCCATTTTGCAAAGTACACCCCTCAGGGAATTCATCTAGGGGTATAGTGTACATTTCAAACCCCCAGGGGTTTCACCAATTTTGATACAAGTGGGCAGTGAAAATGAAAAATTACATTTTTTTACACAAAAATGCAGTTCTGGCTCAAAATGTTTCATTTTCAGAAGGTATGAAGGAGAAAAAGCACCCCAAAATCTGTGCCCCAATTTCTCCCGAGTACGGCAATGCCTCACATGTGACCAAAAAATACCAGTTGGGTGCATGGCAGGACTCAGAAGGGAAGGAGTGATTTTTGGATTTTGCAGCACAGATTTTGGTGGAATGAATGGTGGGTGCTATGTTGCACCAATACAGTGGAACCCCCCCACAAGTCACCCCATTTTGCAAAGTACACCCCTCAGGGAATTCATCTAGGGGTATAGTGTACATTTCAAACCCCCAGGGGTTTCACCAATTTTGATACAAGTGGGCAGTGAAAATGAAAAATTACATTTTTTTTACACAAAAATGCAGTTCTGGCTCAAAATTTTTCATTTTCAGAAGGTATGAAGGAGAAAAAGCACCCCAAAATATGTGCCCCAATTTCTCCCGAGTACGGCAATGCCTCACATGTGACCAAAAAATACCAGTTGGGTGCATGGCAGGACTCAGAAGGGAAGGAGTGATTTTTGGATTTTGCAGCTCAGATTCTGGTGGAATTTTGGTGGGTGCTATGTCGCATTAGCAAGACCCCCCAAGCACCAATACAGTGGAACCCCCCCACAAGTGACCCCATTTTGCAAACTACACCCCTCAGGGAATTCATCTAGGGGTATAGTGTACATTTCAAACCCCCAGGGGTTTCACCAATTTTGATACAACTGGGCAGTGAAAATGAAAAATTACATTTTTTTACACAAAAATGCAGTTCTGGCTCAAAATTTTTCATTTTCAGAAGGTATGAAGGAGAAAAAGCACCCCAAAATCTGTGCCCCAATTTCTCCCGAGTACGGCAATGCCTCACATGTGACCAAAAAATACCAGTTGGGTGCATGGCAGGACTCAGAAGGGAAGGAGTGATTTTTGGATTTTGCAGCTCAGATTCTGGTGGAATTTTGGTGGGTGCTATGTCGCATTAGCAAGACCCCCCAAGCACCAATACAGTGGAACCCCCCCACAAGTGACCCCATTTTGCAAACTACACCCCTCAGGGAATTCATCTAGGGGTATAGTGTACATTTCAAACCCCCAGGGGTTTCACCAATTTTGATACAACTGGGCAGTGAAAATGAAAAATTACATTTTTTTACACAAAAATGCAGTTCTGGCTCAAAATTTTTCATTTTCAGAAGGTATGAAGGAGAAAAAGCACCCCAAAATCTGTGCCCCAATTTCTCCCGAGTACGGCAATGCCTCACATGTGACCAAAAAATACCAGTTGGGTGCATGGCAGGACTCAGAAGGGAAGGAGTGATTTTTGGATTTTGCAGCTCAGATTCTGGTGGAATTTTGGTGGGTGCTATGTCGCATTAGCAAGACCCCCCAAGCACCAATACAGTGGAACCCCCCCACAAGTGACCCCATTTTGCAAACTACACCCCTCAGGGAATTCATCTAGGGGTATAGTGTACATTTCAAACCCCCAGGGGTTTCACCAATTTTGATACAAGTGGGCAGTGAAAATGAAAAATTACATTTTTTTACACAAAAATGCAGTTCTGGCTCAAAATTTTTCATTTTCAGAAGGTATGAAGGAGAAAAAGCACCCCAAAATCTGTGCCCCAATTTCTCCCGAGTACGGCAATGCCTCACATGTGACCAAAAAATACCAGTTGGGTGCATGGCAGGACTCAGAAGGGAAGGAGTGATTTTTGGATTTTGCAGCACAGATTTTGGTGGAATGAATGGTGGGTGCTATGTTGCACCAATACAGTGGAACCCCCCCACAAGTCACCCCATTTTGCAAACTACACCCCTCAGGGAATTCATCTAGGGGTATAGTGTACATTTCAAACCCCCAGGGGTTTCACCAATTTTGATACAAGTGGGCAGTGAAAATGAAAAATTACATTTTTTTACACAAAAATGCAGTTCTGGCTCAAAATTTTTCATTTTCAGAAGGAATGAAGGAGACAAAGCACCCCAAAATGTGCCCCAATTTCTCCCGAGTACGGCAATGCCTCATGTGTGACCAAAAAGTGGCAGGACTCAGAAGGGAAGGAGTGATATTTGGATTTTGCAGCACAAATTCTGGTGGAATGATGGTGGGTGCTATGTCGCATTAGCAAGACCCCCAAAGCACCAATACAGTGGAACCCCCCCACAAGTGACCCCATTTTGCAAACTACACCCCTCAGGGAATTCATCTAGGGGTATAGTGTACATTTCAAACCCCCAGGGGTTTCACCAATTTTGATACAAGTGGGCAGTGAAAATGAAAAATTACATTTTTTTACACAAAAATGCAGTTCTGGCTCAAAATTTTTCATTTTCATAAGGTATGAAGGAGAAAAAGCACCCCAAAATCTGTGCCCCAATTTCTCCCGAGTATGGCAATGCCTCATATGTGACCAAAAAATACCAGTTGGGTGCATGGCAGGACTCAGAAGGGAAGGAGTGATTTTTGGATTTTGCAGCTCAGATTCTGGTGGAATGTTGGTGGGTGCTATGTGGCATTAGCAAGACCCCCGAAGCACGGTGAAATGATGAACCTAATAATCCATAGATGTGTGGTATATTTTAAAACACTCCTTTATACATAGGCCGGGTTTTTCGGGGCAAGTTTCACAGTGGAAAATAGTTTCCTTTCTTATTCCCTTTTTATAGCAAACTTTGCACCTTTTTTGTGTCCTGCCCTTTCTTGCAGTGGAGGGGATTTCGTTCGGAAAATGCTGCCCTGGTACAATACGGGGGCCAGTACTAGAAGTACTGGGGCCCTCTGCCTGCTGGTTCCCAAATACTAGGCCCTTTATGACTTCCTCTTGAAAGTGCATAAATGTCCCCCTCTGGCCGGTAGAACGGAATAGCACGTAAGCGTTATACAGTGCCATCTGGATGATATACACGGCCAGCTTCTTGTACCAGATTTTTGTTTTCCGCAGGGCACTGTACGGCTTCAGTACCTGATCTGAAAGATCCACTCCGCCCATGTACCTATTGTAATCCAGGATACAATTAGGTTTTGAGGTGTGGGTACTGGTACCTCGTACAGGGACGGAGGTGGTACAGTCTCCGTGAATTGTTGTCAGTATAAGGACATCCCTCTTGTCCTTATATTTGACCAACAACATATTTTCGGTGCATATTCCCCTGCTTTCACCCCTTCTCATTACTTGGGCAATGTGCGTTTTTGGGAGGCCTCTTTGGTTCTTGCGCACAGTACCGCAAGCTGCTGTACCTCTTGAACCAAGGGCCTTAAACAGGGGGATGCTAGTGTAAAAGTTATCCACATAGAGGTGATAACCTTTATCCAGGAAGGGGTGCACTAAATCCCAGACAATTTTTCCACTAACACCTACGAGGGAGGGGGGGCATTCTGGCGGTTCAATTCTTGAATCCTTCCCTTCATATACCCTAAACCTGTGAGTGTACCCTGAGGTGCTTTCACACAGCTTATACATTTTTATGCCATACCTTGCCCTCTTACTGGGAAGGTACTGGCGGAATTTAACCCTTCCTTTAAAATGTATAAGGGACTCGTCTATGCAAATGAATTTATCTGGGATGTACATCTCTTCAAATTTGGCACTGAAATGATCAATGACCGGCCTGACTTTGAATAGCCGGTCAAAGGTGGGATCATCTCTGGGTGGGCACTGTGCATTATCGTTGTAATGCAAAAATTTAAGGATCGTCTCAAATCGAGCCCGGGGCATGGCCATACGGTAAAATGGGGTGCTGTACAGAACATCTGTACTCCAATATTGCCTAATTTCTGGCTTTTTTACTATGCCCATATGAAACACCAGACCCCAAAACGTCATCATCTCTACTGCATCTACAGGGGTCCACCTAGCAAATGATGACGTGGGGTTTTGAGCAATAAACTGCTGGGCATATAAATTAGTTTGGTCCACCATTAAATTTATAAAATCATCAGAGAAAAATAATTTGAAAAAGTCAATTTCTCTGAGACCTGTGGAATCAAATTGGATTCCTGGCATGGCCAAAAACTCAGGAACCTGGGGCTCAAAATTGTCTGGTGGTGGGGTCCATACGAGATCAATTATTGGGGGGGGGGTCTCAGCTGCTCTACGGGGGCGTCTTTGAGGGGGTCCCTCATCACCAGAGGAGGAAGAGGAGCTTAAGGCGAATCCTTCAAATTCCCCGCTTGCATCACTGGCTGTGTCAGAGTCAGAAGCAAGCATGGCATATGCCTCCTCTGCTGAATACATTCTTCTGGATGACTGGGATGACATTTGGGATGACATTTGGGATGCCATTTTTATTTTTGTGTTACTGGTAGTGAAATGTTTCAACACGTGTATAGTGTAGGGGGGGGGGTACAAACTTTATTTCAACCAGGGGGGTATGTAGTGTGTAGTGTGTATGTAGTGCAGAAAAAAAAAATACTTTATACAAAAAAAAAAAAATGAAGGGGTTAATAAAAAAAAAAAATGAAGGGGTTAAAAAAAAAAATTGAAGGGGTTAAAAAAAAAAAAAAAAAAAAGGTCCTGCGCCAAAAATTGAGCACAGATGTTGGTCAGTAACGTCCGTCACTGAACAGCGCTCAAAGGCAACAGGAATTTGATCAAAAAAAAAAAAAAAATAGATCAACCCTGTGCCGAAAAAGATGATCAGTGATGTACGTCACTGATCAGCGCACAGCGGCCACAGGACACCCCCAAAATCACAGTGTGTGTAAAAAAAAAATTAAAAAAAGACCCCACAGCACACACAAAAAAAAAAAAGGTGATCAGTGATGCGACACTGATTACCAGTGAGGGGCAGCAGGTGCACAACCTTTGGTGCAACTGACAGTGCAACTGGCAGGTATATATAAAAAAAAAAAAACTCTGCACCCCTAAAAAGTTGCTGATCACCTCAGATACAGTGATCAGCACAAAAGGCGGGGGCAGCAGACACAAAATTTAGCACTCTCTATCACTCTCTGTCACTATCTCTCTCTATCTCTCTATCTCTCACTATCTATCACTCTATGACACTGCAGCAGCAGCACTGACAGTTATATATATGAAAAATAACCCCTGCACCCCCAAAAAGTTGCTGGGGGTGCACAAAAGGGGGGCAGCAGACACAAAATATAGCAGTCTCTATCACTCTCTGTCACTATCTCTCTCTATCTCTCTATCTCTCTATCTCTCACTATCTATCACTCTATGACACTGCAGCAGCAGCACTGACAGGTATATATATATATAAAAAATACCCTGCGCCCCCAAAAAGTTGCTGATCAGTTAATTTATACTGATCAGCACAAAAGGGGGGGCAGCAGTCAGTTATATAAAAAATATATAGCACGATCTGTCACTATCTCTCTATCTCTCTCTATCTCTCTCTCTCTATCTCTCTCTATCTCTCTATCTATAACTCTATTACACTGCAGCAGCACAAAATATAGCACTCTCTGTCACTAGGCCTCTCTATCTCTCTCTCTCTATCTCTCTCTCTCTCTAACTCGATGACACTGCAGCAGCACAACACAGCACAGGATGTCACAAGATGAAGCAAGATCCCAAGCAGTGATCAGGTAAGTATTGAGCAAGGTTCTGGTCAGTAAATGGCGACAGCTGGGCACGGTGACCGCACTGCACGCTATTCCAGACCGGAATGGCGTCTGCAGTGTAGTCCCCGTTAGTTTAAACCCCCCTCCATGGCTGTGATTGGTCCGTCGGTCCGACGGACCAATCACGGCCTTTGGGGGCGGGCGGGGTGAGGTGGGGTGACACCAGTGTCACCCTTACACCCCGCGGTGATTGGTGCTGTACTTTACAGCACCAATCACCTCCGATCCCGTGTCACCGGCGAACGTTATTCGCCGGTGACACAGAAAACGCTGTAATTGGCTGTTCACACTGAACAGCCAATCACAGCGATCGCCGACGGGGGGGCTGCATCGCAGGGACATGTCTGCTGTCAGGGACAGCAGACATCGTCCCTCTGTCACTGCGTCTCTAGACGCAGTGACAGTTAGAAGTCATGACGTATATATACGTCATGTGTCGGGAAGTACTTCCCGGCCATGACGTATATATACGTCAAATGTCGGGAAGGGGTTAAGTAATGCAGGACAAGCAGGTTATTCACCGCCTGTCACCCTGTGGCATAATTTGAACTAGACACAATTATGCAATGGATGATCTCCACAATCAATTCTATAGAACTAACACGGTGGTTGTTTCTTGAATAGTGCCAAGTTCTGTAGTGGAGAAGGAGAGTGCTTAGTAATCCTCAGCCTTCTTCAGTCAGAAGTGGTGTACAGGGTAATGGATAGTTCAAATTGGTTCGTCACCAAATTCTATCATTTAAATTCAATTACAACAGTCAGGATGTGATATAGGTGTGTCGCTTAGTTGGTCAGATTGGTTCAGCAATAGATTGATCCAATCTGGTTGGTCAGGTTTATTTCAGGAATAAATTGCGCCAAATTGCGCCGAACATTAAATTTTAATTGAATCAATTTGCTCTCCAACATTAAGCAATGCACCGGATGATTGGATCAATTTGCTTTCAACATTCTACAAAATTGTGACATGTTAGCAGGAATAATACGGTTGGTAATATTTAGAATCACATAAGAACCATGTATAAGATTAATTGTGTCAACTTTCACTTGTGTCAGTTTACAGTTGTCAATCAATTTGTGCCATGTGCTAGTGACACTATCTCAAACGCTCAAATTTAAGGTGACCTTTCAGCAAGTCGGGGAAGACCTGCTGCTTTCACTGAGTCTTGCAAACTTGTATTGGACTCAAGATGAGAGAGTCTTTTCCCGTGCTGTAGGGTCAGAGAGAAGTACAGCGACACCTGCTGTTGGGGGATCTGGTGGCCCTTTTGTACTGTTGCTAAACAGACATTGCAATACAGAGGGTTTCCCGATGTCCCCAATGAGAGAGTGTCAGAGTATAGAGAGATAGGGATAGCGTACAGCGCTGTTGTGGGTTTGAAAGGGTAAGGTAGCACTTGTGATGCCTGTGCTGCCTTCTGCTTTTATAAAGTCATGTTCCAACAGAGGACTTCAGTAATGAGAGTGGAGGCACAGTTTCACAATGTGGCAGTAAAAAAAGTTTAGATAGCCGCTCCTTCTACTGCCGTTAGATAACAGCTGTCATGTTGTTCGTGGGGAACAGTCTGTAAAATCAACAGTGATGAAGCGGTGGGAATACCTGTCCTGGAGTGGCTAATCTGGTAGGGAAAGAAGTGTGCCGGTCCAAGTGGTGTCCGGGAATCCCTAGGTGCAGAGACGTGGGGTATTCAGCTGTATTGCTGTGCAGTCAGTATGTCACTACACCGCGGGCGCCGGCGGGTAGTGTGATGACGCACGTTTCGCCTTCCTACGGCTTGATCACATCACAATCCAACTCACCCAGGTCCTCCATGGAAGTTCTTCTGGCTTGATCCGATGTAGTCCAGGGCTTCTTCCATCTTCTTCCCGGCTGTGGCATTACCCTGCTGGCTGGTTTGGCCTGGGGCTGGTTCTTAAAATACAGGGGACCCCTAGTCATTTTGTCCCCCGTATATTGGGAACTAGCCCCGGACCTGGAGCCTGGGGCTGGTTGTTAAAATCGGGGAACCCCTATTTGTCGGGTTCCCTGATTTTTAATTACCGGCCCCGGCTCTTTCAGCCTGGTGCTGGTTACAGCTGTGGGGGGGACCCCACGCTGTTTTTTTTTTATATATGTATTTATTTTTTCTATTTTTTTTTTACACCTTGCAGCCTGCACGGATCTGACTGATCCGTGCAGACTGCCTGAAAAATTTGTATTAGCGGCTGTATATATGGCCAGCTAATACGAATTCCTACGACATCGGAGGATTACAAAGCAGTCGTATATGACTGCTTTGTAAATTCCCCTCCGGAACATGATTTGCATACGACTGAAAAAATAAGATAACATGGCAACCTACATCGCATACATATTAATCAGCACTTACAGAGAATATTTGAATATTCACATCAGTCCCTACCCCAGTGGAGCTTACAATCTATATTCCCTACAACATGTACATGCACACACATTGAACAAAAGGGGGAAATTTACTAATATGGATTCGTAGAAAAAAGGTGTATTCGTAGGGAGATATACACCTTTTTTTTACGAATTTGTATTTTCGGGATTTTCTATCCCCAAAATACAACAATTCGTAGTCCTAGGGATGGAACATTCATATTTGTATTTACAAATACGAATTTCTACACCATCGTTAGGATACGACAGAAATCACCATTCAAAAGAATGGTGGTTCCTGATTTACTAAGCAGCCGTATAGAAAATACGGCTGCTTTTGTCCACGAAAATACGGCAGAAAAATAGAACACCATTTTCCTGTCTTATTCTCGTTTTAGCCTGCACGGATCAGTCAGATCCGTGCAGGCTGCGGTGTATAAATAAATAAAATAAAATAAATAAAAAAACGGCGTGGGGTCCCCCCCACAGCCGAAACCAGCACCAGGCTGACAGAGCCTGGAGCCGGTAATAAAAAATCAGGGAACCCGACAAATAGGGGTTCCCCGATTTTTAACAACCAGCCCCAGGCTCCTGCTCTGGGGCTGGTTCCCAAAATACGGGGGACAAAATGAGTAGGGGTCCCCCGTATTTTAAGAACCAGCCCCAGGCAAAACCAGCCAGCAGGGTAATGCCACAGCCGGGGGGAGACTTTTTATGCAAGTCCCCCCGGCCAAAGCATTCAGCCCTCTGACCGGTCAGCCTGGCCAGGGGCCCTGGGGGAGTGTGGACCCCCCCAATGAAGGGGTCCCCCCCCCCCCCCTCCAGGACTTACCTGACCAGGCTGAAGCCTGGTACTGTCCCCGATGCCCCTGGGCGGTGGGCAGCGGGCTGATTCAAGTGTAAAAAAAAGATTAAACTATTATTTTTTACTGTGGCACTACAAGTGCCAGCAAGCTGGGACTTGGAGAACCACAAGTTAAAGATCCCGCTGGCACTTGTAGTTCCACAGTTAAAAAAATAGTACACAAAACACACTGACACAAATTTTAAATAAAAGTTTAACACACACATCACACACACACACTGATACTTACCTATCTTGATCCCGTCGGTAGGTCGCTGGCTCCGGTGTCGGCAGCTCTGGTGTCGGCGGCTCCGGGGTCGGCGTCCTGTCTGAAGAAAATCCATGGTGGACCTGTGGAAGGAAATCCTACTCACCAGGTCCTCCATGGATGGTCTTGTGTCTTCTGTCTTCTTTTCCAGGGCTTATTTCTGTATCTTCTTTCTTCTTTCTTCTTCTTTACGCTGCCGGGATCCCGGGACTTTCAGAGCTTCAGAGATGTTTCCTCCTCGACGTCTGGACTAAGAATGAATTCTAGCCAATCAGGAGCCGACTTTACTGGCTCCTGATTGGCCGCTAGGCGGCTCCTGATTGGCTAGAATTCATTCTTAGTCCAGACGTCGAGGAGGAAACGCGGCGGTACGCGTCCTACGACCTTTTCGTACCCCCACTATCCACGTCGGCTTCGAGCCCGAAGCGTGGCGAGCGGACGTGGATACCTTCACAGCTATCCGTGTCCCCTCGCGGGCTTCACAGGTATCCGCGTCCGCTCGCCACGCTTCGGGCTCGGTGGCTCGCTGCGCTCGCCACACTTTCTATTCTTAACTCCACGTCGACGTGAATAGTGGGGGTATGGAAAGGTCGTAGGACGCGTACCGCCGCCCCTCGCGGGCTCGCTGCACTCGCCACGCTTAGGGTTGGCGTTGATAGTGGGGGTGATACAGTGTGAAAAATAACATTTGGGGTGCATTTTACATGATCTGAACACATGTCCATGATTTCTGTGAAAAATTACATTGCATGCGATCGCATCGCATGTGATCGCATGCGATTTTTCCCTGTGCGATGCCCATCGTGGGAGCCGTGATAGTATGCAAGTACCAAATTTCTTACCATACTGTATTTTCAAATTTTACTTAAAATAACAACAACTTCAAAGCACTGTTATTACTGGGGGTGCTGTGACATCTGTCATCAGGGAGAGGAGGATGGAGAGAATAACGTCTCGCGGTCCATGGATGTAATAAAAATCGTAACGGTCCGCACCATATGAGGAGGTTGCTATCTCCCCTTCCCCATGTCCCAGGGGATAGCTATCACAGGCATCCCCCCGGGACAGGACACCCTTGTACAGTCAACCCGGTCCGGGACCTGATACTATAAGCTCTAGAATGTAGAGTTTAATGGTCCGGCTCTGGTTTTCTAGTCCCGTAAAGATTGTTTACCTGACATCCAGCAATATGTACGTAAACCATGTGTTTATCATCTTACTTAAATCCGCAGAAGTAAATGTAAAAAAAGGAGACATGATAACAGTTTTGCATGAGTCCTCAAACCTTGGCCCCTAGGGTGGGGGTGGGGGGTAAATATGATGTTGTATGACCCATAACAGGCTGAGTGAAAGGCTTGTTGCTGTTATGCTCACTGTCAGGAGAGACTTGGAACAGCAGGCTTATACCACGGAAACTTGAGGGTATCCAGGGAAGGACCAGTTGATGACAATGGAATCCTCAGCGACTTCTGCATAGGTACCCAGGTACCCCAGAGCTAAGCGCACAGAGCACACCAGCGAGCCTTCTAGCCTAGAATATCCCTGTTCCCTTAAGACTGAAAACGTCTACAGGTACTAGTATGCCGCCAGGACTTATGTCGACTGGCGGCAGTGCAGGCTTAACAATAGAATACTCGAGCAACCTACCGGTAAGAGATGGAACCTAATCCTACACTACCACTACAGTATAAGGGAAGGACACGGGAGCAGGATGGAGGGTAGTGAGGATAACAGGAGGGGAGATACAGAAGGAGATGAACTGACACGGACACTGAAAGACGGAAATGGACAAGTGCAGGATACGTGTGGACACAATGAGGTGTACAAACTAGGAATTACCAATAACTAAAATGTGCAGGAAAATACCAGCTGCGGGTAATCAGGCCTTTAGCTGAAGCCTGTGAGGACAACCTCTGCCCCAGGTGGGGAGAGTGTCTCAGATGTGGGTGCTGGCTACACTACAGAAGAAATGCAGAGTATACTATTAAACTGAATGTGGAAGCTGGGATAATAGCAGAAATACTTGCACTTAGCAGACGGTGTACCAGGCAGAACAAGATACTGGAATGAGATGACCAGGGATGATCAGGCTAGCAGGACCGGATACAACTTAGTAGTAGCAGGGAGTACACCAAACTAACTTTATAACTGGTGCCTGTGCAGCTCCCCAGGATGGTTTAAAAAGGAGCCCCAGCCAATCATCACCAGACCCAATCCAGCATGTAGTTAGGGGACAGCTGTGACTAATTCCCCCTCCTGCCCGCAGCTGCCTGGTGTCCTCCATTGCCTAGGCAACCACTGCGGCAGAGGAGGCAACAGGGGAGAGCGGCGTCCTGGGCACCTAGTGACGGCGGCCGGAAGTTCGGGGCCGGAGCTCCTGTGACGTTCCGGCTGCCTAGCACAGTCTTGACACTGCCGGCTGGAGGAGGGAGCCGCTTACATGGCTGCTGACCGTTGCAGGCTTGAGGCATTTGTTCCTGCCATGGTAAAGTAAATCATACACCAGTCTTTCAAATTCCACCTGTTGTTCCTGGTCCATGATTTGTAAAGCACTCCCAATGTGGGTGGCGAAATAGTCAAAATAATCAGGTGGCTTATTTCGCACCTGCTCAACTTTTTTGAGCAAAACAACTTCCTCATTCTCAGTTGTGTTGGTTGTGGCGTCCTTTCACCTGTACCTTCTTCTGAGAGGTGTGTGTTGGGAAGAGTCGCCCTTGCTTCCTGTGATAGAGTAAGTAAAAAAAGATATTGTTTCTCCCAGCTCACTGAATGATATTAGTAACAATCTTGCACCCTACATGATAATAGAATTCAGAGATATTGGTTACATATACCTGCGCAGGTATATGATATGCCCCCAAGCCACGTCAAGGCTTCTCTGTATATTGGGGGTCCCTAGCTCTATATCTAGGTGCAGGGTGCAGCACCCCAAAAAACTAGCATAAGCTAGAAAGCCCAGGGTGGCACACCAGTGAAATACTATAGTGTTAATAAATATTAGTGATAAGAAGCGAGAGAGAGAGAAAGAGAGGTGGAGAGGGGGAGAGGGAGAGGGAGGGGAATGAGAGGGGGAGAGGAGGAGAGAAAGGACGCACTCTCCAGTTTGTTAAATGCAATTAAAAAGCTGTGTATTTAGTACTCCAAAGACATCATGGATAAAGGTATACTCAACGTTTCTTTATGGACCTTCATCAGGAGTTCAGCATCTCATACAACCAACCAAATAGAGCACAGCATGGGCCAAGCAGCAGGATCCTACAGCATCTCGTGCGCTCGGGTCCCCTTACGGCGGCTGGCGGGGGATGGCGGATGGCGAATCTTCCGCCATCCCCTGCAAAGATGGGACACGCTACATCTGTACCTTGGAGCAACCCCAGACTATTCCATGTGGAATATCAGGACCTGTATCTCCTCCTAATGCAGGCTCCTTTCTTCCTCTAACAACATACATATGGATAGTGGTAGATGCTCAATTAGTTTAGTAATACCACTCAGGTGCATGCAAGGGAGGGGTTAATACTGAGTAAGTAATTAACTTATCGGCACCCCCAGACCCGATTTTTAATTGTACACCTACCCTGATGGGTAATTACTATGTGAAATGCCCCCCATTGTTAACGCCACCCCAGTATCAACGCTAACCCGAAGCGTGGCGAACGCAGCGATCCCGTGAGGGGCAGCGGTAAGCGTCCTCCGACCTTTTCATACCCCCACTATCCACATCGGCGTGGAGTTGATTTTAGATAGTGTGGCGAGCGCAGCCTGCCACCGAGCGCCGCGAGGGGATGTGGATTACTTCACATTTATTCCCTGGCCCCTCGCCACGCTTCGGGCTCGGTGGCTCGTTGCGCTCGCCACACTATATAAAATCAACTCCACGCTGACGTGGATAGTGGGGGTATGAAAAGGTCGGAGGACGCATACTGCCGCCCCTCGCGGCCTCGCTGTGCTCGCCATGCTTTGGGTTGGCGTTGATACTGGGGTGGCGTTAACAATGAGGGGGGGGGGGGGCATTTCACATAGTCATCACCCTTCAGATGGAGTGCAGTGAGGAGACACCGGCTATGCAGGCTACCCCACCATCCTCTCAATGTCCTACACCATCTCCACTATTATTTAATGAGGCCATAGATGCTGCCACAGATATGAATATAGTGGACTCCAACACCCAAGAACACTGCATCATAGATCCTATACAGGGGGAGGCGCAGACAAGCTCCGAAACACCAGTCGCCACACAGAACCCGAGGCTGCGCACTAACAGTAAGTACTTTTTTTTTTTTTTTATTGTATTTACTAATGAAAGCTGCATCCGTTGCATAGTCTTGGTAGTGTGCAAGACCATAAGCACATGTACGTGAACACAACTGCTATTTTTTTAAATATGCCATTCTTCATTTTTGTTTTCTCTCTCTCCTTCATAGTATACAACGTACCAACGAGGAGGAAACCGCAAAACAGGGCAGATCTAGCGGCAAAAGCCATAACTGGCACTATTGTGGAGCACCTTTGCCAGCTGGACTCTGACATGCAAGCGCAGGAGGATGTGCGAATGGAAAGGTTTCTTGAATCTGAACGTCAATTCCACCAATCCTTCATGTCGCAGCTAATGACAATGCAGGAGCGGCAAATTTCTTTCTTTGAGCGTATGCTTTCCCGTACATCAGGGAACATGATTCAAAATATACCACAGATGACGCAACATCCATCTCAGGGCACAGCCTACCCTGACCCACAATATGGCCAATATAGAGGGTACAATTTCTTTAACCCAAACATTAGTGTTGCCGCAGTGATACCAAATCAAGAAACACAGGATTATCCTGTGTATAGGCAACTGTCATAAAATGTAAAAAATGTTCTACCTCAGAAGTTTACATTTAAAAGATTGGTACTTGTTTAGTTTCACAGCGGCAGCGTCTCAGTCGCAGCAGGGGCTCTCTTTGCTCGCCCACGCTACGGGCTCGGTGGCTCGCTACGCTCACAACGCTATCTAAAATCAACTCCATGCCAATGTTGATAGTGGGGGTATGAACCAATTCACGTTTGCATGGACTTTATTTTAGATAATTTTCCGAGCGCCGAACCCATAAGTAGCGGGCGGCCATGCTGCCACCGTGAAACTAAACAAGAACCAAAAGATTTTATGTTTTAGGTCCTCAAAAAAGGCCACTCGACAGCAAAGTTGTGTTTTTTACCTGTTTACATTCAAAAATTTATTTTATACTGCACTTTTATGCCACTGTGTGCATCAGCACTTTTGTAAAGTTTTGTATGCCAGTTCTTATGTACAGTTTGCTAAAGAATCAGATACTATGCAAAAAGTTTATGGGCGGTATTGAATTTAGTTTGGCAGCAGTGCCGACAGCATTGAATATAGCCCTATGTGTATGTTTTAGATGTTTACATGCCAAACAGTATTTTATACTGCACTTTTAGACAATTATCTGTGCATTTGCACTTTTGTAAAGTTTTACAACATGTTATGTGGTTGTTATGCAGAGTTCAGCAAACAAAATCATACTATGCAAATACCCTTTTTGAGTGAATTTACTTGTTGAACATATATTTAACAAAATAAACCAAACATGTTTCACTGGTATCTTGTCATGTCTTTTAAATCATTGAGGGAAGGTTGGCAGCAAGGGTTGCCCGGATGAGCTCTGCAGTGGCATCATGCTCCCCATTGGCTGTTGCATCCATTGTAGTGCCACCCACCTCACTGTCCTGCAAATTTCACTTGGGAAGGTAATGCTCTTTTTGTATTTCACAAATGTTGTGAAGGATGCAGCAGGCAGCAACTACATTGGGCATGATCTTTAAATTAACATCATTTATTTTCATCAAACATCGCCAACATCCCTTTAAACGGCCAAATGCATTTTCTACAGCCATCCGGGCAGAACTTAAGGAATGGGTGTAGGTGATCTTCTCGGGGGTCAATTGAACATGTTGGGTGTATCCTTTCATCAGCCACGAGCGCAACGGGTATGCTGCATCCCCTATTATGTGGACTGGAATCACCACACCATCTACGATCACTGATTTCTGTAAGAAAATATCATATAAGAATACTTGTTGGATACATAACCGCTGCTATCCCATCAGGTGGGATGCTAAACTCATCCCCAGTACATTGCACAGGTGACATGATAGGTCCTGTTGTTGAACTACAGACAGGCCCGGTGACAGCTGCGGGTGTTTCTAAGGTAAGAGTACCTAGTGACTGTGTATATGTTGGGTCAGTTAGGTTGTAGGATACGTGGGTCAGGATTAGGCTGCAGGGGTAGGGAGAGCGTAAAGTGTGATATAGCACAGGCCGTAGGGTGAGGGAAGGTATCAGTGTAATAGGGCAGGGTGAGGGAGTGTATCAGTGTGATATAGCGCAGGACGCAGGGTGAGGGAGGGTGTCAGTGTGATACAGTGCAGGGTGAGGGAGCGTCAGTGTGATATAGCGCAGGACGCAGGGTGAGGGAGGGTGTCAGTGTGATACAGTGCAGGGTGAGGGAGCGTCAGTGTGATATAGCGCAGGGTGAGGGAGGGTGTCAGTGTGATACAGTGCAGGGTGAGGGAGCGTCAGTGTGATATAGCGCAGGTCACATTGAGGGAGTGCATCAGTATCCAGGGGGTCCACACTGCACACATTATTTTCAATATTCTTACTGTACCTCTCTAGGAAAAAGCCATCCACCTCGCTTTTCCTCAGCGATACTGTACAAGTCAGAGTTGGAAAGGACTCTGGCATCATGTGACCGCCCTGGCCACCCTATAAACACATCTGTGAAACTAAAAAGAATATAAAAATTAGACATTTAACATTAACCAGCAAACCCGCAACAAATCTAAAGTGAATATGAAACACTAGTATTAATGCACTTACCAGTATCTGTGGTCAACTACGGCCTGAAGAATGATAGAATGCCACCCCTTGCGGTTGTAGTAGTCCGCATGGTTGTCATGGGGGGCAATGATGGGGATGTGGGTCCCATCTATGGCACCACCACACTGTGGATATCCACGTCTCAGGAAGCCTTGGACAGTATCATCTAGACCAGTGATTTTCAACCTTTTTACCTTGTGGCACACTAAATACGATTTCAAAATTGCCAAGGCACACCATGAGATCCCCACAGGGCAAAACACATTGGCCCCCACAGAAAAAAAAAATCTATTGGCCCCCATATAAAAAACAAACACACTGGTAACAAACTAAAATACATTGGCCCTTTACATGAAAAGTAGAGACCAATAAATAGCAGTTGAACTGGTGATTGCTGTAAACTGGTTTGGGCATCTCTAGATCTGGGGGCACACTTGAGAACAGCTCAAGGCACACTAGTGTGCCACGGCACAGTGGTTGAAAAACACTGATCTAGACGCTGTCCTTCCGGCAAGCAGATGAAGCGCTGGTACAGGGTATCCACAAATGCCTGTGTGACCTGATAGATTATCTTGCAGACTGTACCAATCCCAACTCCAAATAAACAGGATACGGTGCGGTACTCTCTGGGGGTGGCATACCACCAAATGGCAATGGCTAATCGCCTATTTGGGGCAATAGGCTGCCGGTAGTTTGTGGTCTGCATCATCAGGGCTGGTGCCAATAAATCTAATATGTAATTAAATGTGGCACGAGACATACGAAAATGGGTTATCCACTGCTCCTCCTCAAAAGCTTCCACAGTGTGCATGAAAGCCTCTCCATGGCGCCGTTCTCTGACCCACATCCTCCGATC
This sequence comes from Crinia signifera, assembly GCF_055691185.1. Taxonomy (NCBI): domain Eukaryota; kingdom Metazoa; phylum Chordata; class Amphibia; order Anura; family Myobatrachidae; genus Crinia; species Crinia signifera. Next base: position 193,728,241 of record NC_139221.1, read on the forward strand.
TCTCATGCTGCTCATTCGCATTATGGATGTGACGCTGGATGTTATCAGTGCCCTCCTTCTGCGCAAATATTGGTGTTGAGATCTGTCCCTCTCAGCCAAGAACTGGGATCTCCTCCTTGCACTACTGAGAAGGTGACACAGCATGAGGTGCTGTGTCAAGCTCTCCATAGATGTATAAAACATCAAAAAGTTGAAAACACAAAGAAAATCAGGATCACACATATGTGCTCTCTCTGCCATCATTGCTGCAATGCTGAGAGCTGGCCTCACCCCTCCCTTTTGTTAACTTTTGTGACCTCATCTTTATCAGACCTTAAATAGCCATTTTTAATGACATCCACAAGGAAAGGCAGGGCTGACCCAGGTCCAGTGTAAACGGTGCAGACCCAGGTCCGACCCAGGTCGAAGTGCTGTGTAAATGTGGTATAAAGCAGGGTCAGATCTTGAAAACTCCAGTGTTCAAAGACCAGGGTCCGACCAGGGTTTTTGGTGTAAAAGGGGTATAACAATTGGTCTATGATCTTTCTGCATGCAGGAAAGATCATCAACCTCTAACAATGACCAGCAGGTATGCGCATAGACATCTATATCATTCATTCACACGGAACGATTTGAGTGATTGCTCGTTTCAGTTGGTTGTGAACACCAAGATCTTTTGACAAATCTATCTCTGTGTACGCACCCTAACTCTCTTTGCACATGTTATATCTGCCCCCCTGCAGTGCACATGATTTTGTCCATTTAAAAAAAGGAATTTGTGAGTGAACCAGAATAAGGGCCCAAATGTATCATATGTGGTAGATTGCCGCTATGCTTGCATAAACCTTAAATTACTCAAACATTCCCTCCCCCATCTTTCTCCCTTTTTCTTTCTTTCCCTTTCTCTCCCCTCCATTTTCCTGCTTTACTTTTTCCCTACCTTTGTTAAATATTATATTAGATGTTTTATGTAGAGCAGATTACATTTTTGAATGACCATTCGATGCAGGCTGGTTTGATCTTTTATTTATTGACTGCCGTATACTCACCAATAACACTGACATATTGGGGGAAATTTACTAATATGAAAAACCTAGTTTTTCGTATTAGTATTTTTCCTACGACTGTTTCAGCTGTATGCACAGTCGTGTTCCGGAGGAGAATTTAAAAAGCAGTCATATACGACTGCTTTGTAGCCCTCCGATGTCGTACTAATTCGTATTAGCTGACCATATAGTCAGATCCGTGCAGGCTGCAAGGTGTAAAAAAAAAAATAGAATAAATAAATAAATAAATAAAAAAACAGCGTGGGGTCACCCCCACAGCCGTAACCAGCACCAGGCTGAAGGAGCCGGGGCCGGTAATAAAAAATCAGGGAACCCGACAAATAGGGTTTCCCCGATTTTTTACAACCAGCCCCATGCTCCAGGTCCGGGGCTGGTTCCCAAAATACGGGGGACAAAATGACTAGTGGTCCCCCGTATTTTAAGAACCAGCCCCAGGCCAAACCAGCCAGCAGGGTCATGCCACAGCCGGGGGGAGACTTTTTATACAAGTCCCCCCCGGCTAAAGCATTAACCCTACCGACCAGTCAGCCTGGCCAGGGGCCCTGGGGGAGTGGGGACCCCCACCAATAAAGGGGCCCCCCCCTCCAGAACTTACCTGACCAGGCTGAAGCCTGGTGCTGTCCTCGATGCCCCTGGGCGGTGGGCATCGAGCTGATACTGGTGTAAAAAAAATAGATGAAAAAACTATTGCTTTAAACTGTGGAACTATGAGTCCCAGCAAGCCTCCCCCGCAAGCTGGGACTTGGAGAACCACAAGTCCCAGCCTGCGGGGCATTAAAGGGCCCGCTGGGTCTTGTAGTTCCACAGTAAAAAAAATAGTTAAATAAATACACACTGACACACTAGAAAAATAAAACTTTAATACATACATTACACACATACAGATGGAGTACGGCTCATCCTGGCAGGGGATGGCGCTGGCGATGCCAGCCGCCATCCCCTGCCAGCACCATATCGATGGCGAGAAGGGGACGCACGTGCACGAGAGGCACGCGCGTCCCCTTCCGACGGCGCTTCCATCCGTTCCCCCGGGTCCCCGCCGGCTTGCCGGCGGTAACCCGGGGTCCCCGCCGCCTGCCCGCACCCTCCCTAACCCTCCCTAACCCTGTGCGTCTCCCTGAGGCGGAGATCTCAGTATGTTCGCTGGCGAGGCTGCTGGCGGGTCGCCAGCGGGGACGTTCTGGCGATCCGCCAGCAAGGATGGCTTGTACTCCATCTGTACTGATACTTACCTATTTTGATCCCGTAGGTAGGTCCCAGGGTCCGGTGGCTTGGTTCCGGGGCTGGTCCGGGTCCGGGGCTCCAGGGCTGAAGAGTCCGGGGTCCAGGATCCGTAGTAATCCAAAGGGGTACCTGTGGAAGGAAATCCTACTCACCTGGTCCTCTGGCGACCACCCCGGCATCTTCTGTTCAAGTCGCGCTGCTCCCGGCTGCTGGGACCCGCTCCGCTGGACACTGGAGACTGAGACGCAGAGATCCTTCATCCTCTGCGTCTCTACTCAGAACGATTTCTGGCCAATCAGGAGCCGAATGGTGATTCCTGTCGTATCCTATCGATGGTGTAGACATTCGTATTTGTAAATACAAATACGAATGTGCCATCTTTAGGAATACGAATTGCTGTATTTTCAGGATAGTAAATCCCGAAAATACAAATGTGTAAAAAGTAGGTGTATTTCTGCCTACGAATACACCTATTTTTTACGAATTCATATTAGTAAATTTCCCCCATTATGTACTCAATGGCCCCCTCCTCTTAAGGGGCATACACATGGAGCGATTTTGTGCTATTTTATAAGCAATCTGACTAGATTGCTTAGAAAGTACGCACAGATCTCTACGTGTGTATGCCCCGAAATAATAAATATCTCCTGCTAACTAAGGATCTTATTCTAGTTCACTCTTAAAGGCAAATTCCTTCTTAGCTGGACAAAATCATGTGCACTGCAGGGGGGAAAATGTAACATGTGCACAGAGATTTAGCTTTGGGTGAGTTATTTTGTTTCTGTACAGGGAAAATACTGACTGCTTTATTTTTACACTGTAATATAGCTCTCACCTTGAATAAAAACCCCACCCAAATCTAATTCTCTATGCACATCTGCACATCTGCCCCACCTGCAGTGCACATGGTAAGAAGGAATTTGCCTCTAAGAGTGAACTAGAATAAGGCCCTCTCTGTGTGTACAGAATGAGAGATACTGATCGCAATCTCTCATTCTGAGCCACTACCCGGCCTATTTTATCTTAAGCAAAATCACTGCATGTGTATGTGCTCCCCATGGGAGAAGTGGACACCAGGAAATCTCCTACCCTAAATAGCTTAGCAAAATTGCTTAGCACACATCTCTATGTGTGTATGCCCCTTTACTTTACTTTCTTGATGCTCTACATTGTTTCTTTCTTTGTTTTGTATTTGTACTTGTACATCTGTGAAACGCTAATAAAAGCTGTTGATTAAAAATAAATGGCCTGCAGAGAAATAGTCTGATAGACTAATGGGGCGAAATGTAATAGGGAGCGATTTTTTAGACAAAAAAAAAATCGCACCAAATCGCACCTTTAAAAATCGCATTTTTTGCCGCGAATTCGCATATGTAATGAGATGCGAATTTGCGGCAAAAAAATGCGATTTGCAGCGATTTCGGGCGATTTTTAGTCATGAAAATGTGCGCATTTTCAGTCATGAAAATGTGCGCATTTTCATAAATGCGATTTTGTGCTAAAAAAAAAGTTAAAAAAAAAACGGCGTGGGGTCCCCCCTCCTAAGCATAACCAGCCCCGGGCTCATTGAGCCGGACCTGGTTCCAAAAATACGGGGGGACAAAAAGCATAGGGGTCCCCCGTATTTCTGAAACCAGCCCCGGACTCTTGGACCGGTCCTGGTTCCAAAAATACGGGGGACAAAAAATCTGGGGGTCCCCCGTATTTTGAAACCAGCACCGGGCTCCAACAGCCCGCGGTGTCATGCCACAGCCGGGGGACACTTTTTATACAAGGTCCCCCGGCCAAAACATGAGCACCGTGGCTGGTCAGCCTTGGACGGGGTACCTGGAGGAGTGGGGACCCCCCAATAAAGGGGTCCCCCCCCCCAGGCTTCACCCGTCCAGGGCTGAAGCCCGGGGCTGTCACCGGCGTCCGTGGCCAGTGGACGCCGGCCTGATAGGGTTAAATCCATCATACATATCATTACATTGCTTTTTACCGGCGAACTACAAGTGCCAGCAGACCTCCCCCGCATGCTGGGACTTGGAGAACCACAAGTCCCAGCATGCAGGGCATTAATGGGCCCGCTGGGACTTGTAGTCCACCTGTAAAAAGAATGTTTATAAAAAACACACACACAGAGAAGTACAAGTTTATTACACACACACACCTCAATTTTACACCAGCATACTTACCATTCCTGGATCCAGCGCTGGTCTGGCTGCTTCACAGCCGGCTCCCCCCGCACTGACAGGCAGCGGGGAGAACCGGCTTTCTCCGTTGCCTGTCACCGGCTTTCTCCGTAGCTTCTGTAGCTCTGTCCGAGTGCTACAGAGGCTGAGAGCGTGATTGGCTGAGCTACAGTATGCGTCTCCATGGAGACGCATAGCTCAGTCCTGATTGGCTGAGCTATGCGTCTCCATGGAGACGCATACTGTAGCTCAGCCAATCGCGCTCTCAGCCTCTGTAGCACTCGGACAGAGCTACAGAAGCTACGGAGAAAGCCGGTGACAGGCAACGGAGAAAGCCGGTTCTCCCCGCTGCCTGTCAGTGCGGGGGGAGCCGGCTGTGAAGCAGCCAGACCAGCGCTGGATCCAGGAATGGTAAGTATGCTGGTGTAAAATTGAGGTGTGTGTGTGTAATAAACTTGTACTTCTCTGTGTGTGTGTTTTTTATAAACATTCTTTTTACAGGTGGACTACAAGTCCCAGCGGGCCCATTAATGCCCTGCATGCTGGGACTTGTGGTTCTCCAAGTCCCAGCATGCGGGGGAGGTCTGCTGGCACTTGTAGTTCGCCGGTAAAAAGCAATGTAATGATATGTATGATGGATTTAACCCTATCAGGCCGGCGTCCACTGGCCACGGACGCCGGTGACAGCCCCGGGCTTCAGCCCTGGACGGGTGAAGCCTGGGGGGGGGGGACCCCTTTATTGGGGGGGTCCCCACTCCTCCAGGTACCCCGTCCAAGGCTGACCAGCCACGGTGCTCATGTTTTGGCCGGGGGACCTTGTATAAAAAGTGTCCCCCGGCTGTGGCATGACACCGCGGGCTGTTGGAGCCCGGTGCTGGTTTCAAAATACGGGGGACCCCCAGATTTTTTGTCCCCCGTATTTTTGGAACCAGGACCGGTCCAAGAGTCCGGGGCTGGTTTCAGAAATACGGGGGACCCCTATGCTTTTTGTCCCCCCGTATTTTTGGAACCAGGTCCGGCTCAATGAGCCCGGGGCTGGTTATGCTTAGGAGGGGGGACCCCACGCCGTTTTTTTTTTTATAAAAACACTTTTACACATTTTTATTAACAGAACCATGCACAGATCTCAATGATCTGTGCATGGTTCTGTCAAATTCGCCTGTCAGAACCTGGTCTATTTTTTTTGCGATTTTTGGTAACATTGACCAAAAATCGCACCCTATTACATTTGCGAGTTGTATACTTTATAATGGGAAAACATCTGGATGCGAATTGAAATGTGACTAAAAATCGCACTTCTAAAAGTGCGATTTCGCGGTAAAAAGTGCGATTTTTTACCGCGATTTTCAACCTATTAAATGTGCGATTTTCGGAAAATGTGCGATTTCGGCCGTTTTTGACCAAAAATCGCACATGTCTAAAAAATCACACCCTATTACATTTCGCCCATGGTGTGTACACAAGGTGAGATTCCCTTGCTGTTCAACTTAAGATTTGAGTGCTATGCAATCTTTGCTATCTCTGTACTTTTTACATACAATTCATACAATCTGCATTCGATTTTAACTATATAGTCATTGCTGCCCTGTCTATCTGGGTTTCGATTTGAGCACGCATAGGGATTGCAAGGTAGAAAACCTGTGCGATCTGCATACGATCTGCATGCAATTTTGACTATATAGTCAAAATCTAATGTTGAATCTCACCATGTGTACACAGCATAAATGTGGATATGACTGTTGGGAGCATGCTCCTACCCTGACCTTAGAAAGGCTATATTCAGCAGGGTTGGGATGATGGGCCCCAGCAAAGCCCAATAATTTCATGATTAGTGGCTGGATGTCTCTGAGCCTCCGAGGATTCAGCTGGCCAAACTATCCTGGCTAGGTAGGGCCTGGTTGTAGCCCGTTAAAAACCAGGCCATGTGGGTATTAGACCACACAGTGCAAAAACGGGCCCTCCAGACTGACCCCAAAACTTTTGAGGATTTGGCAGTGGTGATTGAGCAACACCTGACCCTTGTGTAATTGAATAAAGCCAGGTCAGGATTTGAGCCAACACTAAAGCCCAGAACCCAGATTCCAGTTGTCTGCCCAAGACAGGGGGAGCCAATGGATGGCAGCAAGGGGAAAGTGGCTCAGCCAATGATCGGCATGGCTGCTTGTAATATACCTCAAGCAGATTTCATCCTGTTTAGTGTACTGCTAAAGCAGGAAGTCTAATAGATCTGGGCAGTAGTTGGTATTGGCAGTGAGCTTACCTTTGTCTCCATCCAAATGTCTCCAAATTTGTTTCCTTCACAAGATGACCAGGTCCTGCCTCCTGTCAGGGTGTTATATATACACATGGCAAATCTGAAGAGCACCCCTGAGTGTACTTACCCCTGACAGTATAAGGCCATTTTTTAAAGGTGGTAGCTGCAGTGACCACCAGACCACCATGCTAATCCTGGGCCATGACATTCCCTTGCTGCAGGAGCTGGTTACATGGCATGACATTAACAAACAGTAAGCAGCTGAGATGTTTTAGGAGTTGGACAACAGAAAATACCAAAGCTTGGCATCAAGGAGAGCTACTACAGCTGCTGAACCACCCCAGGAAACAGAGACTGAGATGTAGTGGAACCCTAGTGGAAAGTATCATTACTGGACTTTGGGTAAGTGATGATAGCAATCTAGTACATGCCTTTGAAACTGTGAAAGTGGTTAAAAAGGTAAGGTGGTTGCTGCTTTGCCACCAGAGGTTGTACCATATTTTGTGTTGAAAAAGGATTTGTTATATTGTGTTATCACTTCACAGGGGAAAAGAATACTATAGTTTTTAGTTCCCCAAAAACTCAAGCAGCTGCATATGGATCTTTATGGTGGCAAATTTAGGGGAGGATAAAACTCTCCAATGCATCCAGTTGAGTATCTTTTGGACAGGCATCTTTGCCACAGTTAAGAGGTATTGTCAGGAATGCCCACTGTGTGAGAAGACGGCACCTCAGCCAGAGTTTAGGGCTCCCCTGGTACGCCTCTGTATTATTTCCATCTTTTGAGAATGGATATGATAGGGCCAGTGAAAAAATCTGCTCCGGGGTATCAATACATACTTGTGGTAGTGGACTATGTCACCTGCCAGAGGCTATACCACTGTGTCATATGAAATCTGACACTATTACCAGAGAGTTAGTAGACCTGTATAACAGCCTGGGAATACCGAAGGTATTCTGGACCAAGGTACCTCTTTTGTTTCTAAACTAATGAAACACTTATGCCGGTGGTTAAAAGTTAACATGATTACCAACTCAGTGTACCACTCATAAACAGATGGCCTGGTAGAAAGGTTTAATCAGAACCTTAAACAAATTATAATGATGGCAGTGTTTCAAGATAAGCGAGACATTTACTCCTACAGTACCTTATTTGATGTTTGAAGTTAGAGAAGTAATCCTCTACAGGGTTTAGTCCCTTTGAGCTCCTTTTTGGGAGACAACCCAATTCTGGATCCATAAAAAGAAGGGAGGGAATAACAAACATGTAAGGAACCTAACATTGTTCAGTTTGTGTCTCAACTGTATGGCCGTTTAAGGCAGATTGTGCCACTCATAAACGAACACATGGAAAGGGCCCAACAACATCTGAAACAAAAGTTATGATGTCGCTGCAATCAACTGGTCCTTTAATTTGGGAGACAAGGTGCTAGCACATACTACAGAAAGTATGATGTATGTTCAATGGCAGGGCCCTTATGAGATCATAGAGGCTGTGGAACCAGTCAATTACAAGGTTTGACAGGAGGGTAGAAGGAGGAAGGTATAAGTCTACCATATAAACCTGTTAAAACCTTGGAAGAAAAGTGCCAGTCAGCCCTCTTTTGCAGCAAAAAAAAGTTCCAGAATGCCAGGTACCCATTGAAGTCCTGGACAGAAACAGGAAGTGGTGAATTTGGTGGTGCAGTACCAAGGTGTGTTTTCTGCCATTCTGGGAAAGACACAGATCATTCAGCATGATTTTGTGACTCCAACTGGGGTGGTCATTAAACTAAGTCCCCCGGGCTGATGAGTTGGTAGAAAATTTAGCCAAGATTCAGTATCTTACCCTTTATTTGACAAATGATGTTGCCAGATTCCTTTGACAGAAGCTTCTAAGGCAAAACAGCCTTCATTACCCCAGAGGGCTTATTTCAGTAGAAAATGTTGCGACTTGGCTTTCATTGTGCCCCAGCAACCTTCCAGGGAGCTATGAATAAGTTGCAGTCCCACAGGGAATTTGCAGCAAAATATTTAGACAACATTGTTATTTTTAGCTCTGACTGGGAATCACACCTACCAAAGGTAGAGGTCATCATAAAGTTTCTATGGGCACACGTGTTTGCCGCCAACTCCTAAATATGTGCGAATGGTATGGTGGAAGCCAAGTATTTGGGGTACATTGTGGGCAGAGGACAGGTTAAACCTCAGCCTAGTAAGGTAGATGCTGTTCTCACATGGTCTAAACCTAAATCTAAGTCATAAATTAGGACATTTCTTGGTCTGATGGGATACTACTGCAGGTTCATAGGACGTTTGGCACTAGAGCGGCTCCACTAACCAAATGTCTAAAAAAAAGTCCCCGGACAAAATAATGTGGTCTAGACCAGTGGAAACTGCTTTTCAGGATTTAAGATGAGCTTTTTGTATAGAGCCTGCTTTGCAAGCTCATGATTTTACAAAACAATTTGTGTTACAAATGGATGCCTCTAGGACAGACTTAGGTTTGTAGGTACCGATCCTCCAAGCAACCCTATGGTGAACCTAGGGGAGGAGGAAGAGGGCCAGGTGGGTGAGCCACTGAAAAGAGGTGGAGGGCTGTGTACCATGTACGGATGACACAACTAGAGGTGGGCCAGGTGGAGGGCTTGCTGAATAGTTGTTGATTGTTTGAGGGTGGTTGAAGCTAAGGTTGGGGGGGGGGGCAGGTATGTGGCAGGGACAGCATACTTCGACCTTAAGATAATGTGGAGGATCCAGTCCAGGTTTTAGAGCAGTAGCAGCAGTGAAACTGATGTTATCAGAGTTGGGCCATACTTGCCTACTTTTGAAAATTAGTCTCAGGGAGATTATAGTTGGAAATATAATTTTGCACAGCGCCCCATTCAGGGGGCATGTCATGCTTCACTTAAAGGGCTGTCTAGTTCCATATATGGAGAGATTGTGAAATGAGATTGTGAACGTGGCACCTAAAAGCGTGGGTGTGTACTGCTACATCTGAGAGGAATCTTGTAAAAGTATTTGTATCCAAATGTAGATGAGCCGCCCCCACAGCAGTTAGTAAGATCTATTATAATTGCTAAAGTGCTGGGAAATGGCGCAGATGATTCAATGTAAATGTATCTCTCATTCCTTTTTTCTCCAAAAAATGTAATGTGGGCTAGGTGAAATGAGGGAGATTGCTAGACTAATGAGGGAGAGAGGGAGATGCTGTTATTTCAGGGAGTCTCCTGCAGAATGCAGGAGGGGAGGTAATTATGAGTTGGGCCGATTAGCTGCCCATGTGCTCTTCTGATATAAAGTTTTCCAGGGCAGAGGGTCATAGCTCTTGATGGTGGAATATCTGCCCAACTGATAGGCCAGGATGTGGGCTACGGTAGGGACCACTGGAGCCTTTTGAAGAGTTTGCACTATTCTTTAACTGCAATACTGTAATCTTCCTTGCTTATGCTGATTACCTGGTAAGCTGAAGACCAAAACTCCATCTTATCAAGTGTATGTGATTTCTTGTCACAATTGTTATTATGGTTAAAATGTCAACTTCATAAATGTCGACATGGTGGAATGGGCAAGAACAGCATTAGTTTTAGACTTAGGTTTTCAATTTAGGTGTTAAGGTTATTAATAGGGGTTAGGGTTTGCATCATCAGTGTTGATATGCTCAGTGTCAGTTGAGTGAATGTTGACATGATGAACAGTGTATACATGCAGTGCTGACATTATGATCATGTCGACATTCTCATGAGAACGGTCTGAAATTTCCACATACAGTAACTGACCACTGCTCACATAATATATCGAACCACTCACTGAATATCACAAGACTAATAATATTTCATACTTTTGGCATAGATTACAGAAAATATGCACTGTATAAATTACACAAAATAATTAAAGACCCATGGCACTGCATATTGCAAACTGTTTTAATATATCTTTTTATGGAATTTATGCCAATGTTTTTGGTGTAAGTTTTATTCAACTATACGAGAGACCCTGTATTAGCATGCAGTATTAGTACGCAAGGACACATGCAGGTACGATATTTGTGTTTTTGGTGCCATCTGCTGGCTGAAAATACTCAATATCCCTCCAACCATCGTGAACAAAAGAAAAATGCATTGATATTTCTCATTGGAGGGATTCCAAATAAATGTGCTATTTAATAGCTCCCATACTGATGGGGAAATGTACTATGAATGGGAATACGGCTATTTACAAAGCTGCCATATTCTCCGGATTCACATTTTCCTATAGTGTAGTGATTCGTATTTGGCTGCGGAGTCTCCCTGCAGCCAAATCCAGACGAACATGAAGCAACGCACAGATCGGTCAGATTTGTGTGATGCTTCTATGTGTTAAAATAATTAAAAATTAAAATATAAATAATAATTGGTGTGGGGTCCGCCACGAGCATAACCAGCCTCGGGCTCATTGAGCCGGTCCTGGTTTACAGAAATACAGGGGGGAAATCAAATTGGGTCCCCCTGTAGTTCTTTATCCAGCAGCAGGCTTTTGGCCTGGTCTTGATTCCCAGAATACTTACTATATTTCAGAAACCAGTACCAGGCTCCAACAGCCAGCAGTACCATGCCACATCCTGGGGAAACTATTTATATTAGTTCCCCTGGCCGAAACATGACAACCTGGTTGGTCAGCCTGGGCTGGGTACCTGGGGGAGTGGGGACCTCTCCAATAAAGCCCCCCCCCCCCCCCCCCTCCAGGGAACCCCAGGCTGATGGTGAAAAAGTGTAAATAATAAAAGTTAAAAATAGATAGAGGTCTCTCGAAGAACTACAGGCCCCTTGGAAGTCCCATCATTGAGGGCTTTTATGGGCCCGCTGGGACTTGTAATCCTACTACAGAACCAATACCCAAAGAACATACACAAACACTGATTAAAGTAAAACTTTATTAAACCCCACATACATCCATACTCAATGGCGTAGCTATGGGGCCGGAGCCCCCGCGGCGGCTGGGAGGAGCCAGCACCGCAGGGGTCTGTGGGGCACTGGGTGCACAGGCTAAGCTGCTGTTGCAGCAAGGAGCCCCAAGCTGGCGGTGCGCGATGTGCTCGGCGGCTGAGCGCTCCACTGGTAAACACACAGGATCTCCTTCCACTGCTGCAGCTTTTAGCAGCTATGGCGCGCCTCCAGCGGCAGCAGGACCCTTTCAAATGCAGCGCTGGCTCATGAGCTCAATCAGAGCCACCGCCCGGCATCCGCTCTGATTGGCTCCCGGGCTGTGAGCTCTGATTTGCTAACAAATCAGAGCCGGAGACAATGGGCCTTATTCTAGTTTGCTCTTTCTGACAAAATCCTTCTTAGATGGACAAAACCATGTGCACTGCACATGTGCAGAGAGAATTAGATTTGGGTGAGTTATTTTGGGGGAAATTTACTAATATGAATTCGTAAAAAATAGGTGTATTCGTAGGCAGAAATACACCTGTTTTTTACACATTTGTATTTTTGGGATTTACTATCCCAAAAATACAGCAATTCGTATTCCTAAAGATGGGACATTCGTATTTGTATTTACAAATACGAATGTCTAAACCATCGATAGAATACGACAGGAATCACCATTCAAAAGAATAGTGGTTCCTGATTTACTAAGCAGCCGTATTGATAATACGGCTCCTAATTGGTGTAAAACAGGCACGAAAATACGACAGGAAAATACACCTTGATTGACCTGTCGTATTTGCTTTAAGCCTGCACGGATCAGTCAGATCCGTGCAGGCTTTAGTGTAAAAAAACCAGAAAAATAAATAAATAAAAAAAAAACAGCGTGGGGTCCCCCCCACAGCCGTAACCAGCACCAGGCTGAAAGAGCCAGGCCGGTAATTAAAAATCAGGGAACCCGACAAATAGGGGTTCCCCGATTTTTAACAACCAGCCCCAGGCTCCAGGTCCGGGGCTTATTCCCAAAATGTACGGGGGACAAAATGACTAGGGGTCCCCCGTATTTTAAGAACCAGCCCCAGGCCAAACCAGCCAGCAGCGTAATGCCACAGCCGGGGGGAGACTTTTTATACAAGTCCCCCCGGCCAAAGCATTCAGCCCTCTGACCAGTCAGACCTGCCAGGGGCCCTGGGGGGACTTACCTGACCAGGCTGAAGCCTGGTGCTGTCCCCGGTGGCCCTGTGCGGTGGCCACCGGGCTGATCTTGGTGTAAAAAAAAAGATGAATAAACTGTTGTTTTAAACTGTGGAACTATGAGTCCCAGCAAGCCTCCCCCGCAAGCTGGGACTTGGAGAACCACAAGTCCCAGCCTGCGGGGCATTAAAGGGCCCGCTGGGTCTTGTAGTTCCACAGTAAAAAAAATAGTTAAATAAATACACACTGACACCTGAAAAATAAAAGTTTAATACATACATTATACACACACTGATACTTACCTATCTTGATCCCGTAGGTAGGTCCCAGAGTCTTGATCCGGTGCCTTGTCCTGGTTATGGATCCATGTCTGCATTCTTCTGTATATCGATCTTCATGTCGGCGTCCGGGGTCCGAAGAAATCCATGGTGGACCTGTGGAAGGAAATCCTACTCACCCAGGTCCTCCATGGAAGTTCTTCTGGCTTGATCCACAGTAGTCCAGGGCTTCTTCCTTCTTCTTCAAGCTGCCGGCGACTCCGGCAGCTCCCCGCTGCGGACTGAGAGGCGCAGAGATGTTTCCTCCTCTGCGCCTCTACTCAGAATGATTTCTGGCCAATCAGGAGCCGACTTTCTTGTCTCCTGATTGGCCGCTAGGCGGCCAATAGAAATACTGAAAAGAGGCGGCAGAGATGTTTCATGTTCAGCGCCTCTTCTCAGTATGATTTCTATTGGCTGCCTAGCGGCCAATCAGGAGCCAAGAAAGTCAGCTCCTGATTGGCCAGAAATCATTCTGAGTAGAGGCGCAGAGGAGGAAACATCCCTGCGCCTCTCAGTCCGCAGCGGGGAGCTGCCGGAGTCGCCGGCAGCTTGAAGAAGAAGGAAGAAGATGGAAGAAGAAGGAAGAAGCCCTGGACTACTGCGGATCAAGCCAGAAGAACTTCCATGGAGGACCTGGGTGAGTAGGATTTCCTTCCACAGGTCCACCATGGATTTCTTCGGACCCCGGACCGGACGCCGACATGAAGATTGACATGCAGAAGAATGCCGACATGGATCTGGAACCAGGACAAGGCACCGGATCAAGACTCTGGGACCTACCTACGGGATCAAGATAGGTAAGTATCAGTGTGTGTGTAATGTATGTATTAAACTTTTATTTTTCAGGTGTCAGTGTGTATAAATCCTATCTAGGCATTGGGAAATCTTGCTCAAAGATCACATTCTGGGTCCACATCTTCCTTCCAAACCTGACATTATTTTCAGGCGTGCGACGAACTTAAAAAACATCATGGCTCCTAGCCAACTGAAGTTGAAAAAGAAAACAACCACTAACACCGGCCTGTTTCTATCAAACAGCAACAGATGTATTCCTTGTAAAAATTGCATCTGCTGCAAGTTCATAGAAAAAGCCCCTTTTAAATGCGTGATTGACAAAAAGGTACACTCTTTAAACCACCAAGCTACATGCAATTCGACCTATGTTATATATAGGGTCACCTGTGGTTGCGGATACATCTACATTGGAAAAAACAAAAGACAAGCGAAAATCAGGATACAGGAACATATCCGAAACATTAAAAATAAGATCATCTCCCACAGTCTTCCGAGGCACTTTCAAGAAACACATGATTCGAAAGTCGATATTAACACTTTTAGCTTCACCATACTGGAAGTTGTGGAACCAAATCCTAGAGGAGGCGATAGAGACCTGAAACTTTCCAAACGAGAAACATTTTGGATATATACACTGAATGCCTTGTCTCCAAGTGGTCTCAACGAGAATGTTGATATCGTGTCCTTTTTGAACCACTAAGAAATACCCCACATATACGATACCAGCCATTCCATCCCACCATTTAGCCATTGGGGCCAATTCTATATATTTTTTCTTTTCTTCCTCATTACCTTCGTACTCAAACTCATTCTTGTGGCTATCTCATTATGTATCACTTTCCCTATATTTGGGTTATGAAATTCACTAGTACCTGTCCTTTAACTATTCCCCACTACTTTATTATTATATTACTACTTTACTATATGTACTAGCACACCTATTTTGAATATGCAACATATTGTAGCATATAACTCTACATTTCTCTTTATTATCACGCCGTGATTTTCTTCATTATCTTTATCATCACACTGCAATTTACATATATTTTTATTGATATTACTGTTAATGCTAACCATTGTAAAATCCGGTGTATCATATATAGTAATCCTTTAGTTTATCTCTCAATTGTCCCCATTTTTTTGAGTGCAATGAGAGTTTTTTTTATAGATTATCTGTGCTAATAGAACACCCCGTTTTTTTCATGATGCACTTACTCATCCTATTAGTGTACTTGTTATGCACTTATATAGTGCATATATTTTTTCTCCTATGTCACCACTCTCACTACTATTTGTCAACATTCCCACATAGTCGTTTGTGAGTACAATGAGAGTCTTTCTTATAGATTATCTATGCTAATAGAATATCCCTTTTTTTTCATGATGCACTTCCTCATCCCTATAGTGTACTTGTTATGCACCTATTAGTGTATAATTTTTCTCCCATGTCACCATTCTTACATACTAGTAGTCAATATTCCTATATACACGTTTGTGACATATAGCAATGGCATCCACCTCCATGTCTGTATGCCCCCCATACCCATAGTTTATCATACATAGCTGTCATCATTTCGCTCCACTCATATATAGTTATTGGAACGCAATATGTCATCCAGGAATGCAGAATCAGCACATTGTAGATGGAACGCATGCAGTCACGTGTATTATCACGTGATGCGCCCATCTTCACTCAGTGTGTGTCGGTGGAACGCATAGCCAGCCTCTAGGGCTGCTGTAGAGCTGATGAAACGCATGCTGACACATACAGCATCACGTGACCTGCGTCACATCATCCTGTCTTCCAGGCAGGAAACGGAAGCCACCGCTGTTATGGTGGAACGCATAATTGGAACGCAAACGGCGTTCAGTGTATTGTAACCCTATTTATCTTCACATCAGATACTACCCGCCGTGAGAGGTATTTAGGCGCCCTATACTCTCACTCTCCCCTTCTGCATTGGGCATTTTAATATAGCCGGTATCCCCGTTTTTGCTAGTTTTTCCGCACATTCACTTCCGGAAGTGATGTCACATATGCCACAGCATATAAACAGGCACCAATCACCCAGCAACATATTGGACGTTGCTGATGCTCTCATTGTTACTTCTGTGCAGGTAGGATACATTATGATACACCAGATTATGTCTATCCATATCTGTTACATAATTTGTGTTCTACATTTGTAACTACTGCTACTTGCAGCCTTAACATGTATCTTTATAGCTGTAATTGTTGCAACTGACAACCTGTTTACTCTGTGTATTTTATGCTAAGCTGACTATACTGTGTGCATATATAATGTATCTTTATAGCTGTAACCTTCACAACTGATAACCCGTGTACCCAGTGCATTTACTGCTAAGCTGGCCACA
Source organism: Crinia signifera (assembly GCF_055691185.1). Taxonomy (NCBI): domain Eukaryota; kingdom Metazoa; phylum Chordata; class Amphibia; order Anura; family Myobatrachidae; genus Crinia; species Crinia signifera. The sequence continues at coordinate 193,744,510 of NC_139221.1, forward strand.
CTGTGTATATGGAAAATTTCTCACATTTAATACTAATTAGATGACTATCTACCATACACACTAGGCGATTCCTAATCTGTGTAAAGCTTATATAGAGGCCAGTTAGAGATATCTGTGGAAAATTTCTCACATTTAACACTAATTAGATGACTACTTACCATACACACTAGGCGATTCATAATCTGTGTAAAGTTTATATAGAGGCCAGTTAGGGATATTCAGCATTTAAATATGGACCCTATAATTATGGTTTGGATATTTCTCCTTTGTATAACCATTGTTGCAAAAAGCCACCATACAAGTGTCTTTACAGCAACGTCTCTTTGTGCGGACATAGTTCCACCTTCACCATCTTGTCTACCCATAGATAACACCTGGAAGGTAATGTCCATCTTTTTTTTTTAAAATTTGACCGACATTCATATAGAAGTATTAGAATATAGATGAGTGTTTATTTTCTTACTTCAGAAATTAAGGTCCTCGTTTGACCCTGTAGAACGTTCATTCAGTCCAGTCCATATAACTTCTACCATACGGCAAGTGCTGATTTAACTATCCTTTGAAGGTAATATCTCCTCGCTTCAACTAATGACTTTGAGATCACTAACTATCTAGCTATATAAATATTTTGTATTAAAATCCACCCTCCATCTAACAGATTCTCTACACCTAGAAGAATATGGGACTAACAACCGTCTCATCCCATATGGATCTGTAAAACTTCCAATCCAGTTGTAACACCTACTAAAGGTATATGTTTCCTTGGGTATATGTTTCCTTAGGAAAACATTTCCAAAATCTGTCATCAAATATTCTTTATCCTATAAACGTACTCCCCTCCTTCCCAATCCATGTTATACCACTATTGTCTTTTGATCTTTTAGATTGCGACCTCTATCATATAATTGAGTTCCATCATATAATTTGGAAAATATTTGAGTCATCTTAAAAACCCCTGATGAAGTCTTTCTAAAGACGAAACGCGTTGGGTTGTTACCGTCTTCAAAAGAACTGAGACACCACACAATTTTTTATAAACGTTTTAATAAAATGTCAACTTTTTAAAAAAATGTTTTGATCATTTGTTTATCTGATATATCTAATATACTGCACTTAAGGTGGTGGAAACCTCTGGCGCTCTCTATTCATTCTACTATCCATACCTATTTGTCTCCCACTAACAGGGGGGTCTTTTTAGAGCAGCAGCCTTCTGTGTGCGCGACTAGAGTCACTCCTAGTTGTGTATTTTCCCTTATCTGTTAGGACCCGTAGTTGCAGCCACCCATCAACATGCCATTGTTTAACGATCGCACTAGAGGATCAACAAAAGTAAAAAACATATTCACGGAGGAGGAGTACGTTTTTGCATCGGAGGAGGAGGACTACTATGAGTACCTTAACACAGCCGAAAAATTAACAAGTAAAGAGCTGAGGAACTGGTACGACATCATAACACTAGAGAAATACCTTGAGGTAAAACGTGTCCCTAGAGGACTTAGACTCAATAAAACACCAACTATGGCTAATAGTAATGAGACTTTTACAAACAACTGGTACGCAACCTTAGAGGAATGCTCTATGAAATTACTAAACCTTTTGGTCAACGAAAGGAAAAAAGAATCAGTTAAATTAGAGGAAGAAATTAACAAACTAGAAAAATTGATGGAAAAATTCTCCGACAGTGAAGAGTTTAAACGCGATACAGCGGACTTACAACAGAAACTTGACAAACTTGAAAACGACATAATCGCACGAAAACAGAGGAAATTCCAGCGAGATAAAAATGATTATGCAAATGGACAGGTCTTCAACTGGTCTAGAGAAAATAGAAATAAAAAGGAATTCCATTATAATGGGAACCAAAAAAGGGGACCCTATCGTAATAGATTTAATTCTAGAAATCAAGTAGAAGCCCGCTGGCAACAACCAGTTTTCAGAAATGACAGAAGATTCGAGTCACCACATAGAAGAGCAAGGCGTAACCATTCTGATTACAGAAAAAACTCATATACTGTAGAGCACCTTTCCAACAAGATGGGTACAAGAAGCGGTATAACGATAGAGAAGAATATACCCACAGAGACAGATTTAGAAATTTTGATAAACAGGAAGAAAGAACTTGGAGACAGAGGAGTAGCTCCCCGGAAAGACGCTCCGCGAACCCTAACAGTCATTTTTTAGAAAAACGAAGAGATTTCACTTTCCTTCACAAAGAAGAGACCCTACGCAACAGACTGGACTCACCACAAGGCACAAAAAGAGTACTACATGGAGGGGAAGAGGATGTAGAGGAGGAAAGAAGAAGTCCAAAGAAAAGAAAACCCCTATTTCAGAACAGACAACAGGAGTCATCAACCTCTCTGAAAGGGAGCTGTGCCCAGCACAGACCTCCTTACTAAATAAAGGTTTAAAATTTTCCCCTGATGGCCATGTGAATAAGTTTGACTTATTCATTGACTTAAATAAATTCATAAGAAATTTAACCTTACAACGACACTTCCTCAAGAATCCTCTACCATTCAGAGATGAAAGTACTAAGCCTAGAGTGGCCAACCACTCCAAATTCTACCCGGTAGAATCTAAAGGTAGCCACATTGATATATTTTATGAATGATGAATTTATTTGGTGAATGATGACTTTCGTAAAATCAAAGTCTGGGACCACAAGAATCAAGGAAATTTAAAACCACAAGAGAAAAAAGCCATAAAAATCCTGAAAGATGATAAGACCCTCGTGATTCGAAATGCAGATAAAGGTGGAGCTGTAGTAATACAATCTACTACTGATTATCTGAAGGAGGCAGACAACTTATTGCAGGATGGTGAAACATACATCGAACTCAAAGGAGACCCTACCCTACAATTACAGGAAGAACTACACATTCTATTATCAGAGGCGAGAAAAAAATCCTTGATTGGAAAAGAAGAATTTGAATACCTATATATGAAACATCCAGTCATCCCAATCTTTTACCATATGCCCAAAGTACACAATAACAGACAACAACCACCCAGAAGACCCATTGTTGCTGGGATACAATCCCTTAGTTGCAATCTGTCGCATTTTATCGACATGGTATTACAACCGTATGTCCTTATGAACACTTCGCATCTCAAGGATTCCACCAACCTCTTGAATGATCTGAAGAACTTCCAATGGGAAGAAAACTACTGTGTGATCACCATAGATGTCCAAGCTCTATACTCCTCAATACCACACAACAAAGGCGTTGAAGCAGTCAAATATATGCTCTCCAAAGTTCCAGACAAAACGGAAGAAGAAATTACCTTCATATTGGCCAGTATCAATTTCATCCTTTCCCACAACTATTTTGAATTTAACAGTAAATTCTTTCTCCAAAAAACCGGCACGGCAATGGGGACTAAATTTGCTCCGTCATATGCAAACTTGCTAATGGGAATGTGGGAGGAGCTGCACATTTACCCATCTGACTTCACCTAGCACATTTTGTTTTACAAAAGATATATCGACAACTTGATTTTTGTGTGAGATGGAGATGATGCCAGTATTGAAAAGTTCACACACTACATACAGGTGAACGACTTTAATTTAAAATTCACCCATAAGTATGACCGACAAAGCATTGAATATCTTGATCTGGTACTAACTGGACACCCGGGTGAACTAATATCCACAAAAACATACTTCAAGGAAGTTGATTGTAATAGCTTCATTCCGTATGACAGTTGCCACCTGCCTAACTGGAAAAACAGCATACCATATTCCCAGTTCATCCGGTTGAGGAGGAATTGTAGTAAAGAAGAAGACTTCTGTGCACAGTCCTCATCTCTCTCTCAGAGATTTATAGAAAAAGGGTATGATGCAGGAAAAATTGAGGAAGCCAGAGCAAAGGCACTGAATACCATCAGAGAAGACACCTTACTTCCATCCAGCAGCAAGAAGAAAGAACCCAAAAACCATGGAAGATGCTTCGCAACACAGTACAATAAAGAAAACCATCAGATTAAAAAAATCCTATCTAGGCATTGGGACATCTTGCTCAAAGATCACATTCTGGGTCCACATCTTCCTTCCAAACCTGACATTATTTTCAGGCGTGCGACGAACTTAAAAAACATCATGGCTCCTAGCCAACTGAAGTTGAAAAAGAAAACAACCACTAACACCGGCCTGTTTCTATCAAACAGCAACAGATGTATTCCGTGTAAAAAATGCATCTGCTGCAAGTTCATAGAAAAAGCCCCTTTTAAATGCGTGATTGACAAAAAGGTACACTCTTTAAAGCACCAAGCTACATGCAATTCGACCTATGTTATATATAGGGTCACCTGTGGTTGCGGATACATCTACATTGGAAAAACCAAAAGACAAGGGAAAACCAGGATACAGGAACATATCCGAAACATTAAAAATAAGATCATCTCCCACAGTCTTCCGAGGCACTTTCAAGAAACACATGATTCGAAAGTCGATATTAACACTTTTAGCTTCACCATACTGGAAGTTGTGGAACCAAATCCTAGAGGAGGCGGTAGAGACCTGAAACTTTCCAAACGAGAAACATTTTGGATATATACACTGAATGCCTTGTCTCAACGAGAATGTTGATATTGTGTCCTTTTTGAACCACTAAAAAATACCCCACATATACGATACCAGCCATTCCATCCCACCATTTAGCCATTGGGGCCAATTCTATATATTTTTTCTTCCTCATTACCTTCGTACTCAAACTCATTCTTGTGGCTATCTCATTATGTATCACTTTCCCTATATTTGGGTTATGAAATTCACTAGTACCTCTCCTTTAACTATTCCCCACTACTTTATTATTATATTACTACTTTACTATATGTACTAGCACACCTATTTTGAATATGCAACATATTGTAGCATATAACTCTACATTTCTCTTTATTATCACACCGTGATTTTCTTCATTATCTTTATCATCACGCTGCAATTTACATATATTTTTATTGATATTACTGTTAATGCTAACCATTGTAAAATCCGGTGTATCATATATAGTAATCCTTTAGTTTATCTCTCAATTGTCCCCATTTTTTTGAGTGCAATGAGAGTTTTTTTTATAGATTATCTGTGCTAATAGAACACCCCGTTTTTTTCATGATGCACTTACTCATCCTATTAGTGTACTTGTTATGCACTTATATAGTGCATATATTTTTTCTCCTATGTCACCACTCTCACTACTATTTGTCAACATTCCCACATAGTCGTTTGTGAGTACAATGAGAGTCTTTCTTATAGATTATCTATGCTAATAGAATATCCCTTTTTTTCATGATGCACTTCCTCATCCCTATAGTGTACTTGTTATGCACCTATTAGTGTATAATTTTTCTCCCATGTCACCATTCTTACATACTAGTAGTCAATATTCCTATATACACGTTTGTGACATATAGCAATGGCATCCACCTCCATGTCTGTATGCCCCCCATACCCATAGTTTATCATACATAGCTGTCATCATTTCGCTCCACTCATATATAGTTATTGGAACGCAATATGTCATCCAGGAATGCGGAATCAGCACATTGTAGATGGAACGCATGCAGTCACGTGTATTATCACGTGATGCGCCCATCTTCACTCAGTGTGTGTCGGTGGAACGCATAGCCAGCATCTAGGGCTGCTGTAGAGCTGATGAAACGCATGCTGACACATACAGCATCACGTGACCTGCGTCACATCATCCTGTCTTCCAGGCAGGAAACGGAAGCCACCGCTGTTATGGTGGAACGCATAATTGGAACGCAAACGGCGTTCAGTGTATTGTAACCCTATTTATCTTCACATCAGATACTACCCGCCGTGAGAGGTATTTAGGCGCCCTATACTCTCACTCTCCCCTTCTGCATTGGGCATTTTAATATAGCCGGTATCCCCGTTTTTGCTAGTTTTTCCGCACATTCACTTCCGGAAGTGATGTCACATATGCCACAGCATATAAACAGGCACCAATCACCCAGCAACATATTGGACGTTGCTGATGCTCTCATTGTTACTTCTGTGCAGGTAGGATACATTATGATACACCAGATTATGTCTATCCATATCTGTTACATAATTTGTGTTCTACATTTGTAACTACTGCTACTTGCAGCCTTAACATGTATCTTTATATCTGTAATTGTTGCAACTGACAACCTGTTTACTCTGTGTATTTTATGCTAAGCTGACTATACTGTGTGCATATATAATGTATCTTTATAGCTGTAACCTTCACAACTGATAACCCGTGTACCCAGTGCATTTACTGCTTAGCTGGCCACACTGTGTATATGGAAAATGTCTCACATTTAATACTAATTAGATGACTATCTACCATACACACTAGGCGATTCCTAATCTGTGTAAAGCTTATATAGAGGCCAGTTAGGGATATTCAGCATTTAAATATGGACCCTATTATTATGGTTTGGATATTTCTCCTTTGTAGAACCATTGTTGCAAAAAGCCACCATACAAGTGTCTTTACAGCAACGTCTCTTTGTGCGGACATAGTTCCACCTTCACCATCTTGTCTACCCATAGATAACACCTGGAAGGTAATGTCCATCTTTTTTTAAACATTTTTGACCTACATTCATATAGAAGTATTAGAATATAGATGAGTGATTATTTTCTTACTTCAGAAATTAAGGTCCTCGTTTGACCCTGTAGAACGTTCATTCAGTCCAGTCCATATAACTTCTACCATACGGCAAGTGCTGATTTAACTATCCTTTGAAGGTAATATCTCCTCGCTTCAACTAATGACTTTGAGATCACTAACTATCTAGCTATATAAATATTTTGTATTAAAATCCACCCTCCATCTAACAGATTCTCTACACCTAGAAGAATATGGGACTAACAACCGTCTCATCCCATATGGATCTGTAAAACTTCCAATCCAGTTGTAACACCTACTAAAGGTATATGTTTCCTTGGGTATATGTTTCCTTAGGAAAACATTTCCAAAATCTGTCATCAAATATTCTTTATCCTATAAAAGTACTCCCCTCCTTCCCAATCCATCTTATACCACTATTGTCTTTTGATCTTTTAGATTGCGACCTCTATCATATAATTGAGTTCCATCATATAATTTGGAAAATATTTGAGTCATCTCCTTGTATTCTTTTTTGGTATGTACCCACTCTTTGTAACCATTTCTATGGATATTTTATGTCAACTAATTGTACCACCATTTTAAATTGGATACCCAGTTGTATTTACACTTGATATGTTTTTACCACTTGCAGTGTCTATCTTAAAAACCCCTGATGAAGTCTTTCTAAAGACGAAACGCGTTGGGTTGTTACCGTCTTCAAAAGAACTGAGACACCACACGTTTTTTTATAAACGTTTTAATAAAATATGTCAACTTTTTAAAAAAATGTTTTGGCCTCTGGCGCTCTCTATCCATTCTACTATCCATACCTATTTGTCTCCCACTAACAGGGGGGTCTTTTTAGAGCAGCAGCCTTCTGTGTGGCGCGACTAGAGTCACTCCTAGTTATGTCAGTGTGTATTTATTTAACTATTTTTTTTATTGTGGAACTACAAGACCCAGCGGGCCCTTTAATGCCCCGCAGGCTGGGACTTGTGGTTCTCCAAGTCCCAGCTTGCGGGGGAGGCTTGCTGGGACTCATAGTTCCACAGTTTAAAACAATAGTTTATTAATCTTTTTTTTACACCAAGATCAGCCCGGTGGCCACCGCACAGGGCCACCGGGGACAGCACCAGGCTTCAGCCTGGTCAGGTAAGTCCTGGAGGGGGGGGACCCCTTTATTGGGGGGGTCCCCACTCCCCCAGGGCCCCTGGCCAGAGGGCTGAATGCTTTGGCCGGGGGGACTTGTATAAAAAGTCTCCCCCCGGCTGTGGCATTACCCTGCTGGCTGGTTTGGCCTGGGGCTAGTTCTTAAAATACGGGGGACCCCTAGTCATTTTGTCCCCCATATTTTGGGAACCAGCCTCGGACCTGGAGTTGTTTTTTTATTTATTTATTTTTTCTATTTTTTTTTACCCCTTGCAGCCTGCACGGATCTGACTGATCCGTGCAGACTGCCTGTAGGAATTCGTATTAGCGGCCGTATATACGGCCAGCTAATACCAATCATTACACCATCGGAGGGTTACAAAGCAGTCGTATATGACTGCTTTGTAAATCCCCCTCCGGAACACGACTTTGCAAACGACTGAAACAGTCGTATGCAGTCGTAGGAAAAATACTAATACGAAAAACTAGGTTTTTCATATTAGTAAATTTCCCCCTTTGTTTCTGTGCAGGGAAAATACTGACTGCTTTATTTTTACACTGCAATGTAGATCTCACTTTGAAGTAAAACCCCACCCAACTCTAATTCTCTCTGCACAAGTAACATCTGCCCCACCTGCAGTGCACATGGTTTTGTCGATCTAAGAAGGATTTTCTCAGAAAGAGTGAACTAGAATAACCCCCAATGATAGCAGGCCCCTTGACAGAGCAGTCCATTTGATCACATGTGGCTCCGCCCCCTCAGCCCATCACACGGCCACAGTTTCCTTACGTGATGGGGCAACTGAAGTAGAGTCATAGCCAGAGAGCCGTGTCCTTCTACAAAGGCAAGTTCAGCAGCTGCAGCCAGTCTGTCACTGGTTGATAAGAAGATATGGCTATATGTACTGTATGGATATGTGTATGGGGGTGGTGGGTTGATGATGTGATGAGAGGAAGGGGGCTATTCTGGGGGGGGGGGACTGCACTTTATACATATATAACACATTGCATTTCTGAATGCCTGTGTTACATAGTTGCATAGTTACATAGTAGGTAGGGCTGAATAAAGACTTGCGTCCATCTAGTTCAGCCTAGATTTATAATAGCGTGTCCCTTGTAGTATAGAATGCTCTGGTATTTTAGAGAAGGATTATGTTTCTTATTTGTACCCATGGATGTTTTTATCCAATAAATGTTTATCCAGCCTTATTTTAAATGTATTTATTGTGTCTGCCGACACCACTTCACTAGGAAGAGAGTACTTGCTTTTTTGTTGTCAAGCAAAACTACTGCCAAACCCCCGAAAGCACGTTGATTTACAATTTATCTTTATATGAACTCTCTGACAGTGAACAAAAAGTACTGAGCCGTGGCCTGTCATTCGTTCCCTCAGTTTCTTTCGATCAATTTCAATGGCAAATTGAGAAGACTGAACTTATTAGAAAACTCAAATTAAAGAAATTTTTCCATAACCGCATCGATAACCTAGTGATGGCCTTACCTACTGCTCCTGTTCCAGAGACTCTTAAGAAATATTGTCCTCCTTCTCACTTTGCCCCACAAACGTTTAATCCAAGCATAAAGACTTTTGCTAGATTAATTGATGAATCAATTACTTCCGATTCAACTAACTCCTGCAATCAACATCCCAATTTATTTGTACTTGAAAGACAAGCAATCAAGCAATTAGCAACCAACGACAACCTAATTATCTGCCCAGCGGACAAGGGAGGTGGGATTGTATTGCAGGACTTGAATGACTATCACAAGGAGATTACACGTCAGCTTTCTGATCAAGCTACCTATAAAAAACTTTCTCGCAACCCTTCTTCAACATGCAGACAACAACTGAGTGATATCATGAACATCGGCACTGACTCTGGGGTAATTAATACAAAAATTGCAGAGATTCTTCTTCCTGAACATCCGGTAATCCCAACCCTTTATACATTACCGAAAATTCATAAAGGTCTTAACCCCCCCCCAGGACGCCCGATTGTCTCCGCAACGAACTCTTTACTGCAACCATCGGCCACATACTTGGACTCTCAATTCCAACCATTGATCCAGCAGGAAACGACCTTCTTGCTTGATACACCTACTTTGCTGCAACAACTTGACAACATTGACTCTCTTCCTGATAAGTGCATACTGGCTACAGTTGATGTAGTCAACCTTTATACATCTATCCCCCATGATATGGGCATTTCTGCTGTGCAATCGTTCCTGAGAAGCAAAAGTGACTTCGGTGAGACAAAAAATTATTTTTTATTATTATTGCTTGAATTCATTTTAAATAACAATTTTTTTCATTTATAATAGAGAATTTTATTTGCAAGTGCGGGGCTGTGCCATGGGATCTTCCATGGCACCGGTGTATGCAAATATATTCATGTTTGCCATCGAATCTGATTTGTTTTTTTCATCCAATCTTGTGAGCAACCAAATTATTCTCTTTAAAAGATTCATTGATGATCTTCTGATCATATGGCGCGATGATGAATTTTCTTTGACTAAACTTATTGAAGATTATAATCAATTGAATGGTCCCATCAAATTCACTTTTGAGCTCAGCAGCCACCATGTACATTTTCTTGATGTAAATATTGATGTGAATGAAGGTAAATTAACTACATCTGTTTATATTAAACCAATGGATCGTAACACTTTATTACAACCTCAGAGCTGTCACCCACAAAAACTTACCCAAGGTCTCCCCTACTCGCAGATGATACGAGTATACCGTATCAACAGCGATAAATTGAATGCTGAAACCCAAATTGATCAATTAATTGATAAATTTGTAGAACGGGGTTACTGTCTCAAACAGTTATTACAATGTAAATCAAAGGTCCTTAATATGGATAGAAAAACCCTGTTGCAGTCGATTTGCCCCAAAACCTCTGACCAATCACGTATTCCCTGGGTGACTCGGTTTAATACAGCTTCCAATACCATCACTAAATCTGTTAAAAAATGTTGGCCCATAATAAAAAAGTGACCCAGCCTTACCCTTCAAAGACAAACGTATCATTTGTTTCTCCAGGGGTCGCAACCTTCGAGACATCCTGGTTAAAACAGAAGTCAATATTAAATCTGCTTCCACTAAATCCACATTTCTAGGTGGCACCAAACTTGGCTGCTTTAGATGCACATGCACTGCATGCCAGTTTATGTTAACGGGTGACTCCTTCAGCCATCCCCATACTGGCAAAAATGACAAAATACGCTATCACTTTGATTGTCACTCATCATATGTTGACTATAAAATCATCTGCCCATGTAGTTTAGTCTACATAGGCAAAGCGGAATGCAAGATAAAAAAACGCATTGCTCAACATCGCAGTGCAATCAGATCCACAATTGACAAAAAACAAAGCGACCAATCGGTTGCTCGACATTTTTTACAATGCAAGCATACCCCCTTCCCTGAGAGGGGGAAACCGTTCCCTTAAACTTCTCCAATGTGAGGCGCGATGGATTTTCCGCCTTGATGTGGTTGCACCCAAAGGGTTAAATGAGCAGATTAACCTGAGTATATTCCGTTAAAAGCATTTATTCGTATATTTACCTATTTTTTGCTATGCCATATCAATGTAATACTGTATAGATATAGAATGGAAAATATCAAATACTGCTAGACATTTACATTTCATTTGCTTCGGTCATTTGTACATATTGTATATATTTTTTCGATTGATTGTTGCTATGGTGATGGTTTGACACAGCACGGGGTCAGTGTAAGCTGCTCAGTCCTATGATGTCATCAATCCCAGCCTGAGAGGGGTGTGTTCTCACGTACTGCCCTCATTCACATGGTGGTGTTACTTGATATAAGGTATGTCTTTTCTCTGTATCTGTATCCTGATGAAAATCTTGCTTAATGAAATTGAAACGTTGATCTAAGAAACTCATTTATTGCCTCTTCATTTCTGCTATGAGTGCCGCACCTCTGTTCTATATACCATTCACTCCTGTGAGGGCACCGGCTATTTGAAATATATTATTGGGAGTGCCAGACCCCTGGCTGCGCTATATATATATATATATATATATATATATATATATATATATATATATATATATATATATATATATATATATATATATATATATATATATATATATATATATATATATATATATATATATATGTCACGGCCTGGACTGTCTGTGTTCCCGGCACTGACCTGGGTGCGCCAGTGGAGGGCGCAGGGAACTGGAAGCGAGGAGGCTTGAGGTAGCTGGAGCTCATGCACGGAGACTGGAAGGAGATGATCTGCCGGGGACACAGAGGATTGGCTGAGACCTAAAGCAGAGGCGCGGGGTCTAAGCCGACAGTGGTATTCACCAGGGACCCCCGCAAGGGGATATGGACTTCGCTGCAACTGCCGACCAGGTCGCGGCCCTCTGCCCAGGTTCCCCTGTGGCTTTAACAGAGTTCGGACAACAAGAGTCTTTAATGGGGTACTAAAACCATCGATGGTGATCGATGGCACTGAATGCTATACAGCAACACGGAGGGTACTTGAGAATATGAGATGCGGACTGGAAGCCGGGGATGACACGAAGGTATCACAGGGAGACGCTGGAGACAATGGGAAACACTGAAGCGGCTAGGGAGCCGATACTTGGGATCACTGGGGATCGCTGGGGCGGCTAGGAAGCCGGTACTGGAGATCACTGGGGATCGCTGGAGCGGCTAGGGAGCCGGTACTGGGGATCACTGGGGATCACTGAAGCGGCCTGAGAGCCGAGGGGAGACGGGCACGGAACCCACGGATAACCGGACACTGAGCAAGTAACCTGGGCTGCACGAGAAGACAGGATCACACGGCAGATGGAAACACGTGGAGACTTCTGGCAGGAGTGGAATGACCAGGACGCTGAGAGTAACACAGGTGACAGCGGACTCAGGAAACCGGACCTCTGGAGCACGTGGGGAGTCTTGACAGGAGCTTAACGCTGGAGAACTCACAGGTAAACTGACGAGTTGTTCAAGACAAGGAGGAGACTGTGAGCTGGGCTTTTATTCCTCCAGGTGATTAGGGAATCAGACGCAGGTGATGGGATTAGCCGCAGCAGCAGCACACAGACCAGGAAGTGAGTTGGAGCTTACCTGGATCATGTGACCCGCAGTTTGATCAGGGAATACACCTGGAGCTCACAGTGACGCAGGGGCGACTTGGAAGCAAAAGACATCACGCCAGGGATTGCCGACTGTGCCGGCAGCCGACCTACGGAGGACACTACCCCAGCGTGCCGGTAAGGGGCGCATGCGAGCAGTGCGAGAACCGGGGTTCATGACAGTACCCCCCCCCCTTTTAGGGTGGGCACCGAACACCCTTTGGGCTTACTCGGGTTGTCTTTATGAAAAGCTGCAATCAAACGGGGAGCATGCACATCTGCAGCATTGATCCAGCTTCTTTCTTCTGGGCCATAGCCCTTCCAATCAATGAGATATTGGATGTTTCCATATCTTCTGCGAGAATCCACCACCTTATCGACCTCGAATTCAACCCCTCGATGGGTGTAAACTCTGGGGAGCTCAGGAGTAGCACTTTGGAACCGGTTGAGAACAAGAGGTAGCAATAAGGATATGTGGAAGGAATTTGGGATTTTCAAGTATGGTGGTAGCTTCAGCTTATAAGCTACAGGATTGATCCTTTGGATCACAGGGAATGGCCCGATGAATCGTGGGGCGAATTTCATGGACGGGACTCGTAAGCGAAGATTTCGAGTGGAGAGCCATACCTTGTCGCCAAGTTTTAACTGAGGAACTGCCCTCCTTTTACGGTCAGCAAAGAACTTATATCTTTTTGAGGCTTTCTTGAGAGAAACATGCACATTTTTCCAAACTTGTGAGAAATGCTTGAGTGTGGAAGATGCAGCAGGCACTTCCAAGGCTGGTAAAGGCTCAAAGATCGGTGGTCGAGGGTGTTGACCGTACACTACGTAGAAAGGAGAGTAGCCAGTAGCTGTGTGGTATCTGAAATTGTGGGCAAATTCTGCCCAAGGCAGCAGACTGACCCAGTTATCTTGTGACGAGGAGACATACAGGCGAAGGAATGCTTCCAGGTCTTGGTTAACCCTCTCTGTTTGCCCATTAGACTGCGGGTGGTACGCTGTGGAAAAGTTCAATTTCACCTTCAGGGCAGAACAGAGAGCTCTCCAAAAGCGGGCTACAAATTGCACTCCACGATCGGAGACAATATCTGCAGGGAGTCCATGAATCCGAAAGATATGTTGGATGAAGATCTGAGCGAGCTTGGGAGCAGAGGGCAGACCAGTCAACGGGATGAAATGTGCCATTTTGGAGAACCGGTCTACCACCACCCAGATGGTATTACATTCTTGAGACTTTGGGAGCTCGGAAATAAAGTCCATGGAAATGTGCGTCCAGGGACGCATGGGAGTGGGCAACGGAAGGAGAGCACCGGCAGGGGATTGACGATGGACTTTATGCTGGGCACAAGTAGGACATGAGGTCACGAAATCCTGGACATCCTTTTTCATGTGAGGCCACCAATATGACCGGCGAAGAATCTCCAGGGTTTTGTGAACGCCTGGGTGACCGGAGAAGGACGAGGCATGAGCCCAGGATAAGATTTTGGGCTGGAGCTCTGGTAGAACCAGCATCTTTCCTCGAGGTGGCACAGGTGACACATGGGTGGCGGCAAAAGCCGTAGGACTGATGATGGGACGCTGTTCTTGTAGCACTGTGTCATCTTCCATAGAACGGGATAGTGCGTCGGCTTTTGCATTCTGGGACCCAGGACGGTAGAAAATTTTAAAACTGAATCATGAGAAGAATAAGGACCAACGAGCTTGGCGGGAGTTAAGACACTGGGCTGTCTGGACGTACAGTAAGTTCTTGTGATCTGTGAAGATGGACACGGGAAACTTGGCCCCTTCTAACAGATATTGCCATTCTTCCAGTGCAAGTTTAATTGCCAACAACTCTTGATCGCCAATGGAGTAGTTTTTCTCGGCAGGGAGGAATTTCCGAGAGAAAAACCCACAGGGGTGCTGTTTGCCATCGTCTGTAACTTGGGAGAGCACAGCACCAACACCCACATTCGAGGCGTCAACTTCCAAGAGGAAGGGTTTGTCTGTATCTGGCTGCCGGAGGATGGGGGCAGATATGAAGGCTTGTTTTAGCAGGTGGAATGCGGACAAGGCTTCTTCGGACCAGGCAGCTGGATTGGCACCTTTTTGGGTGAGAGCTGTGATTGGAGCGATGAGGGTGGAGAATCCTTTGACAAATTTTCTGTAGTAGTTGGCAAAGCCAATAAAACGCTGGACTGCTTTGAGAGTGGTTGGTTGGGACCAACTGTTGATGGCTTCGAGTTTTGCGGGATCCATTCGCAACTCTGAGCCGGACACGATATACCCTAGGAAGGGTATCTGGGGGACTTCGAATGTGCACTTGGAGAGTTTACCGTACAATTTATTAGCACGTAAACGGGACAGCACTTCTTTGACTTGAGAACGATGAGACTGGAGATCTGAAGAGAAAATTAAAATATCGTCGAGGTACACAACAAGATATTTATATAGGACATCTCTAAAAATTTCATTGACAAATTCTTGAAAGACGGCAGGTGCATTACTGAGACCGAAGGGCATCACTAGATACTCGTAATGCCCATCTCTAGTGTTGAAGGCAGTCTTCCATTCGTCGCCTTGGCGAATTCTGATCAGATTGTACGCCCCTCTGAGGTCAAGCTTGGTAAAAAATTTTGCACCTTTGATACGATCAAATAACTCAGTGATCAAGGGAAGAGGATAACTGTTCTTGATGGTTATCTCATTGAGACCTCTATAATCTATGCATGGGCGTAACCATCTTTTTTTTTTTCACGAAAAAGAATCCTGCACCAGCAGGGGAGGTAGAGGGTCGGATGAAACCTTTCTGGAGATTTTCTTGAATATACTCAGACATCGCTTTGGTCTCAGGGATTGACAAAGGGTAGGTACGCCCCTTAGGAGGGGACTTCCCAGGGAGGAGATCGATGGGACAATCCCACCGGCGGTGTGGAGGCAGAACATCAGCGGCTTGTTCACTGAATACATCACTGAATGCGTGATACACTGAGGGAAGACCTGGAAGGCTTTTGACTGCGGAAGATCGGACCGGAGTTACTTCAGTCAAGCAATGTTTCTGGCAATATTCGCTCCATTCCACAATTTGGAGAGATCTCCAATCGATACGGGGGTTGTGGAGTTGTAGCCATGGTAACCCTAACACAAGGTCATAAGAGGATTTAGGGATGACCAGGAAGTCCATACATTCTTGATGAAGTACACCTACGTTGAATGAGACAGGAACTGTCCGATGCACAATATCGCTTCCGGGGATCCTGCTTCCATCCACCGCTGTTAGGAAGTGAGGTTGGGAAAGAGGCAGAATTGGGATTTTACACTTCTTTACCAGCTCGGCTGAGATAAAGTTCCCTGCAGCCCCGGAGTCTGCCAGGGCTGAGACTTGCAGGGTTCCCACAGGGGACACAAGGGCAACAGGTAGAATCAAGTCAGTGGTGGGAGGAGTTTTACTGAGACAACCTAACCTGACTCCCCCACTGCAGGTTAGGGCTTGGCGTTTCCCGGACGCTCGGGACAGGACCCAATGAAGTGACCGGGGGCGGCACAGTAGATACATAATTTTTCCTTTTGCCTCCTGGACCGTTCCTCTGTAGATAACCTAGATCTACCTATTTGCATAGGTTCTTCTGTAGCGGTTGTCGCAGGACGGTGCTGAGGCGGAGGCGGAACTCGGGGAACTACTTTCTTTAATCTTTCTAAACCTCGCTCTCTTAGGCGCAGGTCTATTTTGACACACAAGGAAATTAATTCTTCAAGCTGCTCAGGGAGATCTCGAGTGGCAAGTTCATCTTTGATGCGTTCTGAGACGCCCAACCAGAAGGCGGCTGTTAACGCCTCATTGTTCCATTTGAGCTTGGAGGCAAGAGTCTGGAATTGAACCACGAATTGGCCCATGGAACGAGAGCCCTGTTTGAGGCGGAGAATTTCTGTAGAGGCTGATGCAGGCCTTCCTGGCTCATCGAATATCCGTCGGAAGGTAGAGACCTGTCATAATCGGTGAGAATTGGATCAGATCTTTCCCAGAGGGGTGATATCCAATCTAGGGCAGAACCAGTCAGCAAGGAGACAATATATGCTATCTTGGTTCTGGCAGTCGGAAAGTTCTGTGGTAGAAGTTCAAATTGGATGTCACATTGATTTAGGAAGCCTCTACAGCCTTTAGGATTGCCATCACATTTATTAGGAGTAGGCAGCTGAAGACGAGGAATATATGCTGGGGCATGAGTGGCAGGCTGATTAGATACCGGTGACGGAGGTGGCCGGAGGGACTGCTGGAGGGAATCCAGACGAGTGGACACATCCTGGAGGTATGTAATCACCTGCTGCTGCGTCGCTTCTTGTGTTTCTATACGCGAGGTGACATCTTGGAGAGCCGCTGGCCCCACACTATGGTCGCGTGCCGAGTCCATCGGTCTTGAACAATCTGTCACGGCCTGGACTGTCTGTGTTCCCGGCACTGACCTGGGTGCGCCAGTGGAGGGCGCAGGGAACTGGAAGCGAGGAGGCTTGAGGTAGCTGGAGCTCATGCACGGAGACTGGAAGGAGATGATCTGCATGGGACACAGAGGATTGGCTGAGACCTAAAGCAGAGGCGCGGGGTCTAAGCCGACAGTGGTATTCACCAGGGACCCCCGCAAAGGGATATGGACTTCGCTGCAACTGCCGACCAGGTCGCGGCCCTCTGCCCAGGTTCCCCTGTGGCTTTAGCAGAGTTCGGACAACAAGAGTCTTTAATGGGGTACTAAAACCATTGATGGTGATCGATGGCACTGAATGCTATACAGCAACACGGAGGGTACTTGAGAATATGAGATGCGGCCTGGAAGCCGGGGATGACACGAAGGTATCACAGGGAGACGCTGGAGACAATGGGAAACACTGAAGCGGCTAGGGAGCCGATACTTGGGATCACTGGGGATCGCTGGGGCGGCTAGGAAGCCGGTACTGGAGATCACTGGGGATCGCTGGAGCAGCTAGGGAGCCGGTACTGGGGATCACTGGGGATCACTGAAGCGGCCTGAGAGCCGAGGGGAGACGGGCACGGAACCCACGGATAACCGGACACTGAGCAAGTAACCTGGGCTGCACGAGAAGACAGGATCACACGGCAGATGGAAACACGTGGAGACTTCTGGCAGGAGTGGAATGACCAGGACGCTGAGAGTAACACAGGTGACAGCGGACTCAGGAAACCGGATCTCTGGAGCACGTGGGGAGTCTTGACAGGAGCTTAACGCTGGAGAACTCACAGGTAAACTGACGAGTTGTTCAAGACAAGGAGGAGACTGTGAGCTGGGCTTTTATTCCTCCAGGTGATTAGGGAATCAGACGCAGGTGATGGGATTAGCCGCAGCAGCAGCACACAGACCAGGAAGTGAGTTGGAGCTTACCTGGATCATGTGACCCGCAGTTTGATCAGGGAATACACCTGGAGCTCACAGTGACGCAGGGGCGACTTGGAAGCAAAAGACATCACGCCAGGGATTGCCGACTGTGCCGGCAGCCGACCTACAGAGGACACTACCCCAGCGTGCCGGTAAGGGGCGCATGCGAGCAGTGCGAGAACCGGGGTTCATGACAGTACCCCCCCCTTTTAGGGTGGGCACCGAACACCCTTTGGGCTTACTCGGGTTGTCTTTATGAAAAGCTGCAATCAAACGGGGAGCATGCACATCTGCAGCATTGATCCAGCTTCTTTCTTCTGGGCCATAGCCCTTCCAATCAATGAGATATTGGATGTTTCCATATCTTCTGCGAGAATCCACCACCTTATCGACCTCGAATTCAACCCCTCGATGGGTGTAAACTCTGGGGAGCTCAGGAGTAGCACTTTGGAACCGGTTGAGAACAAGAGGTAGCAATAAGGATATGTGGAAGGAATTTGGGATTTTCAAGTATGGTGGTAGTTTCAGCTTATAAGCTACAGGATTGATCCTTTGGATCACAGGGAATGGCCCGATGAATCGTGGGGCGAATTTCATGGACGGGACTCGTAAGCGAAGATTTCGAGTGGAGAGCCATACCTTGTCGCCAAGTTTTAACTGAGGAACTGCCCTCCTTTTACGGTCAGCAAAGAACTTATATCTTTTTGAGGCTTTCTTGAGAGAAACATGCACATTTTTCCAAACTTGTGAGAAATGCTTGAGTGTGGAAGATGCAGCAGGCACTTCCAAGGCTGGTAAAGGCTTAAAGATCGGTGGTCGAGGGTGTTGACCGTACACTACGTAGAAAGGAGAGTAGCCAGTAGCTGTGTGGTATCTGAAATTGTGGGCAAATTCTGCCCAAGGCAGCAGACTGACCCAGTTATCTTGTGACGAGGAGACATACAGGCGAAGGAATGCTTCCAGGTCTTGGTTAACCCTCTCTGTTTGCCCATTAGACTGCGGGTGGTACGCTGTGGAAAAGTTCAATTTCACCTTCAGGGCAGAACAGAGAGCTCTCCAAAAGCGGGCTACAAATTGCACTCCACGATCGGAGACAATATCTGCAGGGAGTCCATGAATCCGAAAGATATGTTGGATGAAGATCTTAACGAGCTTGGGAGCAGAGGGCAGACCAGTCAACGGGATGAAATGTGCCATTTTGGAGAACCGGTCTACCACCACCCAGATGGTATTACATTCTTGAGACTTTGGGAGCTCGGAAATAAAGTCCATGGAAATGTGCGTCCAGGGACGCATGGGAGTGGGCAACGGAAGGAGAGCACCGGCAGGGGATTGACGATGGACTTTATGCTGGGCACAAGTAGGACATGAGGCCACGAAATCCTGGACATCCTTTTTCATGTGAGGCCACCAATATGACCGGCGAAGAATCTCCAGGGTTTTGTGAACGCCTGGGTGACCGGAGAAGGACGAGGCATGAGCCCAGGATAAGATTTTGGGCTGGAGCTCTGGTAGAACCAGCATCTTTCCTCGAGGTGGCACAGGTGACACATGGGTGGCGGCAAAAGCCGTAGGACTGATGATGGGACGCTGTTCTTGTAGCACTGTGTCATCTTCCATAGAACGGGATAGTGCGTCGGCTTTTGCATTCTGGGACCCAGGACGGTAGAAAATTTTAAAACTGAATCATGAGAAGAATAAGGACCAACGAGCTTGGCGGGAGTTAAGACACTGGGCTGTCTGGACGTACAGTAAGTTCTTGTGATCTGTGAAGATGGACACGGGAAACTTGGCCCCTTCTAACAGATATTGCCATTCTTCCAGTGCAAGTTTAATTGCCAACAACTCTTGATCGCCAATGGAGTAGTTTTTCTCGGCAGGGAGGAATTTCCGAGAGAAAAACCCACAGGGGTGCTGTTTGCCATCGTCTGTAACTTGGGAGAGCACAGCACCAACACCCACATTCGAGGCGTCAACTTCCAAGAGGAAGGGTTTGTCTGTATCTGGCTGCCGGAGGATGGGGGCAGATATGAAGGCTTGTTTTAGCAGGTGGAATGCGGACAAGGCTTCTTCGGACCAGGCAGCTGGATTGGCACCTTTTTGGGTGAGAGCTGTGATGGGAGCGATGAGGGTGGAGAATCCTTTGACAAATTTTCTGTAGTAGTTGGCAAAGCCAATAAAACGCTGGACTGCTTTGAGAGTGGTTGGTTGGGACCAACTGTTGATGGCTTCGAGTTTTGCGGGATCCATTCGCAACTCTGAGCCGGACATGATATACCCTAGGAAGGGTATCTGGGGGACTTCGAATGTGCACTTGGAGAGTTTACCGTACAATTTATTAGCACGTAAACGGGACAGCACTTCTTTGACTTGAGAACGATGAGACTGGAGATCTGAAGAGAAAATTAAAATATCGTCGAGGTACACAACAAGATATTTATATAGGACATCTCTAAAAATTTCATTGACAAATTCTTGAAAGACGGCAGGTGCATTACTGAGACCGAAGGGCATCACTAGATACTCGTAATGCCCATCTCTAGTGTTGAAGGCAGTCTTCCATTCGTCGCCTTGGCGAATTCTGATCAGATTGTACGCCCCTCTGAGGTCAAGCTTGGTAAAAAATTTTGCACCTTTGATACGATCAAATAACTCAGTGATCAAGGGAAGAGGATAACTGTTCTTGATGGTTATCTCATTGAGACCTCTATAATCTATGCATGGGCGTAACCCTCCATCTTTTTTTTTTCACGAAAAAGAATCCTGCACCAGCAGGGGAGGTAGAGGGTCGGATGAAACCTTTCTGGAGATTTTCTTGAATATACTCAGACATCGCTTTGGTCTCAGGGATTGACAAAGGGTAGGTACGCCCCTTAGGAGGG
This sequence comes from Crinia signifera, assembly GCF_055691185.1. Lineage (NCBI taxonomy): Eukaryota > Metazoa > Chordata > Amphibia > Anura > Myobatrachidae > Crinia > Crinia signifera. The sequence continues at coordinate 193,765,639 of NC_139221.1, forward strand.
GACTTCCCAGGGAGGAGATCGATGGGACAATCCCACCGGCGGTGTGGAGGCAGAACATCAGCGGCTTGTTCACTGAATACATCACTGAATGCGTGATACACTGAGGGAAGACCCGGAAGGCTTTTGACTGCGGAAGATCGGACCTGAGTTACTTCAGTCAAGCAATGTTTCTGGCAATATTCGCTCCATTCCACAATTTGGAGAGATCTCCAATCGATACGGGGGTTGTGGAGTTGTAGCCATGGTAACCCTAACACAAGGTCATAAGAGGATTTAGGGATGACCAGGAAGTCCATACATTCTTGATGAAGTACACCTACGTTGAATGAGACAGGAACTGTCCGATGCACAATATCGCTTCCGGGGATCCTGCTTCCATCCACCGCTGTTAGGAAGTGAGGTTGGGAAAGAGGCAGAATTGGGATTTTACACTTCTTTACCAGCTCGGCTGAGATAAAGTTCCTTGCAGCCCCGGAGTCTGCCAGGGCTGAGACTTGCAGGGTACCCACAGGGGACACAAGGGCCAGAGCCGGCCTTAGGCATAGGCAAACTAGGCAATTGCCTAGGGCATGTGGAATGCCTAGGGGCATCAGCAGCTTCTGCTGATTAAAATGATATGCAGCATGCCTATATTTTGTGTGTGAGTGAGGCTGTATCTGCATATGAAATAGTGTATTCATGGAAATCACTGTAACCTAGCATTCCGTATGCAGGTACAGCCACAGTCGCACACAGAATATAGGCATGCTGCATATCATTTTAATCATCGGAAGCTCCTTGTGTGTCATGGTCATAACAATGCAAATAAGACGAATTTTCAGCAAAAAAGGCACCCAACGTTAGCAGAACTGGGCAGGAGCTGCATGGCCTATTGAGGCAAGATGTATGTGGAAACATTTGTATCCAAGCAGAGGCAGAGGTCACAGTGTTAGCGGCTGTGCGAGTGCTGTCTGCGGGTGGGTTGGTTGTGCAATAGTGTTCGGCATATGTGTAAGGGGCATTATGTGTGTCATGTATAAATGCATTAATAATGTGCGACATATGTGTAACAGGCATGATGTGTGTCATGTGTATAAGGGCATTAATAATGTACAACATATGTGTAATGGGCATTATGTGTGTCATGTGTATAAGGGCATTAATAATGTGTAACATATGTGTAAGGGGCATTATGTGTGTCATTATTTGTATGAAGAGCATTAATAAAGGTTGGCATAATGTGTAAGGGGCATTATGGTTATAAGGACATTTATCATGTGTGTCATGTGTAAGGGGCATTACTGTGTGGTATTATCAGGGGTGTCCTGAGAGAAAGGGGTAGGGGGTACAAATTACCCAGGCCAAAGTCTGATGGAAGGGCCCAGTGGGAGCCCCGGGCCCGCTCCCCTTAAGTGACAGCAGCAGCTGCAGCTCTTCTCCTCTGCCCAGCACACACTGCTTTGTGCTGGGTTGCAGTGTGGCCATGGAGGTGCTTAAAATACTATATTTTCTCAGGTTTTTTTCTAAGGGTATAATGTGAATAATGTGAGGAGTAATGTATATAAGGTAAAGTGGTACTACTGTGTGATGTAACGTGAATAAGGGACACCATCGCATGATATAATGTGAATAAAGTTGCACTACTGTGTGGCATAATTTGAATTGGGGGTAATTTGGGCTGCGCACCGAATGTGTGCGCTGTTTCTATTTAAAATATTGCAGGTAGGAGCACCAAAATGATGACTGTTATGATGAGGGTTGATGGTGCTGGAAAAGGGGAGCAGGGTCAGAGGCGGAACTAGTGGCTGTGCTAGGGGGCACCAGACAAAATCTTGCCTAGGGCGTCATTTAGGCTTGGGCCGGCTCTGACAAGGGCAACAGGTAGAATCAAGTCAGTGGTGGGAGGAGTTTTACTGAGACAACCTAACCTGACTCCCCCACTGCAGGTTAGGGCTTGGCGTTTCCCGGACGCTCGGGACAGGACCCAATGAAGTGACCGGGGCGGCACAGTAGATACATAATTTTTCCTTTTGCCTCCTGGACCGTTCCTCTGTAGATAACCTAGATCTACCTATTTGCATAGGTTCTTCTGTAGCGGTTGTCGCAGGACGGTGCTGAGGCGGAGGCGGAACTCGGGGAACTACTTTCTTTAATCTTTCTAAACCTCGCTCTCTTAGGCGCAGGTCTATTTTGACACACAAGGAAATTAATTCTTCAAGCTGCTCAGGGAGATCTCGAGTGGCAAGTTCATCTTTGATGCGTTCTGAGACGCCCAACCAGAAGGCGGCTGTTAACGCCTCATTGTTCTATTTGAGCTTGGAGGCAAGAGTCTGGAATTGAACCACGAATTGGCCCATGGAACGAGAGCCCTGTTTGAGGCGGAGAATTTCTGTAGAGGCTGATGCAGGCCTTCCTGGCTCATCGAATATCCGTCGGAAGGTAGAGACCTGTCATAATCGGTGAGAATTGGATCAGATCTTTCCCAGAGGGGTGATATCCAATCTAGGGCAGAACCAGTCAGCAAGGAGACAATATATGCTATCTTGGTTCTGGCAGTCGGAAAGTTCTGTGGTAGAAGTTCAAATTGGATGTCACATTGATTTAGGAAGCCTCTACAGCCTTTAGGATTGCCATCACATTTATTAGGAGTAGGCAGCTGAAGACGAGGAATATATGCTGGGGCATGAGTGGCAGGCTGATTAGATACCGGTGACGGAGGTGGCCGGAGGGACTGCTGGAGGGAATCCAGACGAGTGGACACATCCTGGAGGTATGTAATCACCTGCTGCTGCGTCGCTTCTTGTGTTTCTATACGCGAGGTGACATCTTGGAGAGCCGCTGGCCCCACACTATGGTCGCGTGCCGAGTCCATCGGTCTTGAACAATCTGTCACGGCCTGGACTGTCTGTGTTCCCGGCACTGACCTGGGTGCGCCAGTGGAGGGCGCAGGGAACTGGAAGCGAGGAGGCTTGAGGTAGCTGGAGCTCATGCACGGAGACTGGAAGGAGATGATCTGCATGGGACACAGAGGATTGGCTGAGACCTAAAGCAGAGGCGCGGGGTCTAAGCCGACAGTGGTATTCACCAGGGACCCCCGCAAGGGGATATGGACTTCGCTGCAACTGCCGACCAGGTCGCGGCCCTCTGCCCAGGTTCCCCTGTGGCTTTAGCAGAGTTCGGACAACAAGAGTCTTTAATGGGGTACTAAAACCATCGATGGTGATCGATGGCACTGAATGCTATACAGCAACACGGAGGGTACTTGAGAATATGAGATGCGGCCTGGAAGCCGGGGATGACACGAAGGTATCACAGGGAGACGCTGGAGACAATGGGAAACACTGAAGCGGCTAGGGAGCCGATACTTGGGATCACTGGGGATCGCTGGGGCGGCTAGGAAGCCGATACTGGAGATCACTGGGGATCGCTGGAGCAGCTAGGGAGCCGGTACTGGGGATCACTGGGGATCACTGAAGCGGCCTGAGAGCCGAGGGGAGACGGGCACGGAACCCACGGATAACCGGACACTGAGCAAGTAACCTGGGCTGCACGAGAAGACAGGATCACACGGCAGATGGAAACACGTGGAGACTTCTGGCAGGAGTGGAATGACCAGGACGCTGAGAGTAACACAGGTGACAGCGGACTCAGGAAACCGGACCTCTGGAGCACGTGGGGAGTCTTGACAGGAGCTTAACGCTGGAGAACTCACAGGTAAACTGACGAGTTGTTCAAGACAAGGAGGAGACTGTGAGCTGGGCTTTTATTCCTCCAGGTGATTAGGGAATCAGACGCAGGTGATGGGATTAGCCGCAGCAGCAGCACACAGACCAGGAAGTGAGTTGGAGCTTACCTGGATCATGTTACCCGCAGTTTGATCAGGGAATACACCTGGAGCTCACAGTGACGCAGGGGCGACTTGGAAGCAAAAGACATCACGCCAGGGATTGCCGACTGTGCCGGCAGCCGACCTACGGAGGACACTACCCCAGCGTGCCGGTAAGGGGCGCATGCGAGCAGTGCTAGAACCGGGGTTCATGACAAAATATATATATATATATATATATATATATATATATATATATATATATATATATTCCCTATTGCCGTGGGGGGCGCCATAAGCTTTTATGACAAAGGGGAGCAAAAATTATAGTTACGCCACTGTCCATACTCACCTATATGGTCCCCAAAGGCCTTTCCTCTTCTCCAGTAGATAATCCATAGGGTACCTGTGAAAGAAAAATATACTCACCATCCCTACCTGATGAGGGGAATGATCTGACTGAAGACGGCAGTGTCTGAACAGATTTATCGGAATATGTGTGCTCTATATGATTAATAACTGTTAATAAAGAAATATGACAAATCCCCAGGAGAGTCTAAGTGGGGTAAGCCATTGTGCGATGATGTCCTGCAGTTTCCGTAAGAGGTTCTCTTATGGAAACTGGTGTTACATAGCGGTGCCTGCTCAGGAACAAGTTGGCGTTTGTGAGTCTGGTTCCTGCTGGTGCTGCTGCTGTTGTTCCTGTGGAAAACAATACCCAGTGGGCTGTCACAATCATGTAGTCCTTAGTTTACCCTGTTCCACTTGTCCACATGTCCGTGGTTAAGTGTACAGTGGCTACATCAGAATTTTTTTAGGACATTAAGGATACTTTTCTTAATGTCCCTGTATAGTCTGGTAAATACTTGCCTAGTGAAGTTAAAACTAGATAGGATTTGGTACCAGGGACATAGTACCTATATCAACTGTACTAGGGTTCTATGAAGAGGTTAGCAAAAACCTCGATAATGGAAATGCTGTAGATGTGATTTTCCTAGATTTCGCTAAAGCATTTGATACTGTCCCACACAAGAGATTTATTAATAACATGGAGAACCTAGGATTGGGTGAAAATATCTGCAGATGGGTAGGGAATTGGCTATGTAATAGAGAACAAAGAGTGGTTGTGAATGGTGCCGTATCAGATATGATACCGGTACTAAGTGGAGTGCCCCAGGGTTCGGTTTTGGGGCCCATTTTGTTTAACATTTTTATTAACGATATTGGGATAGGGTTACTCAGCAATGTATCCATCTTTGCGGACGATACAAAACTTAGCAAAGTCATCAAATCATCAGAAGATGTCACCATGCTTCAAAATGATCTTGCAATTCTAGATGAGTGGGCACAAAAATGGAAGATGAGGTTCAATGTAGATAAATGTAAGGTTATGCACCTTGGGAGACACAACCAGTGTGCAAGTTACAACCTTAGCGGAGAGGAACTGGGTAATTCCATACTTGAAAAGGATCTAGGAGTCCAAATAGACAGCAAACTGAGATGTAGTGCCCATTGTAATGTAGCTACAAAAAAGGCCAACAAATTTCTGGCATGTATTAAGAGGGGAATGGAAACTAGGGACTCAAGGGTAATTATGCCACTGTATAAAGCATTGGTGAGACCTCACCTCGAGTACGAAGTGCAGTTCTGGGCCCCACACTACAAAAAGGACATCATAGAATTAGAAAAAGTCCAAAGGCGAGCAACAAAGCTTATTAGGGCAATGGAGAATTTAAGCTACGGGGAGAGATTAAGCAATTTGGGACTATTTACCTTAGAAAAGAGACGTTTAAGGGGGGACATGCTCATCATGTACAAGTATATCAAGGGCCAATATAAGGAACTGTCACACACCCTCTTTTCTACTAGAATGGAATATAGGACACGAGGGCATGAGTATAGATTAGAAGAAAAAAAATTTCATTCAGCTAGTAGAAAGAATTTCTTTACGGTCAGAACAGTCAAACTCTGGAACTCTCTTCCCAGAGAGGTGGTAACGGCTGGCTCATTAAATGCGTTCAAGGCAAAGTTGGATAAACATTTACTGGAGAAAAACATCCATGGGTACAAATAAGAAATATAATTTGTCTATGTAACTATGTAACTAATAGTAGATGCAGGATGCATGTCTAACACAAGCATAGCTGTTATGGCAGAAACTGCAGAACATTATCACACATTGCAACGGGGTGACTGCTGTCATATTGTATCTTCCTCGCAAAGTACTGTTGGACACAGTGGCATAGCTTGGTTTGTGGCGCCCCCCCCTCCTGGCTTCAATTAATAATTCTATGCAGACGGACCACGTTTCAGAGAACTGTCTGCTTTATGGGGTAGCCATTTTATCGTGGTCCGTCTCCATAGAATTGATTGAAGCCAGGAGGGGAGCCGGGACGCGCAGACAGGTAAGCCTGCGGGGGATGGGGGGCGGGGGCATTACTATAGCACCGCAGCCCCCTGGCTCCCCCACATGCACAGCGCCCCCTCGCGACCGCGGGGGCTGCGGTGCTATAGTTACGCCCCTGGTTGGACAGTCAATTGCTTAGTTAATGTAGTAGAAGTAGTCTTCCGACTCCCTATCTGGGATGACTATAAATTCCCAGCAGCAACAACAGCAGCAGCAGTAGGCGTAGCACTTAAGGATTCTCTGGAGGAATTCAGACTGTGAGATGAGTCAGTCATGCCTAGGACATGGCCTGTGGGCAGGGCCACCAAGAGAAATCCTGGGCCCCGGTACAACAACTTCCTGGGGCCCCCACGGATGAAACTCCCCATGGACCCGTTGTTACACCACTGCTTCCAAGGTGGATACAGGGAAAAAATTTACACGTAATTCCTATTACACATGCCACACACCCATTAGATATTATACCACATGCCATAGTGCTCATTACACATTATGCCACACACCGTAGTAGGCAGTACACATTATGCTATACACTGTAATACCTATTACATATTTTACCACATGCCATAATGCCCATTACACGTTATTCCACACACCGTAATGCTCATTGCATATTAGGGGGTTAGCATTCTCGTTGCCATGGGATTAACCTGCTCTGCAAGGGGTTAACATTCTCTGCCAGGGGTTAACATTCTCTGCCAGGGGTTAACATGCTCTTTGGCATGGGATTAACCTGCTCTGCCATGGGTTACATGCTTTGCCAGGGGTTAACATGCTTGTTGTCATGGAGTTACAGTAAATGCTCTGCCAGGGGTAACATGCTGATTTCCAGAGTTGGATTTCAGCCCCAAAAGCATGCAGGGAGGCAGCAGACACAGAACAACCAGCCACCCACCTTCCACCTTGGAACAAAGTGACCTGGACATCGGTGGGGAACCAGGTCTGGGACTGCTGGGCTGGAGACATGGCACTGGCACCTGCTGCTGGTGGTGGCAACTGGGATGGGAATGTGGGGAGTGGGGTGGGCTGGATTCTGCGGAGTGGGTGGTACTTCCATGGGAGGTGACCTCTCTCTGACCAAGTTCCTCCCTGCACCCAGGGACTACCTACCCTAAGTATCCTCCTGTCGCTGAGCCATGGTAAACTCCCAAGTCACATGGCTGGCTCTCAGCAGGCTTCTGGAGTCGGAGAGCAGAACGATGTGTGTCCAGACCAGGGCCCCCCTGACAGGCATGGGCCCGGGTAAAGTGTACCTGCTCCCCCCCCCCCCTCTTTGCACCCCTTTCTGCAGGACTACTCCCAATCCTGATTGAAAAGGAAATTGATGAGGGTGTAGGTGGTGTGGATTGCAGGTGCTAGGATGCAACAGGGGATTTAGGTGTCACTGGACTTCTTACCCAAAGTTTCTGAACTTGACAATGACTTATGATGAATGCGCTGCATCAAGCTTGCCTACCCTCCCGGAATGGCCGGGAGCCTCCTTAAAATCGCGTCTGCCTCCCGGGAACATGGGCATGTCTCCCGCTTTTTGTTCATAGCCCTGCTCCCCCCTTGCCTGCTGGTCTAATTAGCGCAAAACGCGAGTCTGCGGTGAGGGGGCAGGGCTTAAATGCCGCAATTGCATCGTTTCGCATAATTTAAGCCAAGTGGGGCCAAGTGATGTCAGCCTTGCCTTCTCCCCTCTGATGTGTTGCCTCTCCCAGAGAGGTGAAATTTAAAGTAGGCAAGTATGCTCTGCATGTGCCGTATCAGGGAGGATGTTCCTAGGTGGTTAGCATCCTTATCCCTACTTATTAAATTTTTACAAAGACTGCATGTGGCGAGACAGTTGTCCAGATTTGGGTAGAAATAATTCCAGACCGAAGAGGTTTTTTTTGTCTTCTGCCCAGGCATGACAGTGGGCTTTTTCATCCCACAGCCAACAACTGTCTCCACCTGTGCCTTATTTAAAACAAACGGTATCACCCTTAGAATCCTCCCTGTCACCTTAATCCTCAGCACCAGCTACACCAATATCCTCATCCTTAAGTATTTCTACATTGACATTCTCAATGTCCATATCAGCAGCTGGACTGGCGGTGCACTTCCCAGCACTTGCAGAGGGCATGAAAATGGTGGAAGGCCACTCCTTTTCCCATCCAGTGTTGGGAAGGTCAGGCCTGGACACCCACCCACTGACACAATTGGACTCTTCATGGAGATTTTTGATATCTGTGCTTTTGCCAGCTTCACTTTTTTATTTTTTTGAGAAGGGAGGATGGGTTGCATCTGCATAAGAAGTGGAACCACTTGTCATGAACATAGGCCAAGGTCTTATGCTGGGTACACACCAAAACGATTTTGGCACAATCCCATCAATCTGGATCCAATTCAGACTGATTGGATGCAGATTGGATGCAGATTTGGTCAAAATCGTTTGGTTGGATCTGAATTGGATCCTAATCCGATCCTACCTGCTGCAGGTAGGATCTGTAAAAGATCCATTCATCTGAATACAGAGTGGAGTGGATCGGATCGTATGCAAATCGTATGCAAATCGTACGCAAATAGTACAATCCAATTTGCATACGATTTGCATACTATTTGCATCCAATCCAAATCGTTTTGGTGTGTACCCAGCATTAGCCTTTCCCTGACACTTTGTGTCGAGAATGGCATATAGCCAATTTTACGTTGCTCAACAGATAGTTTACATTTTTCTTTGATTATTCATTTTAGCTCCTTGAATTTTACATGCCCTCTATGACGACGTTGATGGAATTGCATTGTCATTGTCATGACTCGTGACAGCAGCTTCAGCACTAGGAAGCGGTTCTTTCACAAATTTTTCCTACAAATTTTTGTTCTCCATTTCACTGGACAACACCACTTAATTATTTTTCAGCACACTGGACAGCACCACTTTACAGCACAGGATAGCATCCCTGTACAGCACAGGACAGCACCTCTTTACAGCACAGGACAGCACCCCTTTACAGCACAGGGCAGCACCCCTTTATTTATTGAGAACACAGGGCAGTGCCTTTTTTTTTTTTCAGGACAGAGCAGCACCCCTTTATTTTTACAGAACAAAGGACAGGGCACCTTAATTTTAATTTTTTATAGCACACCTCTACAGTACAGGATCGCACCCCTGTACAGCACAGGACAGCACCTCTTTAAAGCACAGGACAGTGCCCCTTTACAGCACAGGACGATACCCCTTTATTTACTCAGCACACAGGGTAGCACTGTTTTATATTTTCAGGACAAGGCAGTGCCCCTTTATTTTTAAAGCATACCGGACAGCGCACCTATATTTTAACAGCACACCGGGTAGTGCCCCTTTACAGCATGGGACAGAACTCTGTGCAGCATGGGGAAGTAGCACCCCTTTACAGTCCAGGGTAGCACCCCTCTACAGCACAGCAACCCTTTACAGCATGGCACAGTACCCCTTTACAACATGCAACACCATCCCTGTACACGACCCCTGTACAGCACCCCAAGATGGCATGCCAATACAGCACTCCAAGACAGCACCCACCCCACACCACTCACAGACAGCCAGAGGTCTGTCCTCTACCCTCTCTAATGCTGGAGTGAAGATGGCATTGATCATCAGGGTGTTATATAGAATCCAAAACACTGCGAGAATCTGACAGCGGGATGATGATTTTTTTACCTCAATCTGGGATTCTGAGTCTGGCGGGAAAACTCGAGCCGGACTTGAATCCCACCTCAGATCGGGAAGTTTGGTCAGGCTCAGATCTCGGAGATCCAAACCGGCTCATCCCTACTTATTTCTATATGAGTAGGCTCTGCTGCCAGGAGGAGGTAACATGGAACATGTATGGAACTATGTTTAGCCCCCACATCACTCCATCTTAGCACTGTCCAATGCACCAGGAGCAAAAACTAGAGCACTGGGTCCTTCAATCCTGGGGTATCCATGCTGGATCTACAGTGTCAACATTCAAAAGGTCAAAATTCAAAATGGCCAACAGCCTAAAGGTCAAAATTTTCAAATGGTTGATAGTCAAAAGGTCGACATGGTTAAAAAAGGTTGACATGAATAAAGTTGACATGAGTTTTTGAAAGTTGACAGATGTTGACATATATGTTTTTCCTAATTTTGATTTGTAAAAAAAACTCTTGTTCATACTTTACCATCCACAAGGGCATAGAATTAGATTATAATAGTGTTCTGAGCGTAGCAAGGCACCGTGCCTGAAGCATGGCAAATGCATGCCAACCAATGTCAACATAGACACTTAAAATTTTGACCCTGTGGATCATTAGTTGTTGACCTTTTGATTGTAGACCTAGACACTGTAGATCTAAAATACATAATCACAATCCTGGAGTAGAGCTGCATGTAAGTTCCTTCTGATAATCACATCATCCCTCCAGGTTCTCTTGCAGTCTACAGCTTTACAGGCTGCAGCAAGAATTCTACTTCCACCATATTAATCTTACTGACATCACTTGTCCATATACTCCATTATACAATGAAACAACAGCAGTGATGATCGTAAAAGTATGTTAAACTGTATACACACTATGCGATAAAGTGGATGGGGTCATTTGGTCTACAGCATTATGGTCGACACCATTAGGTCAACAACATTAGGTCGACATGGGAAAGGGTCGACATGGGGAAAGGTTGACATGGTTCTAGGTCAAAAGGTCGTTAGATCGATAGGTCATTAGTTCGACATTGTCTAGGTCGACAGTCAAAAGGTCGACATGGAGTTTTTCACTGTTTTTTGAGCCGACAGGCGGTATTTCATGCCATACCATCCTCTAGGGCAGGGCTGGGCAACACCGGCCCTCCAGATGTTAATGAACTACACATCCCAGGATGCTTTGCATTAGTTTTGCTATGTGGCCATGCTGAAACTGATGCGAGACATGCTGGGATGTGAGTTTATCAACATCTGGAGGGCCGGTGTTGCCCAGCCCTGCTCTAGGGCATGGTAGTATAATAAAATAGTGTGCCTGACGCATCGCGAGCGCACTTTAAACTGTGTCCATGTCGACTGTGTTGACATTCAGATAAAAAAACGTGAAAAACCCCATGTCGATCTTTTGACTGTCGACCTTCGCAATGTCGAACTAATGACCTGTCGAACTAATGACCTTTCGACCTAGAACCATATCGACCTTTTCCCATGTCGACCTTTTCCCATTTCAACCTAATTGTGTTGACCTAATGACTGTCGACCATAATGCTGTAGACCAATTTATCCCAACCCGCGATAAAGGCAGCTAACGATATCTTTAACAATATCCTTTGAACTCCCCGCAGCTACAGAATGAACGAATAAACAGCATTCACTCTAAATGTTTTATGAAAAATGGATCCTTTTCGTTACACACTTATGCACCTAGTTATAAATGACATAGACAAAACTCGACAGCATTTCCAGGCAAGAAAGGAGGTCGATAAAGACCCACAGGGAAGCAAATCGATATCATACCTACATACAGAACGATATGTACGATAACATTTTTGCAGACGTTGTCAATACATCTTTAAAATTATAATATGTTACTCTAAGCAATAGCTGGTACAGTGCCATTTCATTCTGTAATTCTGTATGTTTTAGTGACAAACTGCAGGACAAGTATGCAGGAAGATATGAGTACAATGGCTATGACTGTCACCAGCACAATGGTTCTGACCAGAGCAAAATGAATCCTGTCGTCGGGAGGTACTACAACATTTCTGCTCTCCAAATGGTCCTGCTTCAAAATAGAAGTGGAAGTCCAACCAGGCTTTGTAGTCATCTCTGGAATGAGCAAGTTAGATAAAAGTTCATTCACTTCACTCCTAAAAACTTCTTCAGCTTTGCGAGTGGCTGCTTGGAAAGAAGCCTGCAGAACAACATCCAATCTCTTTACAAGGTCCTTACAGCTGCAGTCTTCTGCAACCACATAGTCTCCAGAAAATCCAACAATTGGCGCCATATTGTAGGAGTCAGCTTTTAGGCTACTAACCCTCTTTTGGAAACGACAAAGCAAATCTTCCAATGTCTAATACTGTAGTTTTCTGTAAAAATGAGAACTTTCTATGCAGCTCCCATATGTGCGGGCTGACTACAGAAATATATTGAGAACAGAACTTGTTAAAGACATATGTGTCCAAATAAGCAGTGGGACATAAGTAACGCCACTTTATATGCTTTTATGTAGAAACTAATACAGCAAGATGATCTCATCTTGCTACTGAAGCAGAACCTTCACTCATCGTAGAGGCTTGACCAATCCTTCACTTAAATCAATAAACCATGGATTACATTGACCACAGATCGATTTACTAATGAAAAGGCATTCGAATTAAAGAGTCAGTAAAGTAAACCTAATCCTTTAGCTCTCTGTAATTAAATTTGAAATGGTTAACTAGGAATAGAATTTCAATAACATATTTATAAAACTTTCCGTCTCTGATAAATGAAATTGGAAACTGTAGATGCCTGAACTCATTAATAAATGAATAGCATTTTTTTGTCTTGTATAGGATGATCAGATACAAATTCGACCCTAAATAGAATACAATTAATCTAAAATGGAAAGCAATAAAACTTGCACTCAAACATAGTATATACTAAAGTGTATTGTAGATCACTTCTTTACATCGTAGGTAGTTTCCTGGAAATATCCAATCACCATGAATTAGCATACGCCACTGACTGATTGTTCTAAGAATGCTGTATTTTACTAATTTCTTTGTGTCTCCGTTTACAACATTGCTGTTTTTATTTTCTCCATCAGTTTTTGCTTTTATTTTTCTTAGAATTATATATTCCTTACATTGCTTCTTTAGTTAGTTACTTAAAGATATAAAACTAACCCACTGTCTAGCACAGGGGTGTCAAACTCAAATTCATCGGGGGCCGCATCAGCAGTTTGGTCACCCTCAAAGGGCCGCTTGTATCTGTAGGTCCCCCTGTATAATTATAATGCCATGACACCACAGGCTGCTCCCCCTGTATAATATAAAATGAATGCCATGACACCACATGCTGCTCCCCCTGTATAATAATAATGCCATGACACCACAGACTGCTCCCCCTGTATAATATAATAAAAGTAATGCCATGACACATAAATGATTATACAGGAGGAGCAGCCTGTGGTGTCATGGCATTATTATTATTATACACGGGGACACCTCAGGAAACAGGAGATATATATATATATTTTTTTTATTGTGAGTGTGATCCTCATCCTCACTTACTGTTTCTCCATCTGTCCTGCAGCTGCTGCGGCTTCCAGCTTTTCTTCACTGCTTGCTACGGCCACACTGTCCCCGACTCCCGGTCCAGCTTCCCTGCCTGCTCCTACTTCTCTACAGACGCATGGGCGGGCGGCGTCATCGTCATGACGTCCCCACCCAGTGTCTGTCACTGCCGGGCATCAGAGGGAACAGGCGGCCGGGCCCTCCTCCACGTAGCCATGGAGGCCGGCGGCCATGTTTCTGTAGCCGCATACATACCGACGTATCGGGCCTTATTCTTGCTGGCAACACAGCGCCTCTATCTGACTGAGACGCGCGTGCGTCCCCCACGCACGCGCGTCTCAGTATCCGGGCGGCAGGGCAGCAAGGCGGACGCAATACTGTCCGCCTTCCGCTCGAGGGGGCTGGGGGGGACCTCTGGCCACTGTGTGGGGGGGGTGCGGTCGCCCAGTGTGGGCACCGGGCGACCGAGGGCAGCACCGTCGGAAGGGGACGCGCGCGCACCTCGTGCGCACGCGTCCCCTTCCGGCATACAGATGGCGGTGGGGCAGGGGATGGCGATGGCGACGCCATCACCATCCCCTGCAAAGATGAATCCCGCTACATCTGTATGTGCCTACAGGAACATGGCCGCCGACAGTGGATGAACAGGTAAGGCGGCCGCGGTGGGGTGGGTGAGAGGAGGTGCCCTAGGCAGGAGCTGGGACACACTGCCCTGCGTGCTATCTCCTCGCGCGGGCCACATGACGAGGTCTGGGGGGCCGGATTTGGCCCGCGGGCCTTGTGTTTGACACCCGTGGTCTAGCAGATTGAGATGCTATGCGGCATACTTTTCCCATTTGATGGTAAACCTTGCTGCGAAGTTCCTCAACCATGCATGATAAATATTGTGATTTCTATCGCCTTTAATTTGCCAATGATCTTGGATCCTAGTTGGTCTGTTAAGCTTGTGAATGTGCAGTTGCTGATTACTTTTTTCCATTCACATGTATATTCTGTGGGGGGGGGGGGGGGGATCACATGCCCCAGATATGAGGGGGCACCGATATCACTTGGTGTTTGTATCCAACTGACACATACAATGAGAGGGAGAGAGACCTGTAAACCTGTTTCCAATAAAAATTATTTTCAAAGCTTGGGCTGTGTAACATATCAATGTACTAGTAAGCCCGCACAAAGCAAATGCTTCGAAAGCTAGTCTGCTACCTTGTAATTGCATCTCTGTTTTGCATGAGTGAGAGAGAAAGAGATGTAGTTTCACTCCCTGCCAACAGATGGCAGTGTTTCAGAGACTCACAAACGGACACTAGACATATATAGATGATCATACATTATATGTAACTGTAAATCCATATTTCTGGATTTGTATTTTCATACATTGACGTGTTATAATAACACCTACCCCACAGCCCAAACTTTGACAATTATTTCTTATTGGATCACCTATTGATGCACCAACCACTATATTGGCAGCTCCACTTCTGCCCCCAACACCTCAGGGGAAGTCCTACCTTTTTTTATAGTCCCCATACCCAAAATTTCTGATGGCTACCTCGGCTGTGATATCAAAAGAGCACCTGGAAGGTAAAACCAAAAGAAAAGCACCAAAATTGTTTGTAAGTTCACATATAGGGCCTAATTCAGTACAGCTCACTAAGCAGCGGTCGTTCACTGCTAAGCGAGTGTCTTAAAGCTTCCCAGCTGAACTCTGCCCCCCCCCCCCCCCCCCCGTGCCACCGTATCCCCTCAATAACATGTGAACACATCCCTCTGCATGCAGCCGAAGGAGAGAGAAATCATTCTATGGTCTCTGATTTCTCTCCCCTTCAGAAATAAAAGTCAGTCTGAACTGTCCGCGTATGTTAAATGCACAGAACCCCCACCATTGGAACGGGGACGAATTTGGCCCCTTCTGATCGTTACTGAGTTAGGCCTATATTCTACATGAATACACACTAATATATATTTGTATATATTATATGTTTTCCTGTACAGGCACCCACGAAGCATCTTTTTCAAGTGGTTGTGCTGGGCAACCCCCTGTCTTGTATATATATTTATTATTTATTTACTAACAGTTTCTTATATAGCGCATACATATTCCGCAGCGCTTTACAGAGAATATTTCAACATTCACATCAGTCCCTGCCCCAAAGGAGCTTACAATCTATATTCCCTACCACATCACATGTACACGCACACACAGACATTCTAGGGTTAATTTTTTTGGGAGCCAATTAGCCTACCAGTATATTTTGGATTGTGGGAGGAAACCGGACTACCCGGAGTAAACCCACGCAAGTACGGGGAGAATATACAAACTCCACACAGTTAGAGCCATGGTGGGAACCGAACCCATGACCTCAGTGCTGTGAGGCAGTAATGCTAATCATTACACCATCCGTACTGCCTGATATCTATCTATAAGGTTGTGCCCTTATATTAAGGCTGAATCGAACAGAAGGAAGTTTGAGGAGCTACACCTCAAAAGTAACTGGACGTACTGAGCGGAAATTTGGCATGGACGATAGAATCGTCGACCGGTGCTGCATGCCAAAAGGCAAAATAGTAAAAAATGAGCAATTGGGAGCAATCAAAGCTTCCAACTGTCAGTTTTTTTCTGCCGCTTCAGAAATGGCTTATTGACACCATTTTTCATTACAGTCTATGGGCCTTATTCAGATCTGCGTGCATTCGCACGCAGTTCCGATGTTGGCCATCTGCGCATGCGCAGACGGGTATCTGCGCATGTGCAGGCATATGGTGCGTGCACCCACGGCGACCTTTCGGGTAGCCGGGTGCACACACCCATGGCAGAGAGGGGGGGGTGGAGATGGGCGGGGGGCGCCGGGCTGCCCCATTACCATATGGGAATGCCCAGCGTTCCATGGGCGTTCCCATGAGAACGCTGGGCGTTCTCATGGTAATGAGGCAGTGACGCGGGTGTGTGGGCCGGGTAGCTGACATCACCGGATGCAACTCAAAAGTCACTTATATAAGCGTGCACGCTAAACATCATTCGATGGTCGGTGACCATCGAATGATGTGGGCGGACACCCCAGCAAAGCGAATGGATGTTTATGCAAAACATCCATTCGCTGCTGTGCGGGCAAAGCTGCACTTTGCTGGGGTGGCGGGGGGCGTGTGTTCGCCGGGCAGGGTTTGGTGGACTCGCAAGGCTGCGAATTCGAAGCCTTGCGAATCAACCTGAATAACCCCCTATGAGAGGATATTTGGGAAGGCATAACTCAGGGTAGAGGAAGAATTAAGACTTGTGGTTTGTTTTATTAGATAAATATCGCGCGGGGGGGGGGTATATGCAAATCGCGCAAGGGGGTGTATGTGAATCATGGGCAGCTTAATCACTTCTGCCTATGTGAGAATCTCAGGGGGCTCAAAAGAATTTCAACTTATCAATTGGCTATTAAATCAGTACGGGTATCCTGTGGGACACAGCCAGCTGTGGGGACTCACTCACAAACCATAATATAAAAACAAAACAGCATATTAAAATAAACTAAACATGCTAATAAAGGCGGACCCAGCCTACCCGGTCCCAGTGGAGAGCGCAAAACATCGCTCTAACATCGGAGCCATAGCGGACTGTATCCACCCCAGACGCACATCGATAGTTACCTATATCAAATAGTTACATCTTCGCCACAGTACTAATCATAAGAGATATTGCAAGCAAACGAAGTACTTATGAAAAATGACACTATCTGGGCTAAAAGCATTATCCAACATTTGTATCATTGTAGAAATTCTTGTCAAAAGGAAAACCTCCCATGAACGTAATGCTCCCAATATATAACAGAGTACGCCACAATTGGGATACCCCCATTTAGGAGGACCCCATGCCATTCCTTCCAGATGTTTTCAGAGGAACATCGATAAGGGATTTTTCTCATTGAGCCCCTTGGGGGCCACCTTGTTCAAGTGATGAATCCAAAAGGCTTCCTTTTTGAGGACAGCCAAAGCCCGGTCCCCACCCCATGCAACGTAGGCAAGAAACTTGGTGCTTTGCCATCAGAAAATGTGCCGCTACTGGTTTGTCTGTTTGGCCTGTTTCTAAGGCCATTTTTATTGAGGACCGATGTTGGCCCATCCGTGCGCGTAGCATGCACACTGTCTTCCCCACGTACATAAGGCCATATGGGCATGTTAGGTAGTATGCAATATGGTCAAGTTGGCAATGCAGTTTGCGGCACAAATAAATCTTCCTGCCACTATGTGGGTGGCAGAAGTAAGGGCCAACAATGAGTCCACAGCACGTGGTGCAGCCCAAACAGCGTAAGCATCCCCTTTTCTTTGTTAACCAATGGGTATCCTCAGGCTTAGTGTGTTTTGTAGATGTCCAATATAGCTCATCCTTCGGAAGCTCTAAAAACAGTGCTCTTTAATCACTATATGGCTTTGAATTAAGGTAATGAGGTGATCGGTTAGATGATTGGTCAGTAACCCCTGGTGGGGGTGGTGTCTTGTGGTATTTAGCTACAGCTGGTAGGTGCTCACTCCATACCTGCTCCAGGGATTCAGACATCTGCTATGTGTCTTGAAAAAGGGTCATGTTTGGACCCGAAACGTCGACCTTGTTTTAAATGGATTAAATAAAGCCTTGAAGATTTTACCCTCTTCAATAAAGTCTGGTGAGTGCACTCTTTTCCACTTTAATATTGTTGGCCTGCAAGGAATATGGCTTGAGTTTATGGACACCCCAGCACCTTCTCACTGAATGTTGTGAGTGCTGTTTTCTTCTGGATTTTATATAAGTAAATGTTGGGCACCACTTGTGTGCAATGTTTAGATATATGCAACACTTATAGGTAAAGGTGTCATCTATCCCCTAAAAGCTTTGGTATAAGGCAAAATGAAAATGTGTATTAATAAATGCTGAGGTAGCTTAACTTAGAGGTAGAGTGTTATCCGCTGCCGGTCTGGTACGTTTACTGCAGCTTACAGGACCAGGACGGGTAGCAGGCGCAGTGTAGCGGGGGAGCTTCGGGAACGTTGCCAGGCAACACCCGAACTTCCGCATCTTCGCTTCCTTCTGCCGGGCGTTGGGGCGTTGCTAGGCAACGTCCCCAAACTTCCGCCCGGCAAGCGTCTCTCAGTGCGGCTGACGTCAGCAGCTGTGGGGGGTGGTAATTTTGAATAAATAGCCAGCGTCTGCTGGGAACAGACGCCGGTTATAGCTTCTTGGACCCTGCCGCAGCTTCGTCCAGTGGTGTTCCTGGTTCCTGTGCTTCCACTCCAGAGTTCCGGCCGCAGCCTTAGCTAAGTTTGGGACCCTGTCTTTATAGCTTTCCCTCTGCCTCATTGCTCCTTCCATTACCCTTTTACATCTTTGGGTATTTGCATTGTGGGCTCTGGTCCCTTGTGGTTCAAGGGATTGAGGGCAGAGATTGTTTGTGTATATAACATCAGTTGTGCATTGTTGCAGTTATCATTTATCTATATACCATCGTTTGTGCATTGTTGCCAATGTCATTTTATTATATACCATCTGTTGTGCATTGTTGCTGTTAACAACTACCGTATTACCATTACCACCGTGCATTATTGCATACTGTGTCCCATTTGAGGGGTTTTCTGGCCTGCCTATTGTGGGGGTAGTTAGTCCACCTCTTGCCTTTTGGCCGTCTCTGTGGTTCCGTTGTCCTCCATCAAGACCTGGCGGCATCGGGGTTGGAGCTGGCCTAACCGGCTCCTTTGCACGCGGCTGTTATAGGCGAAGCCTAGCTCTCGCACGGATTACGGTTCAGAGGCAACAGAGTTAGGGGGCAGGCTGGTGGATCTCCCTCTGGGTCTAACATAGAGGTTGTCATAGATATATATATATATATATATATATATATATATATATATATATATATATACACAAAAGGGGGGGTGACCAGAGTGCGCTTGAGAGATACCACTTAGCCACAGAGCTAGACTCAAAGTCCAAATAAATGTGATCCTGGGGTCACTTGTATTCAAACGGAAATGTTCATAGACTTCACAAAATAAGACCGAAGACCTCGAATGTAAAAACCAATTCTTTTATTGGAAGCCCAACGCGTTTCGTCTACACGACTTCATCAGGGGCAAGGCAAAGCCTAATACAGGCTGGGAATCCGGAACAAAGGGGCAATATTTGAACAATTTCCAGTTAAAATCCAAATAGGCAGAAGCGGATGTAATCAGAGATGACAATCCAAATAGATATTTCTCAAGACCCTTCCTTCTAAGGTCTATATAGAAAGAGCTTTGTGTAGCCCAATAAATGAAATCCAGAGATTGGGGTCAAACAACCTATAGGTTTGGAGGTCAACCTTTCCGTTCTCAAATAGTTAAAAGCAGTGGTAAAGTCCACAATGGAGCAGTGTAGATGCTTACTCCACTACTCTTACTCACTCTGGCTATAGTGGAGTAAGCATCTACACTGCTCCATTGTGGACTTTACCACTGCTTTTAACTATTTGAGTACGGAAAGGTTGACCTCCAAACCTATAGGTTGTTTGACCCCAATCTCTGGATTTCATTTATTGGGCTACACAAAGCTCTTTCTATATAGACCTTAGAAGGAAGGGTCTTGAGAAATATCTATTTGGATTGTCATCTCTGATTACATCCGCTTCTGCCTATTTGGATTTTAACTGGAAATTGTTCAAATATTGCCCCTTTGTTCCGGATTCCCAGCCTGTATTAGGCTTTGCCTTGCCCCTGATGAAGTCGTGTAGACAAAACGCGTTGGGCTTCCAATAAAAGAATTGGTTTTTACATTCGAGGTCTTCGGTCTTATTTTGTGAAGTCTATGAACATTTCCGTTTGAATACAAGTGACCCCAGGATCACATTTATTTGGACTTTGAGTCTAGCTCTGTGGCTAAGTGGTATCTCTCAAGCGCACTCTGGTCACCCCCCCTTTTGTGTATTTTACTTCTGTCTCTTACTAACAGGAGAGACGTTCCAGAGGTGCAGCTGGTTGAAAAACCATCCCTAGCGCAATTCCTGACCACTTTTTGTTTGTATTATATATATATATATATATATATATATATATATATATATGAAGCAATAAACCACGGCACTCAGGACTTCAGCAATAAGACAACATACAGCCAATAGTGGGTTGACGTTTCAGCCTTTAATCAGGCTTTTTTCAAAACAGCTTATATGTAAGCAAACCGAGTGCCATGGTTTATTGCTTCATGTATATTGGTACAGTGTTGCTGGACACTACCAATGGCACAGGGCCCACAAACAGTCAAGACCTGAGTTCTGGCTGACCGCTCTATATATATATATATATATATATATATATATATATATATATATATATATATATATATATATATATATATATATATATATATATAGTAGTGTGGTTGTAATCAAGTACAAACAGGCAACGGCACTTAATGGGTTTTCAGAAAAACTTATATTTGTAAATCTCCAACGTTTCGTGGACTAGCCCCTTTGTCAAGGTGCAGGAACAACAGGTAGCTGACTTTGATCTGACCTATCTGGCAGAGTTTTCTTTCATCGCTGACTACCAGACTCCTATGATGGCTATGCTCCTTGATAATGGTCCATGATTTGGACCGAAACGTCGGGGCTGTCACACAATATACCTTTTTGTCTATGCTGGACTTTGATGACTCTTTATTAAATTGATTATTGACTATCTTGGAATTCACAAAATTTGTTTTGTGATTGGCGAGTGCTCGCCTTTCTGCTCCCTAGCGTGCAGATATTTGGATTATTTTTGAGTGCACACCCTGTTGGGTCTGCACTTTTGGTTGGGCACCCCACTGCTGTTTTGTTTTGGGTGAGAGTGCGGTCTTTCCCTGTATATATATATATATATATATATATATATATATATATATATATATATATATATATATATATATATATATATATAGTAGTGTGGTTGTAATCAAGTACAAACAGGCAACGGCACTTAATGGGTTTTCAGAAAAACTTATATTTGTAAATCTCCAACGTTTCGTGGACTAGCCCCTTTGTCAAGGTGCAGGAACAACAGATTGTTCCTGCACCTTGACAAAGGGGCTAGTCCCCGAAACGTTGGAGATTTACAAATATACGTTTTTCTGAAAACCCATTGAGTGCCGCTGCCTGTTTGTACTTGATTACAACCACACTACCTATTGGACCCAGAAGGCACCTGGGAATCTGCCACTGTGAGTTGGAGTGCCGAGCCGAAAACAAAGTATATATATATATATATATATATATATATATACACACACACATATATATAGCGAATAGTGGGAACACTCCATTCCTTGTATCACAGGCCTTGGTGCACGTAAAAAGTATACATACAATTCCTCCGATTATGGGGGAAATTTACTAAAGGAAATTTGTAAAAAAATAGGTGTATTTGTATCTATGACGGAGGCCAAAATAATTGTACTGTTAAAACCAGGCAAAAACCCATTAGAAATGGATGCATATAGGCCCATATCTCTTATTTCTTTTGAGTCGAAGATATTGGCAAAGATCCTGGCAGAGAGGCTGAGTAAGCATATTTTTAAACTGGTCCATACAGACCAAACCGGCTTCATGCCAGATAAAGCCACCAGTATAAATATACGCAGGTTGTATTCACATCTTCAGATAATGGGGTCAGGAGAGAGGGAGGCGGCCATTGTCTCAATAGATGCCATAAAGGCATTTGACGCCGTAGAATGGCCATACCTATGGGCTGTCCTTCAAGCGTATGGATTGGGCCCGAATTTCATAAAATGGATTCAGCTATTATATGCAGATCCATCCGCCAGGGTATCCGTCAATGGATGGACGTCCCCCTCCTTTCGGCTCGCCAGGGGAACAAGGCAGGGGTGTCCGCTTTCCCCTGTCTTGTTCGCCCTGGTGATCGAACCCCTAGCCTGCTTGATTAGGCAGTACCCGGGTGATATAGGCTTCGGGGGGGTAGGCCAGTTGGAGAGGATTTCACTATACGCGGACGATCTACTAATATTCCTAAAGCAGTATATAATATCTCTCCCTTTAATATTGCAGTGGATCGAGGAATTTGGTGATTTCACCGGTTTTAGGATCAATAAAACTAAAACAATTATCTTCCGAGTAGGAGATCCAGGGAATTATCCTCTATCCTCTCCCTCACCGCTACAGTGGGTTACAAAATTTAAGTATCTCGGAGTCTATGTGTCCTGGGATCCTAAAGAGTTCACTTCATTGAACATTCAACCATTGCTTGAGTGGCTAGGGAAAAAAATAAAAACCTGGAGTAAGCTGCCATTGATCGCGGCAGGAAGGGTCAACTTGGTGAAGATGACAGTTCTTTCAAAATTTTTGTATATTATACAACAATCACCAATACACCTCCCGAAATAATTATTCAGAAAACTTAACAGCATTATATCGTCATTCATTTGGAACGGAACCCGTCCGAAGATCCAACTCAACAATCTAATGAGGACAAGGTCGGATGGGGGTCTGGGGCTCCCCGACTTTAGGAGGTATTATATTGCCTCACAGGCAGCACAATTAAGATCTTGGCTAAGAGAGGAGGAATATGGCAGTTACATGGCCAGAGCATTGGTAGCAGTTTCTACACCAGATATAAGCCCTCTATATAGGATCATTCAAGGAAATAAATACCATGGGGACTTACCCTTAGTCACACAGGCAATGAAAATATGGCAGGAAGTTAACAAAAATATGGGAACAAAATTTTTAGATAAGGAATATCGAATAGAAGATCTGCTCACACCCAGGGAAGTTAAATCCCTACAGACTAGAGAAGTCTGGGTTCCCTTTTCAGTGACCACCCTTAGCCAGGTTTATGATATAGGGGGCCTTAAATCTTTTCTTCAGTTAAAAGAGGAGTACAACCTACCGAGGACATACTTCTTTCGCTACCTTCAATTAAGGAGCACTTTAGAAGCATATTTTTCTAAATCCCCCCCCCCCCCCCCCCCCCCGAGTTCGGAGAATCCCCTATTAAAAGAATTATTAAATCAATAGATAAAAAAAAACTAGTGTCAAGGATCTATGAAACTTTGGGGAAAATGAAGCATATAG
This sequence comes from Crinia signifera, assembly GCF_055691185.1. Taxonomy (NCBI): domain Eukaryota; kingdom Metazoa; phylum Chordata; class Amphibia; order Anura; family Myobatrachidae; genus Crinia; species Crinia signifera. Next base: position 193,789,134 of record NC_139221.1, read on the forward strand.
AAGGTTTAAGATTATTAAGGGGAAAATGGGAGGAGGACCTGGGGGAATTAAGCGATGAGGAATGGACAGTAGCAAAAGCGGTAATAGCAAAAGCCACAAACTCGCTCCGCATTCAACAGACCCAACTCCTCATTCTCCACAGATCTTATATGTCAGCCACGAAACTTGTCAAATTTGCGGGGAGAGCATCGTCTTACTGTCCTAAATGTGGAATGCTTCCAGGGACGTTCATACATTTAATATGGGAGTGCAGACTGGTTGCCGAGTTTTGGGATAAAGTGATTCAAGCTATAGTGACCACTGGGATTTCAGTGGCGATTCTCTCCCCGAGGTGTTGTTTGCTAGGAGTAGTGGCAGGTAGATGTGGGCCAAACGAGAGAACGTATGTCAATGACCTGTGCGCGATAGCGAAGGTAATGGTAGGGAGAGCATGGATGTCCAATGCTGCTCCAGATTACGAGGCCTGGAAGTCACGAGTGAACTATGTTATTGAACAGGAGAAACACTTAGCACATGCTCGAAACACGTTAAGTAAATACTATAAAATTTGGAATTACTGAATACAATCACCCTTGTATAAGGAAATTAATTTACACTAATTTACATCATTATAAAATATATATATATATATATATATACATATATATAATATACATATATATTCACTCTTGTATAAGGAAACTAATTAACACTAAGTACACTAATAAAAAAAATTAAAAAAAAAAATGATTTGGGGGGGCGTGGCCTGGCCGTGTAGACAGCAAGACACGTATTACAGGAGCTCCTGTAGCTTTACATCAAATCTTAACTCCAGACTCCTGCTTAAAAAAAGAAAACAACAACTCACTCTAAGGAGACCTCTGCCACCATCCTCCGGAGTGGGGTTTACGGTGCTGCGGAGCCGGGAGGGGGAGAAATCCCACTTTGCAGGCTGCGGCCCTCTCATCTCCTGAGGCAGCGTCCTGGGGTGGAGTCCATATACCCGCCAGCCGAACTACGCTGACGGGACACCGCGGGCGGCGGGCTGCGGAGGCGGTCGGCTGACTATGCGGCGAGATAGGAGGTAGGACTGGTGCACCCTGGGCCTCCCCTGTCGGTCCGGGTGCATCTGAACGGCGCCGGAGCCGGGGGGAGAACGAAGAGGCTCCCGTGCGAAGCCGCAGTGGCCATCTTAGATACTGGCGGGCGGCGGACCCCGGCACAGTCACCTGCACTAACGAGGGGAATATCACTGGAGGGAAGCGGTGAGCTCCCCTGACCACCCGGTGAGGCAACACAGTACTCGGAGGGTCTGGGGTGCGGGGGGCATCTGCGGGCTCCCTCCCCCCATATAAAATAGAAGCGGCCGCCATCTTGGATTGGGTATCGCAGGCACACAGCAGGCAGTACATCACAGCTGCAGCTGCTGCTCCTGGCACCCAAACCTCCCCCTGAGACCTATGGAGAGCTTTACATAACTACTTGCTCTACATAACTTGCTGACAAAGCTTGCTATACATAAGTACCAACTTGACACTTATAGAGGTGTATATTGGAAGCAATACCCACATATATGCCCTAAAACAGCTGCTTAAATCATACTGCGGGACCTATATCAGCCCTTCAGAGTTGAATTTCATCTACTGCAGGACACGGCCTGGGCTGACTAAGGGGGGGCCTCCGACTGCCCCTTGCCCTGTCTACCCCTTTACCACGTACAGACAGTGACTAGAGCCACCACACAAAACCTCAGGTGGCTGGGAGTAGATACGGAGCTTCCAAATAACATATCACCTAACTCCAGCAGTTTGAGTGTCTTTTGAAAATGTTTCTCTCCCACCACACCAGACATCAGGGAGGTGATAAAATGATCGACTGACGACGACCACGTAGGCCACGGGGGAGCCTTGACACGACAATGGCCCGCTGTCATCTCTAACACAAGACCTGAAGAGTTGAGCTTGTTTTTACCATCTGACCTTAAAGTCACACACATTTAAGTCGGTGCTCATGGTGAAAAACGCAAAGAAAAAATCTAAGACCAAACCGGAGGGAACACCTAAATCCGCTGACTGCCACACATCAGATCTATGCCAGTTTCTATTACCCTCCAATACAAATTCCTCGAATACAACAGAAACCCCTTCCTCGTCGACCTCCCCCTCTCAGTTGGACGAGATGCCTCTACCCGAAGGCACCCAATCCCAAGATACTTCTGCATTGACCACAGAGATTAGGGAGATCCTGGCACATGTCAAAACCCTACCCACTAAACAAGACTTTTCAAACCTGGAGTCCAGCCTACTTGCTACTATCAAACAAGAAGTATCTGCCCTTCAGAAAGACATGTCTTCACTTGAGTCAAGAGTAGATACACTAGAGAGACACGAATCACCAACTACAGCTATCTTGGCCAAATTCAAGGAAGTGATCTCCCATCAAACATCTGATATCACCTTCCTTAAAGCCCGCATTGAAGATATGGACAATCGGGGTAGAAGAAATAACATCAGGGTCAGAGGTTTATCAGAAGATATACCCCAGTCTAATCTCATAGATGTCCTTACAAAAATATTTGGGGAAATCCTGGGCTTAGACCCGGACACTGCCATTACCTTCGATAGAGCACACCGAGCCCTAAGACCTAGGGGTCTCCCATCGGACCGGCCTCGAGATGTTATCTGTAGACTGCATTACTACACCCAAAAAGAAGAAATACTACAGAAAACACGCCTATTAGAAGGGATCGAATTTCAAGGAGACAAGATCCAAATATTCCCCGACCTGGCATGGTCGACCTTACAGCAGAGAAGAACCTTAAAACCGCTTACAGATGCCCTACGAAAATTAGGCCTGAAATATCGATGGGGATTCCCATTTTCTTTGCAGATAACCCACAATGGTAAATCTACCTCTATATCCAAACCATCTGACCTCCCAACTTTCTACTCTACACTTGGCATCCAACCTGTGCCACTTCCGGATTGGGACTCTTTCCACCAATGCCCTGACCTTGCTACTATCGATATGCACGATGACGCCTGGCAACAAGCACACTCAACACGACGCAGGAAGTCCTCTACGACCACCTCTCGTACAACTGAACCACCATGAACATTTGCTCTCTCAAGACCAACCTTTTTCTTGACCATTATCCTTTGGGTCATGAAAAGTGGTAATATGCCTTTTTTTTTTTCTCCTCTTAAAAATTATGGGTTCTGTTGACTCAATGTTTAGTATACTGATAGCTACTGTTAATTTTACATTTATCGCTAGATTCTTTCTGCTCATATAGAAACGACAGATAGATGGCTGATTTTCTATACTTATGTTGATACTCAGCTCTTTAATGGCATTTCCATTTAGAATTACTTCATATGTTATCTTTGTATGTGATTAGATAGATGATTATAAATATTGGCGGTGGGCGGCTGTTGTTCTTGGCTCCCCGCTAATCCCCCATCGAGCTGCACCTTTCTTCTCCATGGGACGGGAGGATGCAGGCATCCTCCCTCATCCCATCTGCAGCTGTTCTTCTTCTACACGTTTACACTTATGTTATATATTACCAATGTACTATGCTACATATCTCAATATGTGGCATCCTCTTCTTCCTTTTTTCCATCTATTTCCTCACTTCTACTCTTTTCCCTATATACATGAACTTAAATTTTGTAAGAGTTGCCTTGTTTCAAACTGGCAATGGGTATTAATGATCTACATATAACCACTCTTAACGTTAAGGGCTTAAACATCCCAGAGAAACGTTCTGGGTTACTTAAGTGGCTCAGAGATGAGAAAGTAGATATCGCGCTCATTCAGAAAACACATTTTAAAAAAGGGAATGTTCCCTCTCTCAAGTGTCACTACTACCCCCATGTCTTCACAGCAAATAATCCAACAGGAAAATCACTGGGAGTGGGAATTTTGATAGCTAGGCATATACCTATCCTGAATGTATCGTCTCATATTATCCTAGAGGGCAGAGCACTACTAGTCAAATGCGACATTAACTCTCAACGTTTCTCTTTCCTGAACATTTACGCCCCAAATACGAAACAACCACAATTTATTTCATCAGCCTTAGATAAAGCAGACGCTCTTTTCGAGGGAGTGACGGTAATGGGAGGAGACTTAAACTGGACTCTTGATCCCTTTCTTGACTCCTCCAAAAAAGTGCCCTATAGACCGGAACGGGAGCATAGGAGGGTGAGGCGCACCTTACTGGACCACCAGCTGATTGACTCTTGGAGACTGACCCACCCCTCAGACTCAGACTACTCATACTTCTCTCATCCCCATCAATCCTACTCTAGGTTAGATTATCTATTCCTCGGCCATCAACATTTACACCTGATTGCTAACACCTCGATAGGTCAAATCACATGGTCCGACCACGCCCCGGTCCATTTAACTTTGCTTTTCCTTACACAGACCACACGCTCGTGGAACTGGCGTTTCAATGACACTCTCTTACAGGATGTAACGTGCAAAGCCCAGCTAGATAAAGCCATTGATTCCTATATTTCTGATAACGACAACACGGAAGCATCCAGAATTTCTATTTGGGAGGCACATAAATGCGTGCTACGTGGAGTGTGTATTCAATTAGGCACTATGCGGAAAAAACAAAAATGCAAACAAAGGGACGATCTCCTAACCCAGATTAAAAGGCTAGAAACTCTCCATAAGAAATCACAATCCCCCCACCATTATGTAGACCTCGAATTGGCTCGGGCTTCTCTAAATAAATTACTTAATGACAACATAAAATTCTCATATCGCAAATGTCGTAGCCGATATTATCAATGGGGCAACATACCTTGCAAACTGCTAGCCAAAGCCCTTAGAGAACAACGAGCCCTTACCTTTATACACGCTATAAAGGATGATGGAGGCCACACACACCACGACACTTCACAGATAGCCAAAACCTTCCAAACGTACTACGCAAATTTATATAATCTCTCAGGGTCAGGGGGAAGAACAGACACGATAGCTCATAGTTCAGCGGTGGCTGAATACTTAAAAAAGATAGACTTCCCCACATTACCCAAAGACGAAGCAGATGCCTTAGATGCTCCCTTTACCCTTGAGGAGGTAGAGAAAGCCATAGATTCCTCTGCCAATGGGAAAAGCCCGGGCCCTGACGGGTTCACCATAGCCTATTATAAAGCCTATAAAAACAAATTGGCTTCCCTACTTACATGAGCCTTTAATGAGATCTCAGCTGAGTCACACTTTTCCCCGCACTCACTGGAGGCTCATATCACGGTACTGCCTAAAGAAGGCAAAGACCCTAGCCTATGCCCAAGTTATAGACCAATCTCTTTATTAAATATAGACATAAAAATTTTCGCCAAACTGATTGCAAACCGCCTAAAAATGTTATTACCTGATTTAATCCACGGCGACCAGGTTGGCTTTGTTATAGGCCGAGAGGCCAGAGACAACACTGTCAAAGTGATTAATATGATCCACTACGCCTCTCTGTCTACACAACCGTCAGTCGTCATAGAGTAGATTGGGGATTTATGACAGGGGTACTAAAACACCTAGGATTAGGCATGACCTGCTTCCATAGAATCCTATCCTTATATACCTCACCATATGCCCGCATTAAAATTAATGGGTCTCTATCTGACCCCTTCAAAATAACTAATGGTACGAGATAAGGTTGTCCCTTATCCCCCCTTCTATTTGTCCTATGTATAGAAGCATTAGCCAGGAGTATCAGAGCAAACCCAAACATCTTAGGCCTCACGGTAAAAGGTAAAGAATATAAGCTAGCTATGTTTGCTGACGACCTACTTGCCCTCATCTCCAATCCATCAACATCCCTCCCAAGCCTGATATCAGAATTTAACAAATTTGGAGCCCTGTCTAATTTTAAAATAAATTATTCTAAATCTGTCGCAATGAACTTAAATACACCCTCCAACATACTTCTAAACCTGAAAAATAGTTTCCCATTCACTTGGCAGGATTACAAAATAAAATATTTAGGGGTAATGATCCCAAATGATTTATCTAAATTATTCACATTAAATTTTATCCCTTTACTGAACACATTGCGCTTAGACTTTCAGGGGGAAATTTACTAAAGGAAATTTGTAAAAAATAGGTGTATTTGTATCCAGAAATACACTTATTTTTGACATTTACAATCCCGAAAATACGGCAATTCGTATTCGTATTGATGTGCTATCAATACGAATACGAATTGCCATATTTTCGGGACAGAAAATGTCAAAAATAAGTGTTTTTCTGGATACAAATACACCTATTTTTTTTTACAAATTTCCTTTAGTAAATTCCCCCCCTCAGAAGTGGCGGAAATTACATCTGTCATGGTTTGGCAGAATAAATGTAATTAAAATGAATGCTCTACCGAGAATCCTATTTTTCTTGCAAACATTGCCAATACACATTCCAGCTACATGGTTCCGCTCAATCCAAAATCTAATTAAAGCCTTTGTCTGGGATCGTTCTACCCCACGCTTTAAACATGATATCTTATTCATGAGGAAACACCAAGGAGGTCAACAACTCCCACATATCCCACATTACTACGATGCAATAATTCTACATAGAATAATAGACTGGACATGGGCCAAGAGTGATAAACAATGGGTCCCTCTAGAGGAAGCTAGCTTCCAACAGTATATAGAAGTTACACCGTGGCTACCTTCATTGCCGAAAATTTCTCACCCAACGGTCACTCCTACACTCAAAAGATGGGATAGGCTACGAGATAATACACTTATAACCTCTATAATCTCCCCCCTTACTTTATAACCCAGAATTTACCCCTGGGCTTGACAGATTAGTTTTTGACCGATGGACAGAGAGTGGGCTCTTCAGATTGGGCCAGCTGGTGAGCGCCGGTGAGGTGCGGTCATTCTCTGACATCCAGTCACTATGGAACATCCCAAACTCAGATTTTTGGAAGTATCTCCAGGTACGCCACTTTCTTGTCTCTTCTAGAAAGTCCTCTAGTATCAAAAGAGCTCTCACTCCCTTCGAGAAGTTATGCATTTCACCACAGACCCCTACGCATACTGTCTCCCAAGTATATGCGATCATTATGGACAACTTTGCTGCTAAACCGCCCTCTTTTACAATCTCCTGGGAGAAAGATATGCAAGCACTAGATATACAAACAAATTGGGATACAATTTTTCGTAATACACAGTGCAGTTCTCTATCCTTGCACACACTAGAAAACCTTTACAAACTCATATATAGATGGTACAGAACCCCATATATCCTCAATAAAATGTTTCCTGCGGTGTCCAACCTCTGTTGGAGATGTAAGTCGGCACCCGGCACTTTTGTACACATTTGGTGGGAGTGCCCCCACATTTCTGCCTTTTGGACTGAGGTATTTAAGTGCTCGGAACTAATACTGGGGGATACAGTACCCAAAGACCCGGGATTTTGGCTACTAAACCTTATCCAAATAGACACATACATTTACAAGCACTCATTACTTAGACATTTTAATAATGCGGCCAAAGCCATTATCCCTACCTTATGGAAGTCTTCCATACCTCCCTCGATGAAGCAATGGTTAAAGAAAATTGACTACTTCTTAGATATGGAAGATCTGATCTCCTTCTCCTCAGGCCATCCCATTGCCCCACTGGAGTCAAATCAACTATGGCATAATTTCAAACTTACACCCACTTACAGGTCATATATGTCCACATAACCTTTTCTCCTTACTCTTCTTTACTTGCTTTTTCCTTTTCCTTTCTTTCCTCCACTCTTGTAACTTACCTTCGGACTTAATCGTATTGTAGACATATTATCGATTTCAACTTGTAGATTGAATGTTATGATCAATGTTGTTGTCTACTGCTTCAATAAAAACAGTTTACGCAAAAAAAAAATGATTTGGTAAGATAAAGATAATAAAGATAATAAATAGTTTACTGGCACTAAAATGACCGCATGTTTGTTGACATTTAGGAACACTAGCACAACTGAGGAAAAAAATATATATAAATAAAATAAACACGATAACAGGAAAACGAAGGGACGACCAGGCACAGCGATAGAACCAGGAAGAACTATCCAGTATACTCCTATCATAACCCAAAAAAAAAAAAAAAGCATATACAGTAGGAGCAAGTTTCATCTTTGCTCCTTTGCCCATGGCTAGCCATGGCTATTCTATTGTTCTCAGCTGCAATACGTATTGTATTGCAGCTGAGAACAATAGAATAGCCATGGCTAGTAATGGCTAGCCATGACCAAAGGAGCAAAGATGAAACTTGCTCCTACTGTATGTTGTTAAGGGCAGAAAGGACAGGGCAAGGAGAGACGGGGTAAATGTATTGGAACTCCCCCATAACTCTATAGGGTTAGAAGATTAAAGCATAAAAACTGTTGTAGTATGCAAACTAAGAAGTCTAAGGGGAAACTACCCACGCGAATATCTCCGAGAGAAACAAGGGTATGAACTAAGGTACTGGGCTGTTGATACTGAATTGTGCAAGGGTAAATCTCCCTTAGTGAATCCCTTAGAAATTAATGTGTATGAGTGTATGTACTATGTAAATGTTCCCTTTTGGTAAAATTAAATAAAGATTTGAAGATGAAAAAAAAAATGCTGAGGTAGCTTAACTTAGAGGTAGAGTGTTATCCGCTGCCGGTCTGGTACGTCTCCTGCAGCTAGCAGG